>NW_027256897.1:5656794-5713152 GCF_029215685.1 Pituophis catenifer annectens | reverse complement strand
TTCTAAAGCGAGATTTACAGAGCTCCCAGCTTGTGGCTGGCCAGCCCGGCGTTCTGGCTGTTGCTTAATTAATGCCGGCCAACTGGTTTCTTAGAGCAGATTCTGCACACGCACCAAAGGAGTTTGGGGTTTTACTTTTAACCCTGTGCTCAGGATAGATCAGGACAGGACAAAATACAGAACAAGTTACAGAATAAAATAGATTACAAGAGTAGAGTAGAGTAGAATAGGGTAGGGTAGAATTAGAATAAGGTAGGGTAGGGTAGGGTAGGGTAGGGTAAGGTAGAGTAGAGTAGAGTAGAGTAGAGTAGAGTAGAGTATAGAGTAGAGTAGAATAGAGTAGAATAGAGGAGAGTGTAGAGTAGAATAGAGTAGAGTAGAGTAAGGTAGGGTAGGGTAGGGTAGAATTAGAATAGGGTAGGGTAGGGTAGGGTAGGGTAGGGTAGAGTAGAGTAGAGTACAATAAAGTAAAGTAGAATAGGGTAGGGTAGGGTAGAGTAAAATAGAGTAGAGTAGAGTAGAGTAGAATAAAGTAAAGTAGAATAGGGTAGGGTAGAATTAGAATAAGGTAGGGTAGAGTAGAGTAGGGTAGGGTAGGATAGGGTAGGGTAGAATTAGAATAAGGTAGGGTAGAGTAGAGTAGGGTAGGGTAGGATAGGGTAGGGTAGAATTAGAATAAGGTAGGGTAGAGTAGAGTAGGGTAGGGTAGGATAGGGTAGGGTAGAATTAGAATAAGGTAGGGTAGGGTAGGGTAGGATAGGGTGGACCTGACTTGACTTGACTTGACTTGACTTGACTTGACTTGGTTTGGCTTGGCTTGGCTTGGCTTGGCTTGACTTGACTTGACTTGGCTTGACTTGACTTGACTTGACTTGAATTCTTTGTTGGCCAAGTGTGATTAGACACACAAGGAATTTGTCTTTGGTGCAAATTCATTGTATATCCAGTCACACAATACAGTACAAATGTATCTTCTTGCTGTAAGATCTGACCTTCAGAACTTCAGATGGGCCTTGTCGTAATAACAGAATAGGCAGGTAGTCCTTGACTTATGTCCACAACTAAGTCCAGAATGTCTGTCGCTAAGTGAGGGAGACTTGCTCCAATTAAACCACCTTTCTGGCCACAGTGCAGGGCATGGGCCAGCAGCTGAAGGATCTCGTCTGTTGGCTTCATGAAGTTGGCAGACTAGATCTAATTGGTTGGTGGGAACTGCAGTGAAAAACCTGAAGTGTGAGATGGTTCTTTGAAGAAGAATTAATGCTATTTTCATTCTTTGGATAGGATGAGATGCTCGGCACAGAACAGCCAAAACTCAGGAATTGATGGTCTTTCTTCATTGTCCATTCCAGTAGAGTTTTCTTCCATTCTTTCATCTATGTAACAACCTGCGGAACATTTCACTGCATAAGAAATATTACACAGTTCAAGCTGGAATCATTTGCCTGCATACAGGTAATAAATACCATGAAGCTTTCAGTGAAAAGGGAAGGAGGGAGGGAGGGAGAGAGGGAAGGAGGGAGGAAAAAAGAGAAATGCAGAAGAGAGGATGGATGGAAGGATGGAAGAGAGGAAGGGAAGGGAGGGAGGGAGGATGGAAGGAAGGAGAAGGGCAGAAGGAAGGATGGATGGAAGGAAGGAAGAAGGAGGAAGGAGGAGAGGGAGGGAGGGGGGATGGATGGATGGAAGGAAGGAAGGAAGGAGAAGGGCAGAAGGGAGGGAAGGAAGGATGGAGAAGGGCAGAAGGAAGGATGGATGGAAGGATGGAAGAGAGGAAGGGAAGGGAGGGAGGGAGGGAATGAAGGAAGGGTAGGAGGGAGGGAGGATGGAAGGAAGGAAGGAGAAGGGCAGAAGGAAGGATGGATAGAAGGAAGGAAGAGAGGAAGAGAAGGGAGGGAATGAAGGAAGGATAGGAGGGAGGGAGGATGGAAGGAAGGAAGGAGAAGGGCAGAAGGAAGGATGGATAGAAGGAAGGAAGAAGAAGGAGGAAGGAAGGAGAGGGAGGGAGGGGGGGTGGATGGAAGGAAGGAAGGAAGGAAGGAGAAGGGCAGAAGGGAGGGAAGGGAGGAAGGGAAGGGAAGGGAGAGACGGAGGGAAGAAGGGAGGGAGGGAGGGAAGGAAGGAGGGAGGGAAGGAAGGAAGGGAGGGAGGGAGGGAGGAAGGAAGGAAGGAAGAAGGGCAGAAGAGGATAGAAGGAAGGAGGAGAAGGGAGAAAGGAGGGAAGAAAAGGAGGGAGGAGAAGGGGAGGAAGAAGGAGACAGAGACGATATATATATATTTAAAAACCCAGTTAATAAAACCCTCGTTAGCTACAAAAAACTGCAGCATTTACTCACATATAACAATGCTGAAAAGACACGGAAAGCAACCAATTGTGCACTAGCAATTCTAATGCGCCAACAAAATTGGGCCGTAAAATTGGATTACTAGTACTTCCTATTGTAATTTGCATCATGGCATCCTCCGTAGCTTTTCTCTTTCGAAAATTGATTTACCAAGGCTGGTGGCGAATATCAAAAATAACAGATTGATCCCCCAAACGGGGAAGAAATGCAACATCTCCTTATCAGCGATGACGGGGGCGATAAGGATCGCATTTTATTTTTATTTTTTTTACGATCCCTCTTATGGCATCTTTCCCGGATTTTGATCTGCCTCCGGGCGAATCCTGCGAGGAAGGTCTCCTAATGCAGCGAGAAGCTTTACCCAGGTGGCTCTGTTCATAAAAATCCTTTTCCCACGGACGGAAGATTTGACTTCTGCCAACCCAACGTTATTGGAAGGTGCGTTATTCATGGATGGAGCATTTTGCACCCTGGACAAGCCATGCAAAATCTGAACGGAAATCAGAAATAAAAATAATTGCTTTCTAAAGAGCCGGATCACTCGCTTAGCTCAACGTTGTCTACACCTAGATTTTGACCCTTTCTCCCAAAAGTCCTCCTTTTGCTGAAGATATGTTAAAACAGGTTAATTCATTCTTATAGCTATTGTTGTGACTCCGACCCCTGAGGCCGACTTATCAGAGGGAGAAGGCTCCGAACATGAAGGAGAGGAGTTGGCCAGGCCTCCCTCTCCAGGACCCTCCTCTCTGGCAATGCCTCAGGTGTCTCCCGAAGAAGAAGAGATTGGAGCCAGGTATCTCCTCACAGTCGGGCAGTGACGGAGATAAGTCTTGGCTGGATCCACGCCAGCATCGGAGAGACAAGCACATGCAGCAGAAAAGGAGGCGTGCCAGAGATTAAGCTGAGTCACTGGACCACACCCCACAGGGGATAAAAGGGGATGTAGTGGCCATTCAGACTCTGTGACAGACAAAACTAAACTACTAGTGAGTCACATTGTATCTTTGAAACAATGTTATCTGCCTTGGATTTAATACGGACTGGACTTGACAATTCTTTGACTGTGTGTATATTGTTTTGGTTTATCTGGCGGAGGAACAACCCCTCCCTCTATGAGTAAAGTTCTTGGCAAGCAGCTACTGGGTTGCTGCCAATCCTCTTATCGAAGGAATTAGTTGTCTGCAAGTTTTATTTAACCCCTGGCTGACTGTTTGTGTGCGTGTGTGAGACGGGGACAGAACAGCTATGAGAGTGAGGGTAATTCAGGGGGCAGTGCTAATTAGACTTTGGGATGTGGGTTGGTTAGCAACCCAAGGGCAGCTTTAAAAGGTTTCATTTTTTTTTCTATTGGTACTAACCATCATGTCATTGTGCAAAACTTATCACTTTTTAGTCGTCGGATTCTGCTCATGAACTATGATTTGAAGGGCGTGCCTTGGCTACACTCCCATTCTGCCCATATATACCTTCACAAAATTGGCGGTATCTTTTGACCTTCAAAGGGACGAAGTGGCTCAGTGGCTAAGACGCTGAGCTTGTCGATCGAAAGGTCGGAAGTTTGGCAGTTCGAATCCCTCGTGCCGCGTAAATGGGGTGAGCTCCAAGTACTTCAGTTCCAGAGGCTTTCCTTGAGCCTCCGGGAGGGCGAAAACAGCCTTCCCCGGGCTCCGGAGGCCCTCCAGTGGCTGGAAACGGGCCCATTTCCAGACTTCCGGTAGGCCCATTTTTTGCCCTCCCCAAGTTCCAGAGGCTTTCCTCGAGCCTTCGGGAGGGCGAAAACGGCATCCCCTGGGCTCCAGAGGCCCTCTGGAGGCAGGAAACAAGCCCATGTCCAGACTTCCAGTACTTCTAGTAAGCCCATTTCACCCTCCCCAGGCTCCAGAGGCTTTCCTTGAGCCTCCGGGAGGCTGAAAACGGTCTTCCCCAGGCTCTGGAGGCCCTCTGGAGGCCGGAAACAGGCCCATTTTTTGCCCTCCCAGAGCCTCCGCGGAGGCCTTGCACTTACCTGGCCTCCAAAACAGGCCACATGGAGACTCCTGGGAGGGGCGCGAGGGGCGGGGGTCAGCCAGTCCTTGCAACTACCGGTTCGCCAAACCAGATTAAAGTTAACATCCGGTTCTCCCATCCGGCTGAATCCCATCCCTGCTTACGACTTACATCAATGGGTAAAGCCAGATTTGCTTTGATGTACACGCAGCTGTCATAGAGCTGTAAATTCTATTTGATTGACAACAATATCAATGGAGGAGAAATACGATGGCTGAGCACCAGGGAGGCACAAATGCAAAACGAAAGGAATCAAAGCTTTGGCAAAAGCCAAAATATATATATCACTTGCTTCTAAAGTGAGCAATGATTACATTGTACCTGAAACCTGGGGAAATTATTCGTCTTATCCCAGCACCGTCCATGACAGTGATAGCATGGCAATGCCCACGCTACCTATAAGCACACGGAAATAAATCCGAAAGCACCCGGGAAAGCTGCTTTCTCCTTTTGATCTCATGAATAAATATCCGAATATGTGTTCGAGTACCGTTGTCAACCCTAGACAATTTTCTTCTCCGTGCCGATGCCTTTGAAAAAAAGTGATGCTCGGGAATATTTGAAGAGGTGAAGGAAGGCAGGAAGGAAGGAAAGGAAAAGGCGTTGGAAATTTGGAAATATATGGCTGTATCCTTCTATCGACGGGATGCAGTGGCTCAAGGGCTAAGACGCTGAGCTTGTCGATCGAAAGATCGGCAGTTCAGCGGTTCGAATCCCAAGTGCCGCGTAACGGGGTGAGCTCCCGTGACTTGTCCCAGCTTCTGCCAACCTAGCAGTTCGAAAGCACCTAAAAAATGCAAGTAGAAAAATAGGGACCACCTTTGGTGGGAAGGGAACAGCGTTCCGTCTGCCTTTGGCATTGAGTCATGCCGGCCACATGACCACGGAGACGTCCTCGGACAGCGCTGGCTCTTCGGCTTTGAAACGGAGATGAGCACTGCCCCCTAGAGTTGGGAACAACTAGCACGTATGTATAAGGGGAACCTTTACCTTTACCTTATCCTTCTATCTCCCTGCGTGCGACAACTGGAATATAATAGTCAGCGAGTTACAGACTCTGGGTGATTTCCCGCGTTGTGCTCAGCCATAAGATAGTTTGTTTGTTCAACAAACCACGGCTTGCGTGATGGGTAAACACAACCAGTTTTATGAGCTTTCACTGCTAGGATGGAAGTTGGCTTGGCAGACTCAACAGTGGAACTGATTCCAGACTTTTCTAAAAACGATGAGCAGCCAGTTCTGGATTTTCTGCACGAAACAGGGCTGGCCTACAAATCTCTTTTTAAGTGAGACTGCCAAAAAATTTTTTTATATGCCCTGAGACATTGCTGTGAATCAAAAATCTTATAAATGCTGAGTCACGTAGCTAGATCATAGAAATTCAGATTTATGCTGCCAGCAGTGGGAAGTTTTAGAGTTATGGTTCTTTCTTTCTTTCTTTCTTTCTTTCTTTCTTTCTTTCTTTCTTTCTTTCTCCTTCTTCCTTCCTTCCCTCATCTCTCCTTCCTTCCTTCCCTCCCTCCTTCCTTCTTTTCTTCTTTTCTTCCTTCCTACCTCCCTCCCTCTTCCCCTCCTTTCCTCCCTCCCTCCCTCCCACCCTCCCTCCCTTATTTCTTTCCTTCTTTCTCTCTACTTCCTTTTCTCCCCTCCCTCCCTCTCTTCCCTTTCCCATGTCCTTCCTCCCTCCTTCCCTCTTTCTTCTCCTTCCTTCCTTCTTTCCTTTTCTTCTTTCCTTCCTTCCCTCCCTCCCTCCCTTATTATTTCCTTCTTTCTCTCATCTCTACTCCCTTTTCTCTTCTCCCCTCCGTCCCTACCTTCCTCTTTCCCATGTCCTTCCTTCCTTCCTTCCTTCCTTCCGTCCGTCCATCCTTCCTAAAGAGAGTTGAATTCAGAACTGCTGCAGAACATTTTATTCATGAAATTCAGGCATCACGTCGATGTCAGCAAAGCACCGAGATCGACAAGTCTACAGAGCTTGCAAAACGTGACGTGTGATACACACCAAGAGAAACATACAAATAAAACCTTTACCATCCACTGTTAGCTGTGTTCCTGTTTCCAAATGCAAAAGAACAACAGAAGAGAACGTAAGTTATTCCTAGGCCCCGGGTCTCTTAGTAAACCTGAACAAAAACACATCTTCCTTAAATATTTCATTTTGCTTACCTCTTGTTATTCTGCATCTTTCTTTTGCCTACTTGCAAGATGTCTCAGGATGCCACAAATCAAGGAGAAGCCAGCCTGATGCTCTCTAGATACTTCCAAACTCAACAGCACTGAGCAAAAACTTGTCGCAACTTGTTTTGACAAATGGTTAAAGGGAAAGGGAAAGGTTCCCCTCGCACATCTGTGCTAGTCGTTCCTGACTCTAGGGGGCGGTGCTCATCTCCGTTTCGAAGCTGAAGAGCCAGCGCTGTCCAAAGACGTCTCCGTGGTCATGTGGCCGGCATGACTCAACGCCAAAGGCGCACAGAACGCTGTTCCCTTCCCACCAAAGGTGGTCCCTATTTTTTCTACTTGCATTTTTTACCTGCTTTCGAACTGCTAGGTTGGCAGAAGCTGGGACAAGTCACGGGAGCTCACCCCGTTACGCGGCACTAGGGATTCGAACCACCAAACTGCCGACCTTTCGATCGACAAGCTCAGCGTCCTAGCCACTGAGCCACGGTTACTGATCCCATTTTTTTTGTCGCTGTCCACGGTACTGAAGTCTTCTCCAACACCCAAGTGCAAAAGAGCCAATGCCCTTTCTGTTTGGCTTTTTTCAGAGCCCAAACCAGGGGGAAATAATAGTGCACGAGAACAAGAGGTAGGCAAAATGAAAAATAATTGTGTGTTTCTAAGGAAGCCATATGTGCAAGCAGCGATTGTTACTGAACTGACTTGATTTGGGCCAAACCTTCGTAGAAAAAACGACCGTTGCCAGAAAGAAACAGGTCTGACAATAAAAGGCCATGAAAATATTATTGCTAACAAATGGGCAGATACAGTTGCTACCAACCCAACCTCCTTTCCCGTCCAACTTCCCCAGTTCTGCTGTTTGCAAAATGCCCGCGAGCAGATGGTTGGTTCAAGCCAACCCAACAAAATAATAGCCCTGCATCCATCAATCCCATGGAAGATAAATAAACATTCCAGGCTGAAAAAAAACAAAATAAAACTCCGACAAATGGATTACTTCCTCAACATCCGTGGATGGACGGTATTAAAAAAAAAAACATTAGCACTGAGTCCAAGGAAGATGAACATATATTTAATATTGATTATTTTATAAAGCCAAGCTAAGGTTTAAGCAAGCCTTGAGCGTGCTTAAATTTACAGCCAATATTTGAGGGGCTGCCACAAAGAGGGACGCGGTGGCTCAGTGGCTAAGCTTGTCGATTAAAAAGTCAGCAGTTCAACAGTTCGAATCCCGAGTGCCGCGTAACAGGGGTGAGCTCCCGTGACTTGTCCCAGCTTCTGCCAACCTAGCAGTTCGAAAGCACGTAAAAAAGAAATGCAAGTAGAAAAATAGGGACCATCTTTGGTGGGAAAGGAACAGAGTTCCGTGCGCCTTTGGCATTGAGTCATGCCGGACACATGACCACGGAGACGTCTTCGGACAGCGCTGGCTCTTCGGCTTTGAAACGGAGATGAGCAGCGCCCCCTAGAGTCAGGAACGACTAGCACAGATGTGCAAGGGGAACCTTTATCTTTACCTTTACACAAAGAGGAGGGGCGCCAAACTATTTTCCAAAGCACCTGAGGACAAGAAACAATGGATGGAAACTACTCAAGGAGAGAAACAACCTAGAACTAATTTCCTGACAGTTAGAACAATTAACCAGTGGAACGACTTGCCTCCAGAAGTTGTGAATGCTCCAACACTGGAAGTTTTTAAGAAGAGATTGGACAACCATTTGTCTGGAATCCTATAGGGCAGTGATGGCTAACATTTTAGAAAAGTTGGCTAAAGGGGGGTGTCGTGTGCATGTGTGCCCACACCCATACGTCTATGCACCCTGTCTCCTGCGCTCCCCAGCTTTTTGCACACAATAGCACTGTGGGCCCGGTAGGCCTGTTTATCGCCCTCCCCAGGCTCCAGAGCCTTTCTAGGAGCCTGAGGAGGGCAAAAACAGCCTTCCCCAACCCCCCCCGGGAGACCCTCTGGAGGCCGGAAACGGCCCATTTGCCAACTTCTGGTGGGAACAAAAGGGCCTCCAAGGGATGGCAAAAGCTGTTTTTGCCCTCCCCAAGGTCCTAGAAAGGCTCTGGAGCCTGGGGAGAGCAAAAGACGGGCCTTCCTCACCACCACCACTGGCCCTCCGGAGGCAAGAGGGTTTCCCTACTTTCGGTGGGCCCAGAAGGCCCGAAAATTAGCTGAGCTCGCGTGCCCACTGATACGTGCCACCTGTGGCATGCTTGCCATAGGTTCGCCATCATGGCTATAGGGTCTCCTGCCTGAGCAGGGGGTTGGACTAGAAGACCTCCAAGATCCCTTCCAACTCTGCTATTTTGTTATTCTTAGAAACAGAAAAGAGTACATCCTGGAACAAGTACGGTTATTGCCTTATTGACTTCTCTAAATTTTTCCGATTGTAAATTGCGATGTATAGATCTCATCCTTGTTTGGGTTAGCTTCAAATATCCGTTCCTAATTCTGTTTTATGCTGTTTCCATACCAGCCAGCAATTATCTGAAATAGCGCTTTCACATAAACGCATCCACTCACCAACGTTTGTGATGAATATGCTGACTTACAAATATTTATGCACATTTAATTACACCATTAATTAACTGACTTGCATCTTCTTGTTATTGCATCATTTAGGTTTTCCTGAGCTTTACGGCGGGGGGGGGGGGGAAATGGATCAAAAGTGGAATTGATACCAGACTTCCTAAAATTGTAATATCCAAATTTTCTGATTTATATCATGGATCACAAGGTAAGCATTTCTGGTGGTTATTTTCTGGAAGAATGACAGAATGACAGAACAAGGTGGAAGGGACCATGGAGGTCTTCTAGTCCAACCCCCCGCTCAGGCAGAAAACCCCATACCATTCCAAACATCTCTGCTTGAAAATCTCCAGTGTTGGAGTATTCACAACTTCTGGAGGCAAGCTGTTCTGTCAGGAAGTTTCTTCTTATTTCTAGGTTGGTTCTCTCCTTAATTAGTTTCCATCCATTGTCCTGCCTTCAGGTGCTTTGAAAAATAGTTTGACCCCCTCATCTTTGTAGGAGCCCCTCAGATATTGGAAGAAGCTATCATGTCACCCCTAGCCCTTCTCTTCATTAAATTAGACCTACCCAATTCCTGCAACTGTTCTTCATATGTTTTAGCCTCCAGTCCCCTAATCCTCTTTGTTGGTCTTCCCTGCACTCTTTCTAGAATCTCAACATCTTGTTTACACTGTGGGGACCAAAACTGGATGCAGTATTCCAAGGCATTAGAATAGAGTAGAGTAGAGTAGAGTAGAGTAGAGTAGAGTAGAGTAGAGTTAGAGCAGAGTAGAGTAGAGTAGAGTAGAGTAGAGTAGAGAAGAGTAGAGTAGAGTTAGAATAAGAATAGAATAGAGTAGAGTAGAGTAGAGTAGAGTAGAGTAGAGTAGAGTAGAGTAGAGTAGAACAGAATAGAGTTAGAGCAGAATAGAGTAGAGTAGAGTAGAGTTAGAGAAGAATAGAATAGAATAGAGTAGAGTAGAGTAAAGTAGAGTAGAATAGAGTTAGAGCAGAATAGAGTAGAGTTAGAGAAGAATAGAATAGAATAGAATAGAATAGAATAGAATAGAATAGAATAGAATAGAAGAGAAGAGAAGAGAAGAGAAGAGAAGAGAAGAGAAGAGAAGAGAAGAAGAGAAGAGAAGAGAAGAGTTGGAAGGGATCTTGGAGGTCTTCTAGTCCAACCCCCTGCTTAGGCAGGAAACCCTACAACACTTCAGACCAATAGTTATCCAACATCTTAAAAACTTCCAGTGTTGGAGCATTCACAACTTCTGGTGGCAATTTGTTCCACTGATTAATTGTTCTCACTGTCAGGAAATTCCTCCTTAGTTCTAAGTTGCTTCTCTCCTTGATTAGTTTCCACCCATTTCATACAGCGGTACTAACACTTCACATGACCTTGATTCTATCCCTCCGTTAATGCAGCCTAGGACTTCAAGGCAACCCTTTTCAGTCAAAACTATACAACCGAGATTGCAACCTAGGAGCCAGCCGTGTGCGGCAGCAGCCAAAACAGCCAATGCAATCCTAAATTGCATTAACAAGAGGGATATAATCAAGATCTAGTGAAGTACTAGAACCCCTCTTTAAAGCCTTAGTAAGGCCACACTTGGAATACTGCATCCAGTTTTGGTCACCACATTATAAAAAAGATGTTGAGACTCTAGAAAGAGTGCAGAGAAGAGCAACCAGGATGATTAGGGGACTGGAGGCTCAAACATACGATGAACGGTTGCAGGAACTGGGCATGGCTGGTCTAGTGAAGAGAAGGACCAGGGGAGACATGATAGCAGTCTTCCAATATTTGAGGGGCTGCCACAGAGAGGAGGGGGTCAAGCTATTCTCCAAAGCACCCAAAGGCCAGACAAGGAATAATGGATGGAAACTGATCAGGGAGAGATTCAACCTAGAAATAAGGAGGAATTTTCTGACAGGGAGAACAATCAACCCATGGAACAGAAGTTGCCTTCAGAAGTTGTGGGAGCTTCATCACTGGAGGCTTTCAAGAAGAGACTGTGAGAAATGGGAGAGTCTCCTGCTTGAGTGGGTGGGGGTTGGACTAGATGACCTACAAGGTCCCTTCCAATTCTGTCTAGTCTAGTCTATTTCATCTTCTATTCCTATTCCTATTCTACTCTACTCTACTCTTCTCTACTCTAATTCTGTTCTATTCCGTTCCATTCCATTTTTCTCCTCCTCTCCTCTCCTCTCCTCTCTTATTCTATTCTATTCTATTCTATTCTATTATTCTATTCTATTCTATTCTATTCTATTCTATTCTATTCTATTCTATCCTATCCTATCCTATCCTATCCTATCCTATCCTATCCTACACGGTCCCTTCCAACACTGTTAATCTGTTATAAAATTTTTTGATTTTGATGAGACAACCTCCTCTACAATTTTCTTTCACGCAAACGCCATAAAAGATGGAAGAAAACGAAGGAACAGAGGAGAAGAATATCAAATGTGTCACCAAGCCTTAGGGGAAGCTGCAGTATTCTAGGTCGTAAGGAAATAAATCTGAATTTTTTCATTATAAATCCCACCATTTCTAGCACCTTCGATCCGGTCTTATGAGTTGAGCCACTTCTAGTCAAGCTTTCAGGGCAAACTATGTTAATCTATCCCATTTTTTTTATTATAGCCTCTTTTCTTTAAAAAGAGGGATATTTAATTTTAGTGGGTTAGGTCTTTGCCTTTTGCACAACACATTTTCAATAACTGGAACTTGTTTAAACTCCCCCACTCAAATGCTCCAGGAAAATGCATTTACGGTCTGACTTAAATTTTGCCGGCTCTCATTTATTGATATTAATAAAACATCGGCAAGATCGGCCTTTTCATTTTATTTTTCATCCTCGGATGGGGGTGGGGGGGTGGGGGAAGAAGGACAGGAATTTGCAACTTGTTTGTTTCTCTCTCTCTCTCTTTTTTTAACGTCACTGTCAGCATCTTACAAAGAGACTAATGCGGCTTTAATTGCGTCGCAAGGATCATTTGTTATATGAAGAGGGAGCGGATATAATCAATAAAAGAATTTCTCAATTGCCACGAAGCTCGGAATATCAGAGAGGGGAAAAAAAAAAAACTGGCTTTCTTTCCGTTGGTGCTTGCTTGTTTATTTATTTATTTTTGGTAAATAACGAGGAAAATGGCCCAAATTAGTTTTCCATTTAAATATATTGCCATCTCTAATTAATAAACACCATTAGGAGCCGAAGGACTCTGGATGACAGCGAAAAGCAATTATTTGCATAAATGAAAACGCGGGCCCTTTTGTTAATGGCTGAATATTTAAGCCCGGCTAATTTGTGTAATTTTTAGTGCTTTATACATATATAGATATACCCATATAGCTGCTTACCTCGTGATACGTAGCGGAAACTGACTTGGGGTTTGATGGAAATCAAAGGAACGGGGTCTTCAGAGCTGAACAAAAAATTTTAGCAAATGGACCGAATACGGAATTATTTAAATCAGGGTTTGGTTTGGTTTTTTTTTTTGCTATCATGTCACCCCTAGCCCTTCTCTTCATTAAATTAGTCATATCCAATTCCTGCAATCTTTCTTCGTATGTTTTAGCCTCCAGTCGAGGGGTGAAATCCAGCAGGTTCCGACAGGTTCTGGAGAACCAGTAGCGGAAAATTTGAGTAGTTCAGAGAACCGGTAGTGGAAAATTTGAGTAGTTTGGAGAACCGGTAGCGGAAAATTTGAGTAGTTCGGAGAACCGGTAGTGGAAAATTTGAGTAGTTCGGAGAACCGGTAGCGGAAAATTTTAGTAGTTCAGAGAACCGGTAGCGGAAAATTTGAGTAGTTCAGAGAAATGGTAGCGGAAAATTTGAGTAGTTCGGAGAACCGGTAGCGGAAAATTTGAGTAGTTCAGAGAAACGGTAGCGGAAAATTTGAGTAGTTTGGAGAACCGGTAGTGGAAATTTTGAGTAGTTCGGAGAAATGGTAGCAGAAAATTTGAGTAGTTCAGAGAACCGGTAGTGGAAAATTTGAGTAGTTCGGAGAACTGGTAGTAGAAATTTTGAGTAGTTCGGAGAACCAGTAGTGGAAATTTTGAGTAGTTCGGAGAAACAGTAGCAGAAAATTTGAGTACTTCAGAGAACCGGTAGTGGAAAATTTGAGTAGTTCGAGAACCGGTAGTAGAAATTTTGAGTAGTTCGGAGAACCGGTAGCAGAAAATTTGAGTAGTTCAGAGAACCAGTAGTGGAAAATTTGAGTAGTTCAGAGAACCGGTAGTGGAAAATTTGAGTAGTTCAGAGAACCAGTAGTGGAAATTTTGAGTAGTTCAGAGAGCTGGCAAATACCACCTCTTGCTGGTCCCAGAGTGGGGTGGGAATGGGGATTTTGCAGTATCCTTCCCTGGAATGGGGTGGGAATGGAGATTTGCAGTATCCTTCTCCTGCCACGCTCACCAAGCCACACTCACCAAGCCACACCACGCCCACCAAGCCACGCCCACAGAACCGGTAGTAAAAAAAAATTGGATTTCACCACTGCTCCTAATCTTTTTGGTTGCTTTTCTCTGCACTCTTTCTAGAGTCTCAACATCTTTTTTACATCGTGGTGACCAAAACTGGATGCAGGATTCCAAGGGTGGCCTTACCAAGGCCTTATAAAGCCCTACTAACTCTTCACTTCGGAGAATAGGTTGGCCCCTCTCTTTTTTGTGGCTGCCCCTCAGATATTGGAAGACTGCTGTCATGTGACCCCCTAGTCTCTCTTTTCATTAGATGGACGTATCCAGTTCCGGCAACCGTTCTTCAAATGTTTTAGCCTCCAGCCTCCTAATCATCTTTGTTGCTCTTCTCTGCGCTCTTTCCAGTATCATTGAGGCTTTTCTTGTAGACTCGTTCATCCTAGCTTTTGAAGGTATCTCCCAGCAGCTGTTTGGAAGCCAACATAGCCCTCAGCCCTCAAAAGAAACAGTAACAGAGTTGGAAGAGGGACCTTGGAGGTCATCTAGTCCAACCCTCTGCTCACGCAGACAGGAGACCTGTACTAGGGATTCGAACTCGTCCATCCTTCCTCTGAGAAGCACAAGCCCTTCAGACCAAGCCCTCAAACAGGGATCCACCCCACATCAACCTAAATCAAAGAGAAATGCCAGGCCTGTTTGGCGTTTTTAACGTGCGGGATTGATCTGTTGGTCTTCGGCTGCTTTCGCCCATCTTTGAATATCATCTGAAATGTAGAAATATTGAATTCCGTGTCTGTTGCCTAAAATAATTGATGGAGTGGCGAGCAGGGAGGGAATATCAAATAGCTTACATTGGCAGAATTTTGCAAACATGGATGGGGCTGTGTTATTAGAGCTGATTTTCAAGCGTACCGTTTCCTTGTGCAGAAAGTGTATAGAGAGGGAGAGGGAGAGAGGGGGAGGAAGAGGAGAAGGAGAAGAGAAGGAGAGAGAGTGAGAGAAAGAGAGAGAGACAGAAGGAGAGAGGGAGAGGGAGGAGGAGGAAAGAGAGAGAGAAAGAGAGAGGAAGAGAAGGAGAGGGAGAGGGAGAGGGAGGAGGAGGAAAGAGAGTGAGTGAGAGAGAGAGAGAGAAAGAAAAGGAGAGATGGAGGAGGAGAGTGAGGAGGAAGAAAGAGAGAGTGAGAGAGAAAGGGAAAGAGAGAGAGAAGGAGAGATGGAGGAGGAGGGGGAGAGAGGGGGAGAGACAGGAGGAGAAGGAGAGAGGGAGAAGGAGGAGGAGAGTGAGAGAAAGAGAGACAGAAGGAGAGATGGAGGAGGAGAGGGGGGAGAGAAAGAGAGAGAGGAGGAGGAGAGAGGGAGAAGGAGAAGAAGGAGAGAGAGGAGGAGAGAGAGAGGGAGAAGGAGGAAAGAGAGTGAAAGACAGAGAAGGAAAAGGAGAGAGGGAGGAGGAGGAAAGAGAGAGAGTGAGAGAAAGAGAGAGAGAGCAAAGGAGAGATGGAGGAGGAGAGAGAGAGGGAGAGAAAGAGAGGAGGAGAAGGAGAGAGGGAGAGGGGGGAGGAAAGAGAGTGAGAGAGAAGGAAAAGGAGAGAGGGAGGAGGAGGAAAGAGTGAGAGAGAAAGGGAAAGAGAGAAGGAGAGATAGAGGAGGAGGAGAGGGAGAGAAAGAGAGAGAGGAGAAGGAGGAGAGAGAGGGGGAGAGAAAGAGAGAGA
Organism: Pituophis catenifer annectens; assembly: GCF_029215685.1. Taxonomy (NCBI): domain Eukaryota; kingdom Metazoa; phylum Chordata; class Lepidosauria; order Squamata; family Colubridae; genus Pituophis; species Pituophis catenifer. The sequence continues at coordinate 5,697,921 of NW_027256897.1, read as the reverse complement.
GCAGGAGTGGGGAGGGAAAGGGGAGAAAGAGAAAAAGAGAGAAAGAGAGAGGGGGTGACAAAGAGAGACAGAGACAGAGACAGAGAAAGGTGAAATTGGGGCCAGTGGCGTGGCTCCCTCTTCTCACCCCCATTTCTTTCCTTGTGTGGTTATAAATGCCAAGTCTGCAGGTTTCTCTGAGCTCTAAGCAATTACTCCAAGTCGCCTTCGTGTCCAGGCACTAAATGCTAAAATGTTTATTCAGTGCGCTGAGAATCTCTCCGCCCCCACCGAGAAATTATTGGTACAAATACTTTCGAGAGCAGGGTTTCATTTCCATTGAAATGGGAGAACCGGCAAAGTGGGAGATAAAGACATATCATTGCTGTGCTTCAAGAAGATCAAATTGTTGTCGTTGTTCTAATCCAATATTTCAAAGAAAATAGACTCAGTTGCAAGTAGTTGTTTTTCACGCACATCTGGAAAAACCTTTGGCCATCCCAGTGGAGTCCTTTCATTCTTCAGCCATGGTGGAATAACTCCTAGTTTCTCCTAGTGGTACAGTGTCAGCAGAATAGACCTAACCTTTAATGAATTGGGTTACGTCTCATGTCTCATCTCGGTTTGATGTCCAGCCTTAACCTTCTCACAATGTGTGGCATTTCTATCACCACACCAAAACGGAGTTGGAAGGGACCCTGGAGATCTTCTAGTCCCTGTTCTAGCAGGAGACTCCATACAATTCCAGACAAATGGTTGTCCAGCCTCTCCTTAAAAACCTCCAGTGATGAAGCATCCCACAACTTCTGAAGGGACGCCGTTCCACTGGTTGATTGTCCTGGCTGTTAGGAAGTTTCTCCTTAATTCCAGGTTGCTTCTCTGGACTTTCTTTTCTCTAGATTGGCCATACCCAGTTCCTACAACCGTTCTTCGTATGTTTCAGCCTCAAGGCCTTTAATCATCTTGGCTGCTCTTCTCTGCACGCTTTCCAGAATTACAGCTTTTTTGCAATGTGATGACCCAAACTGGGATGCAATATTCCAGGTGAGGTCTTACTTGAAAACTTCCAGTGTTGGAGCATTCACAACTTCTGGAGGCAAGTTGTTCCACTGATTCAGAGGTGGGTTTTTCAGCAGGTTCTGACCAGTTCTGGAGAACCGGTAGCGGAAATTTTGAGTAGTTCGGAGAACCGGTAGTAAACATTTTGACTGGCCCCGGCCCCATCTATTCTCTGCCTCCCGAGTCCCAGCTGATCAGGAGGAAATGGGGATTTTGCAGTAACCTTCCCCTGGGCTGGGGACGGAATGGAGATTATACAGTATCCTTCCCCTGGAGTGGGGTGAAAATGGAGATTTTACAGTATCCTTCCCCTGCCGCGCCCACCAAGCCACATCCATAGGTAGTAAAAAATTTTAAAACCCACCACTGCACTCATTGATTGTCCTCACTATCAGGAAATTTCTCCTTAGTTCTAAGTTGCTTCTCTCCATGATAGGTTTCCATCCATCACTTCTTGTCCTGCCTTCACAGATGCTTTGGAGAATAGCTTGACTCCCTGTTCTTTGGGGCAGCCCCTCAAATATGGGAACAAGGGAATAACGGAGTTGGAAGAGAACTTGGAGGTCTTCAAGTTCCTGCTTAAGGTAGAGACCCTCTACCACTTCAGACAAATGGTTGTCCGATCTCTTCTTAAAAATCTCCAGTGATGGAGCAGCCACAACTTCTGGTGTCAAACTGATCCATCGATTACTTGTTCTAACTGTCAGGAAATTTCTCCTTCGTTCTAGGTTGCTTCTCTCTTCGATGAGTTTCCATTTGTTGAGTTTTGTCCTGCCTTTCAGTCCAAACACACGGCCAGAGTCCAAATTGAATGAAACAAACAAGAAATAAATCATTTGAGTTGGATCGACCAACTGCTCCTGAGTTACAAAGAGGCGTAGGAGATGTTGTATACGTTTGTGATGAGAACCGAGCTCTAGAAAATAAAATAATTGCGATGTGAGCATGACAAATAACGTTAAAATGATAGCCCACCAATTGCGAGGTGTGGAATTGTTTCTTAAACAGAAAAGAATCCTTAGCTTGCTGTTAGCGCAACATATCTTAAATGAAACTGTAAACGAACTTTTTTTCCCCCTTTTGTGGGTTCAATTTTTCAAAAAGAGTCATATTCTTCTCCGCGCAGAAATCTCTCATTCCTAAATATCGTTATATATATTTCCCTTTCTCCCTTCTTAACTCTTATTTCCATGCTAATAGCCCCTCAAAGCGTTTTAATTGGATTTTCTTTTTTCCTCTTTGGAAAAAAAGAAAGTTCTTCAAAGTTAATTAAAAGTTATCCCCCCTCTAATTGTGCAAAAGCAGACTTTCTGCTCTGAAAATTAACTCCCATAATTAAAATCCTATATCTGTTGCGGATAAAAAAAAATGGTATGTTTATTACTCGTTTATTATCATTGGTGATGCAAAGCAATTTACATTTGTTGACACACAGAGAGGGGAAATCTTATTCATAAATCATTATGTATATATATGCAAACACAAACCCACATACTTGTGAATAAAATTCTCCACCCCTCTGTATGTGTGTATGTGTGTGTGTGTGTGTTTACTTACTGGTTTATTAATTTATTTTGGTGTAGGAATCTTTATACCATTTGGAGAAATAATTGCAGGAGAGAGGTTCCCGCCTCTGCAATGGCATTGGGTTATTTATTTCACTGAAATGACAAATGTGACATGAATATTCAGCTTTGCAGATTCAAGTGTACAGACCTGCTATTCTGTTTTCCCCAAAATAAGACCTCCCCTGATAATAAGCCCAATCGGGCTTTTGAGCGCATGGCAATAAGGCCAAGCGCTTATTTCAGGGTTCAAAAAAAATATAAGACAGGATCTTATTTTTGGGAAAACACGGTAGATAGATAGCTGATAAATAGAATAAATAGATAGATATAGATAACTGATAGCAGATAGCAGATAGATAGATAGATAGATAGATAGCAGATAGATATATAGATAGAAGGATAGATAGATAGAGATAGATAACTGATAGATAGAAAGATTAGATAGATAGATACCCTGTTTCCCCCCAAAATAAGACATTCCCTGATAATAAGCCCAATCGGGCTTTTGAGCGCATGGCAATAAGGCCAAGCGTTTATTTCAGGGTTCAAAAAAGTATAAGACAGGGTCTTATTTTTGGGGAAACACGATAGTTTAAGGTCAATATACTATGGGCACCTTCTTCTATCCTAATTTAATTTCTCTGTCCCTTTCCCCACTCTGGAACACTGAGGACTAGCCTCTTGGTTTGCTTTTTTAAAAATATCTTTAAAGTTGCAATCAAAACATCTGGCCCAGTGGTGAAATCCAATTTTTTTTACTACCGGTTCTGTGGGCATGGCTTGGTGTGCGTGGTGTGGCTTGGTGGGCATGGCTTGGTGGGCGTGGCTTGGTGGGTGGGGCAGGGGAAGGATACTGCAAAACCTCCATTCCCACTCCACTCCAGGGGAAGGATACTGCAAAATCTCCATTCCCGCCCCACTCCTGGGGGAAGGATATTGCAAAATCTCCATTCCCTCCCCATTCTGGGGCCAGCCAGAGGTGGTATTTGCCAGTTCTCCAAACTGCTCAAAATTTCCGCTACCGGTTCTCCAGAACCTGTCAGAACCTGCTGGATTTCACCCCTGATCTGGCTTTAAATCCATGGTAACGTCAGCTAAGAAAAGGCTCCTTTATAAAATTCTGGGAAGTTCTCTGGAAATCCATTAAGTTGACATCCAAGCAAGACGAATGCCTGATATAGTTCGGGCCATTTGTAAGATGGCTGAGTAAATAAGAAAGAAAGTGGTTACAGGAGGAGAAAAAAATGAAGGAAAGATGCAGGAACAAGGAGCCAAAAACAAACTTTGCTCTGTACACCATCCTTTTAATGTCTAGTCCAGCAATTTTAAAACTCGTGGACCTCAACTCCCAAAATTCACTTCCTATGCTGGCTGGGGAATTCTGGGAGTTGAAGTCCACAAGTCGTAAAGCTGCTAAGTTTGGAGACCCCTGGTCTAGGCTAACAAAGAGAAGGACCAGGGGTGACATGATAACTGTTTTCCAGTACTTGACGGACTGCCCCAAAGAAGAGGGAGTCAACCTATTCTCCAAAGCACCTGAGGGCAGGACAAGAAGCAATGGATGGAAACTAATCATGGAGAGAAGCAACCTAGAAGGAGAAATTTCCTGACGGTGAGAACAATTAACCAGTGGAACAACTTGCCTCCAGAAGTTGTGAGTGCTTCATCACTGGAGGTTTTTTTTTTTCTTTTTTTGAAATTTTTATTTTATTTTATACACAAACAAACATTTAATACATCAGTCATTCCTTCCGTGCGACATCTCGGTGTTTTCTCCATGACTTCATCTTTTTGTAGCTTCTTCTGTCTTCATTTATCACCCAATCTATTACAACATATCTCCTAATTATACCATTTTTTTACATGATTATTAATTTACTCGCCTATATCGAGTAATCTTTTCTAACCAATGATAAAATTGATCCCATATCTTAAAATATTCTGAACCCTCTCTTTCTTTCATCATCAAAGTTAATCTATTCGTTTCTGCACCGTCTCAAATTTTTTTAAAAATTACTTCGCCTTCCAAAGGTATTTTCTCTGCTTTCCAATTTTGTGCAAAGACAATCCTTGCAGCTGTTATTACGTGTATAATCAAATAAACATTTTCTTTACAAATTTTCTCTGGGAGGATACCCTGTAGGAACAGCTCTGGTTTTAAATCAATACATTGTTGTGTCATTTCTTCCAACCATGTCTTGATTTTATTCCAATAGTTTTTAGCTTCTGGACATGTCCACCACATATGGTAATAAGTTCCTGGTAACTGGTGACATTTCCAACATTTAGCTGATTTGTCTTTAAACATTTTTGCCAGTTTCTCAGGGGGCATATGCCATCTGTAAAACATCACTGGAGGTTTTTAAGAAGAGGTTGGATAACCATTTGTCTGAAGTGGTGTAGGGTTTCCTGCCTAGGCAGGGGGTTGGACTAGAAACCCGCCAAGATCCCTTCCAACTCTGTTATTCTCCCAAAGAAGAGTTGGTTGAAGATTATGATTGCTCACTGCAACCTTCTACTCATTCATCCTATCGCGTCAACTCATTCACTCCTGACCCATTTATCGGACACACGAGTTTTTCCTCTCTGAGCTGAAAACACCGAAAGAAGATGAAATGCAAGGAGAGAGACAACCCAAGGGCATTTTCATCCCTCTGCCTTCCTTCTCTTGGCCAAGGTGGGCTAAACACCGCGGTAGCATCAGTGGAATAATATCTCAGCCTTGCTCAATTTTCACCTCACCTAACTGAGGTCCTTGCAAATCAAAACCCTACCGTTGCAATGCCTAAATGTATTGCCATCAAAATCAAGTCTGGGGGAGGATGTGTAGAGTGGATTTAGATCCGCGCTTGATTAAAAAGGAGGAGGCTGTGGTTTTAAGGCAGCCGGTTTCCCGAAAATGCGGTGCTACACTGACCTCTAGTGGAAAGCACTGAAATAAATCTACGGTTCTGGATTTTGATGATCTCTTGCCAAGCTGAGCTGTCTTGTTTTTCTTCACCTCCCACCTTCCTTTGAGCTCAGTTTTATGGTTTCATAACTTCACTCCAATATTTCACAGGGATCGGGGAAGTCGTGACAGAGAAGACCTCGCACGCAGATGGTTCTCCTCTCTTAACTGCAGATGGTAGTTCTACCAAGGTCAAAGGAAGGGGAAAGGACATTCGAAGGATCTCAAAGCATTGAGAGAGGGGGAAAAAAATTGGCTTAGGAGCTGGTTGATTTGAGCGGCCCTGTTTGCCTTAAGGACAGCTGAGGACAAAGATGACAAGAGAGACCTCGGCGAGCCTCCACAGCTGGTCTTGTTCAAGGTCATTCCAAAGACAAAGCAAGAATTTCTGGCACAGAGAATTCAGTTGTACTTCTACAGAATAACTGAATGACAAGGTTGGAAGGGATCTTGAAGGTCTTCTAGTCCAACCCCCTGCACAAACAGGTAACCCGATAACATTTCCAACAAATGGTTGTCCTATCTGTTCTTAAAAATGTCCAGTGTTGAAGCATTCACAACTTCTGGAGGCAAGCTGTTCCACTGATTAATTGTTCTACCTGTCAAGAAATTCCTACTTAGTTCTACCTTGCTTCTCTCCTTGATTAGTTTCCATTCATTGCTTCTTGTCCTGCCTTCAGGTGCTTTGGAGAAAAAGTTGACTCCCTCTTCTTTGTGGTAGCCCCTCAAATATGGGAAAAAGGGAAATACCGAGTTGGAAGAGACCTTGGAGGTCTTCTAGTCCAACCCCCTGATAATAAGGACAATCGGGCTTTTGAGCGCATGGCAATAAGGCCAAGCACTTATTTCAGGGTTCAAAAAAATATAAGACAGGGTCTTATTTTCGGGGAAACACGGTAGGTAGATAGGTAACTGATAAGATAGCTGATAGAGAGATAGATAGATAGATAGAGATAGAGAGATAGATAGATAGATATAGATAGCAGAGAGAGATACAGCAGATAGATAGCAGATAGATAGATAGATAGAAAGACAGACAGACAGATAGATAGATATAGATGACTGATAGATAGATTAGATAAATAGATACCCTGTTTTCCCCAAAATAAGACATCCCCTGATAATCCCAATTGGGCTTTTGAGCGCATGGCAATAAGGCCAAGCGCTTATTTCAGGATTCAAAAAAATATAAGACAGGGTCTTATTTTCGGGGAAACACGGTATCTATCATATCTATCTATCTATCTATCTATCTATCTATCTATCTATCTATCTATCTATCTATCCATCCATCCTGTTTCCCCCAAAATAAGACATCCCCTGATAATAATCCCAATCGGGCTTTTGAGCGCATGGCAATAAGGCCAAGCGCTTATTTCAGGGTTCAAAAAAATATAAGACAGGGTCTTATTTTCGGGGAAACACGGTATCTATCATATCTATCTATCTATCTATCTATCTATCTATCTATCTATCTATCTATCTATCTATCTATCCATCCTGTTTCCCCCAAAATAAGACATCCCCTGATAATAATCCCAATTGAGCTTTTGAGCGCATGGCAATAAGGCCAAGCGCTTATTTCAGGGTTCAAAAAAATATAAGACAGGGTCTTATTTTCGGGGAAACACGGTATCTATCATATCTATCTATCTATCTATCTATCTATCTATCTATCTATCTATCTATCTATCTATCCATCCTGTTTCCCCCAAAATAAGACATCCCCTGATAATAATCCCAATCGGGCTTTTGAGCGCATGGCAATAAGGCCAAGCGCTTATTTCAGGGTTCAAAAAAATATAAGACAGGGTCATATTTTCGGGGAAACACGGTAATCCTAAACAACAGGCAAGACTTGGGAAATGGGAAAAAAGTGAGAAACTTAAGGCTGGAGTCCCAATGGTGCTTTTTCAAGAGGCAACTGGGCTTTCTGGAGGTTTTGTTTGAAGATGTTTCCCTTCTCATCCAAGAAGCTTCTTCAGCTCTGACTGGATGGTGGGGGATGAAAAGATTTATCCTCCTTGCAGACAGATGGCCATTTGCATCTTTTGAGAGGGTCATTGAGGCCGCTTGGAGGTTTGTCTGCGTCCTCAGGGTCACCTGTGTAGCGCAAATGGGCACGGAGCCTTCTTGGAACTGCGGAAAGATCCAACACAGTCTACAACACAATCCTTTCAAGATTTCCACACCCATTTGCACCACTCAGGGGACCCTGACGACACAGATAAACCTCCAAGTGGCCTCAACTCCAAGTGGACTCTCTAAAAAGAATGCACGTGACAAGCTGTCTGCAAGGAGTATCAATCCTTCCATTCCCCACCATCCAGTCAGAGCGGAAGAAGCTTCTTCGATGAGAAGCGAAACGAAGAAAAACCAAGGGAGTCCAGTTGCCTCTGGAAAAAAAGCACCTTTGGGACAACCATGCCCTGCATGGCGGAGAAATCTCTATAGACATTAAGGCTGGAGTATTGATATTCAATGAAAAGGCACCCTGTTATTAAGCTGGTTATTAAGACCAGCTGCCTGCAGTTACTGCAGGGTTCGAATCTCACCAAGGCTCAAGGTCGACTCAGCCTTCCATCCTTTCTAAGGTAGGTGAAATGAGGACCCAGTTTGTGGGGGCAATAAGCTGACTTTGTATAAATATACAAAAGAATGAAGGTTATTGCTTAACGCATTGTAAGCCGCCCAGAGTCTCCGGAGAAGGGCGGCATATAAATCAAATTAAAAAAATAAAAATAAAAAAATAAAGGCGAATAGAAGCAAACTGCAGAAAAAATAATTGCCACCAACCTGCCTTCCATGGAGGATCTGTACACTGCATGAGTCAAAAAGAGGACTGCGAAAATATTTACAGACCCCCTCGCATCCGGGACATAAACTGTTTCAACTCCTACCCTCAAAACGACGCTATAGAGCACTGCACACCAGAACAACTAGACACAAGGACAGTTTTTTCCCGAACGCCATCACTCTGCTAAACAAATTCCTTCAACACTGTCGAACTATTCACTAAGTCTGCATTATATTAATCTTCTCATCGTTCCCACCCTATCTCCTTCCACTTATGACTGCATGATTCTAATTTTGTTGTTTGTATCCTTACGATTTATATTGATATTATTTCCTGATTGCTTATTTGTACCCTATGACTATTGTTAAGTGTTGTACCTTATGATTCTTGATGAACGTATCTTTTCTTTTAGGTACACTGAGAGCATATGCACCAAAGACAAATTCCTTGTGCATCCAATCACACTTGGCCAATAAAGAATTCTATTCTATTCTATTCTATTCTATTCTATTCTATTCTATTCTATTCTATTCTATTCTATTCTATTCTATTCTATATGATTCTTGACGAATGTATCTTTTCTTTTATGTACACTGAGAGCATATACACCAAAGACAAATTCCTTGTGCGTCCAATCACACTTGGCCAATAAAGAATTGTATTCTATTCTATTCTATTCTATTCTATTCTATTCTATTCTATTCTATTCTATTCTATTCTATTCTATTCTATTCTATTGGATTCTTGAGGAACGTATCTTTTCTTTTATGTACACTGAGAGCGTATGCACCAAAGACAAATTCCTTGTGCGTCCAATCACACTTGGCCAATAAAAAATTCTACTCTATTCTATTCTAGGAGCAAATGCATGCTTCTCCAAAGAACAGATTTTAACGAATTCAACAAAAGATAAGAAGGTTTTTATAAAATGAAAAATAGAAGTGGTTAGACATTGAAGACAAGAAAGATAGAAGAGAGGAATAAGAAACCCATGCGGCTGCAATTTTAAAAAAGCTTAATGAAAAGCTAACATAGGCTCTAAGCAGAATGTATTTATCTGTTTCTTATTTAATATAACCATTGTGAGCCATCATTGCTAACCAAACACCTTACAAGTCTCGAAAAAAAAACCCAATTCTCCCAGCTGTGTTTTTACTTCCTCTTACAACCACTTTGGCTGAATCATTATTTTGCAACTCGGTTTAATGAGTTTCCTGAAGCCCTCTGGCTGCCCAGCCTGTGCTGGCCTGGAGTAGTAATTATTATGGACAAATGCAATTAATCTTGGCTCGTAAAATATTGCCTTTTCCCACTGCAAATCTGGGGTGTCACTCGATGTCCGAAGCCGTCGTTCCTTTTCCGGATCACAAGAAGGGATTTAATGCGGCTTTATACTGCAGTGGTGAGGCCGCACTTGGAATATCGCGTGAGGTTGTGGTTCACCACGATACACAAACTGAGACTCTAGAACAGGAGTCAGCAACCCACAGCTCTGGAGCCGCATGTGGCTCTTTCATCCCTCTCTGCAGCTCCCTGTTTCTGGTCGGCTGCACAATTAATAGGGCTTTCGGTTAGGACAGGTAGAGGAAAAAGGATGCTGTGCTAGGAGGAGACTATGGTGGGGGAACTGGACTTCTGGTCAGCTCCAGAATTGAATGGGGACTTCCAGTTAGGACTTTTGTGGCTCTTTGAGTGTTTAAGATTGCCGACCCCTGCTCTAGAAAGAGTGCAGAGACGAGCATCAAAGATGTCTTGGGAACTGTGGAAATATTTACAGACCCCTCGCATCCTGGACATAAATTGTTTCAACTCCTACCCTCAAAACGACGCTAGAGAGCACTGCACACCAGAACAACTAGACACAAGAACAGTTTTTTCCCGAACGCCATCACTCTGCTAAACAAATAATTCCCTCAACACTGTCAAACGATTCACTAAGTCTGCATTATTATTACTATTAGTCTTCTCACCATTCCTATCACCCATGTCCTCCCACTTATGACTGCATGACTGTAACATTTTTTTTTTTAATTTGATTTATATGCCGCCCTTCTCCAGAGACTCAGGGCGGCTTACAATGCGTTATGCAATAGCCTTCATACTTTTGTATATTTATACAAAGTCAGCTTATTGCCCCCACAAACTGGGTCCTCAATTTACCTACCTTAGAAAGGATGGAAGGCTGAGTCAACCTTGAGCCTGGTGAGATTCGAACTTACAGTAATTGCAGACAGCTGGTGTTAATCACAATGCTCTCAGTCTGCTGAGCCACCAGACTTTGTTGCTTGTATCCTTATGATTCATATTGATATTGTTTCCTAGTATAACTTGATTGCTTATTTGTACCCTATGTCTATCGTTAAGTGTTGTACCTTATGATTCTTGACGAATGTATCTTCTCTTTTTATGTACACTGAGAGCTTTTGCACCAAAGACAAATTCCTTGCGTGTCCAATCACACTTGGCTAATAAAGTATTCTATTCTATTCTATTCTATTCTATTCTATTCTATTCTATTCTATTCTATTCTATTCTATTCTATTCTATTCTATTCTATTCTATTCTATTCTATTCTATTCTATTCTATGAAGAACGGTTGCAGGAACTGGGTATGCCTAGTCTAATGTAGCACAACTTGATTGGATCGGCCTCCCGACTCTCAGCTGTTTTGCTATCAGCTGTTTTGCCTCTGCTGCTTTCTGCAAGGAGGAAAATTGCTGGGAGGCAGATTTTTTTCTTCTTGTGCTAATCAAAGTATGCTGAAAACGAAAATGAAAGTAAAGCAGGCTGTTTGCTGTTTGCTGCAATGAGGCAAAATTGCCAGGAGGCAGAGGCAGATTTTTTTTTTCTTGTTTTCCTCACCAAAAAAGGTAGGTGCATCTTATAGTCCGGAGCATCTTATACTCTGAAAAATACGGTATTTCCACAAAAAAAAAAAAAGGAGGGGGGAGAAGTTGGTTTGTTGTTAGCTCTTAAAGGCCCAGAATCCTTGCTGAGTTGGGAAGAGCAGAAAAAAACTAGGTAACAAAATTGCTACTTGACCTTTGCGATGGAGGTTTGTACATCTTGGCAAGTCTTTTCCCTTCAAATTATTTTCTCCTTCGGCGAAGTGCAGTGGTTCACAGGTTGTGTCCCAAATTAGCTCCAAATTTAAGTCCAGGTCAATTGCGGGGTGAGACGCTGCTTCTGATCTCTGGGTTGCCTGTTGCCAATCAATCCCAAATGCACTAAACAAATTGACCGAAGAGCTAACTCAGTTGGGTCTTTCCAAATGCTTCTCTTTAATTTATTCGTTCCGTTCCGGAAACCCCGCGAACAAAATTTGCCGGGTTATTTTTAGGAGAAGGGCAAAATGGCTCAGCGTCGGAGGTCGGGTTTTGTGATGGAAAGAGATGTCGTTTGAGAAAAATAATAATAATAATCCGTACAAGGAAAAGCGAACAAGCACACACCTTGAAACCATCCAAATAACTGTCTGTTTCTCCATCATCATTGAACAATCTTCTGAAGATCTCAACGCTTAACCGTTGACCCTTGGATAGAAAGATCCAGTGCAAAAGATGGCTTCCAGGTCTGACAGGCGAATGGCGCGTGCTACGGGTCTCGTACGCAGGGGTGCTATTCAGTAAGTTCTGACAGGTTCTGGAGAACCGGTAGCGGAAATTTTGAATAGTTCAGATAACCGACAAATATCACCTCTGGCTGGCCCCAGGAGAGGGGTGGGAATTTATTTATTATTTATTTATTTTATTAAATTTCTATACCGCCCTTCTCCCGAAGGACTCAGGGCGGTGTACAGCCAGAAATAAAACCATGACAGTATAAAAATTAAAAACAATTTAAAACAATTAAATCAATTGGCCGAAAATTCTAATAAAACAACCATTGAAATAGTAAAAATATTATTATTATTTAGGCCAGCCCTGCTTGTTGGAATAACAATGTTTTTAGGGCGCGACAAAAGGTACGCGGATCGGGAATCCTACGAATCTCCGGGGGCAGCTCATTCCAGAGGGTGGGGGCCCCCACAGAGAATGCTCTCCCCCTGGGGGTCGTCAGCAGACATTGTTTGGCTGATGGCACCCGGAGAAGCCCCTCTCTGTGGGAGCGTACTGGTTAATGGAATGTAGATTTTGTAGTATCGTTCCCGCTGGAGTGGGGTGGGAGTGGAGATTTTGCAGTGTCCTTCCCCTGGAGTGGGGTGGGAATGGAGATTTTGCAGTATACTTCCCTTGGAGTGGGGTAGGAATGGAGATTTTGCAGTATCTTTCCCCCAGGAGTGGGGAGGGAATGGGGATTTTGTAGTATCCTTCCATTGGAGTGGGGTGGGAATGGAGATTTTGCAGTATTCTTCCCCCTGGAGTGGGGTGGGAATGGAGATTTTGCAATATCCTTCCCCCAGGAGTGAGGAGGGAATGGGGATTTTGCAGTATCCTTCCCCTGTCATGCCCACCAAGCCACGCTCACAGAACCAGTAGTAAAAACATTTGAATTCTACCACTGCTCATACGTATGTGTGAGCTTAAATGGACTCCAGAGGATATGGCTTCATGGATGGGGTGTACAGAGAAGATTTTGTTGTTAGTTGCGAAGTCGTGTCCGACCCATCGTGACCCCATGGACAATGTTCCTCCAGGCCTTCCTGTCCTCTACCATCCTCTGGAGTCCATTTAAACTCACGCCGACTGCTTCAGTGACTCCACCCAGACATCTCATTCTCTGTCGTCCCCTTCTTCTTTTGCCCTCCATTGTTCCCAGCATGAGGCTCTTCTCCAGCGAGTCCTTCCTTCTCATTAGGTGGCCAAAGCATTTGAGTTTCCTCTTCAGGATCTGGCCTTCTAAAGAGCAGTCAGGGTTGATCTCCTCTAGGACTGACCGGTTGGATGGCCCTGCAGTCCAAGGGACTCACAGGAGTCTTCTTCTCCAGCACCATCGTTCAAAGGCCTCCATTCTTTGGCGCTCAGCCTTCCTTATGGTCCAACTTTCACAGCCATCCATTGCAACTGGGAACAGGTCCAACAGTATGCAATTGCAAACACCTTTTGATTCATCTCAAGAAGGATATGGACCATCATTCGTGAAGGGGGTGGACAAGAAGCAAAAGGACCCGGGGTGAAAGCTCTCTGCTCTTCTTCATCTTTCTTTCCAGTCTGGTAGCAATGAATAATGAGGTGCTTAACCCCTCATTTTGTCTTGTCTCCTAGCTCCTCATTAACATAGAGATGAAGGTCGATCAACTGTTATGGATGAACTGGAATGAATTTTCTGTCAGGAAGTTGCACGACCTCCATCGGTGACAGGCTGGTCACACTTAGCTCAACCTTTTTTAATCACCCACAATTCTCTCCAACTTTTTAAGAAGTCGGTAGAACTATTTTCTGCTCAACGGGTATATGGAGATCATGGTTACGTCCTGCTCTTGCTCCGAGGAAGTTCAGTATGTTATCTCTAATCTACCCACACAATGCCATCTTTTATGAAAACCCAACTGGCCTATAATATGGGGCCATCAGGAGTGACATCTGAAAGGACTTCATGGATGAACGAAGATTGGAGCGCAGTTCCCTTTGGCCTTCACCCCTTCTGACCATCAGCTTAAATCCCGCAAGAGTTTGTCGCAAACTTCCCCCTGTTCCTCACACTGGAGGCAACGTAAACCTGGCATGTAATGAGCAGAGTGGCTATTTCCTAACTCATCTGACAGCTGAGCTGTCCCCAGCCACGATTTGCAAAAAGTCGTAACCGGAGACCGTCGAAGAGGGGAAGTTGTGAACGCTTTAAAAAGGTCAAGCGCAGAACGTGAGATCCTCATTAAGGAAATCAATGTGTTAGAAGGAAACCGCAAATGAACAGGAAACGAGAAATGTCTGTTTCTGGCAAGAAACAGAAGGTTGTTTCACAAAGGAGGGTAGTAACCAAGTTCTAAATAAAATCGCAAAAAAGACTCTTGGCTTGAGAAACCCGCCGTTCATTCCGGTTGACTTGACTTCCACACGTCAGTGTATGAGAGTTCATGAATTGGAATAGGCATGGTAAGTGGTTAACCAATGGAGACTATTTGGTGACCCAGATGGCTTAGCTTGACTGATTTGTATATAAGAGTTCAGAGGTGGCATTGAGCCGGTTCGAGCAAACCGGTAGCAGAAATTGTGGTGGGCCTGCCCACCCATCCATCCCAGCTCTATGCTGTCCTATTTAGGCACATTTTTGAGGCCGGGCGCATGCACGGAAGGTATTTATGACCGGCAACAATGCGGAATACAAAATGTGAAGGGCATCTATTTTCCATACCATGAATGGGTGGTAAATTAAATGACAGTCCTGAAAGTACAACCCCAGATTAGCAGATTAGCTTCAACTCTTCCAGTGGATGGCCTTCAGAGGATGTCCCAACACCATCAAGACCAAGAGCCACTGATCTCCAGGACTTCTAAGAAATTGGTCCAACCCTTTTTGGAAGCCCACTAAGATGATAGCCACGTTGCAAATTCCAAAGTTGAACGATGCATTCAAAGGGTCAGTTTATACTGACTCTTCCAAGGTTCAGGTTTTGGATTGCGGTGCTGTCCCCTGAATCCTTAAACCAAATGTAAGAAATTAAAAACACGCTACTTCAGCAGATGTTGTCATCTGGGTCATATCCATCCACATGTGGTAGCAGTAGCAGGATTACAAATGCCATGTTATGCTCTCCTCCAAATTTCTATAATTGGCCTTATAAATAAAAATTGTATCGCACACTACATCCAGAACAAAAAAAACCCGACTAAAAGGACAACCATTTGTCTGAAATGTTACAGAATTTCCTGTTTGGGCAGGGGGTTGGACTAGAAGACCTCCAAGGTCCCTTCCAACTCTATTATTCTATTCTGTTAAATTTAAGTAAAACATGACTTCCCTATATAATTCATGTCACACAACAAGGCAAACGTAGATAGAGAGGTTTTTTTTTTTAACGAGGAAAACATTTGATGTAAAGAGAATAGAAGCAATTTTAATGTTTATAAATAATTTGATGCAATCATCACTCGGGTAGAATGTAGATGGCGGAGTTTTGGAGGAGTTTTTTTTTTTAAATGATGCCTTTCCTTTCATAATATTATGTGCATTTTATTTTAGATAATATTGAAGTGATGAATCAATATAAATATTACAGAGTGCTGCAATGATTTGCAATCATTTCCTAGGATGGCGAGGTGATTTTAGCTTAATGTATTCAATTAGTTATGTAATCAATGAAATAACGAATTCCACTTTTTTTTTTTTTTTGCCACAATTGTAATTTTTCTGCTTATTCCTTATTATTTTATTTTCCGGCTACTGGGGCCTTTTCCTAGTCTCTCTCTCTCTTTTTTTCTTTTATGTCCTCATTTAGTTTCTCCTTCAAATATTTTAAAAGAAATATAGGTTCAAAAGGCTTTACTTCAGTGGTGGTTTCCTCCTGGTTCAGCCTGGTTCGGCCGAGCCGGTAGATGTGACGATATGACGTCACCGAACTGGTTCTCTTTGTTCGGGAGCTGACTGGGGACCCCTGGCCTTGAAGATCCAGAGTTCCACTCCAACAGAACATGGCTTACATACTTTGATTTCTTCTGGACATTTCTCTAAGCCCCTTCCTCTAATCACGGCTTCCTTCCTGGAATCGTGCCCTACCTGAAGAGTTTGTTTTTATCGCTACGTCGAAAGTCCTCTTAACCAAGTCTAATCAGTTAAGCCTGGGGTTTGTTGCTATCTTCACAGTGTCTTAGACTAATCACCGTAATAAAGGCACCGAAGGGAACCTTCTCCAAAGTGGCATTTACTACTGGTTGTGCCCGAGAACAAAAGCTTTCTGATTAAAGTCAGCTTTTTATCACTTCAGAGCAAATCTACTCCATAGAAAAGCGCTAATAAAACCTACAGAAGCAGCAGGCTGAAACAAATATTCAAGCAATAAAGAAAACAGCAGAAGGGAGGGGGAAGACCATTCGGCTCCTTTTTAAGTAGACGTCTAATTTCCTTGGAGAAAGGAGAAAAGGTACAACGTGTTAATCAGGACGGGGAGATGTAGTTCATCGTTCCTTATTTAATTGATTTGTGGGCCAGAGGAGTGATCGTTGGTTGATATTTTAATTGATTTAGTGATTGAGGAAGTTAACACGCTGGCCGGTCCCTTAAGAATCCTGGACAGCTTACAGAAGTGATCATCAGATGGTATTTTAATGGATTCACTGATTGAGGAAGTTAATACGCTGACCGGTCCTGGCTAGTTTACAACATCTTCTATCAACATCATTAATACCATGATTGTAATTTGAACTTGCTACACTATCAGCATGGCTGTGAAAGTTGGACCATAAGAAAGGCTGAGCGCCAAAGCTGACAGATGTCGTTGAAGGTCCCACCAAGTGAGGCCAACGTTGACATGATGGGACTAATGGTCCACCCTGACATCCCCCTGCCAACAAAAGTGCATATAGTCAAGGCAATGGTTTTCCCAGTTGCAATGGATGGCTGTGAAAGTTGGACCCTAAGGAAGGCTGAGCGCCAAAGAATGGAGGCCTTTGAACGATGGTGCTGGAGAAGACTCCTGCGAGTCCCTTGGACTGCAAGGCGATCCAACCGGTCAGTCCTAGAGGAGATCAACCCTGACTGCTCTTTAGAAGGCCAGATCCTGAAGAGGAAACTCAAATGCTTTGGCCACCTAATGAGAAGGAAGGACTCCCTGGAGAAGAGCCTAATGCTGGTAACGATGGAGGGCAAAAGAAGAAGGGGACGGCAGAGAACGAGGTGGCCAGATGGAGTCCCTGAAGCAGTTGGCGTGAGCTTAAATGGACTCCAGAGAATGATAGAGGACAGGAAGGCCTGGAGGAACATTGTCCATGGAGTCGCGATGGGTCAGACACGACTTCGCAACTAACAACAACAACAACAACACTATCAGCATTATATGTCAACAGATGTTGAGACTTTGGAAAAAGTGCAAAGAAGAGCAACTAAGATGATTGAAAGGCTGGAGACCAAAACACATGAAGAGTGATTGCAGAATTTGGGTTTGGCTAGTCTTGAGAAAATAAGGGCTAGGATTTGAGGGGCTGCCACAAAGAAGAAGGGGGTCAACTTATTTTCCAAAGCACCAGAAGGCAGGGCAAGAAGCAATGGATGGAAACTAATCAAGGAGAGAACCAACCAGGAATTAAAGAGAAACTTCCTAACAGTGAGGACAATTAACCAGTGGAACAGAAGTTGTGGGCGCTCCATCACTGGAGATTTTTAAGAAAAGACTGGACAGCCACATGTCTGAAATGATATCAGGTCTTCTGCTTGAGCAGGGGGGTGGACTAGAAGACCTTCAAGGTCCCTTCCAGCTGTATTCTGATTGATTGATTACAAAAAAAACCCACCAAAAAGCGCATTAAAAGCATGGGGAAGCCATTGTGATTTGAGCCCAGACTTAATTGACAGTAGGTTTCTTTTCACTCCCGCCACATGGGCTCCATCATGCAAGAAAAAAAAATAAATTAAGGTTGTTGGTGTCAAAACACATCCGGATGCTTAAGCAAACCACAGCCTCCATTATTGTTTTCTGATGATAAGGATGAACGTAGAGGAAGGAACTTTTTAAATATATAGGAGCAATACCCTTAATGTAGTCTGTTTTCATTAAATTGAAAAGCAATCCAATATAGTGTTTGCCTTAACCCTGCCTGCCTTCCAAGGTCTGGCTCCATTCTCTACGAAGAATTTGGCACGCCCAAGCTAAGATGGACAGGATGTCATCTGGTGCCAAAAGTTACAAGCCTTTCTTAATTGCTGGATCTGCCCGAGAGCAGACGGTCCATCAGCTGTTCTGTCTTTAGCTACTTCAGCACAATTGCATCGAGCAACTTAAAGGCTCTGGTTCGCCAGAAGATTCCTGTCTTTGCGAATAAGGCCTTCGGAAAAACCAGCATTTGATGCTGAGAGGGTTGGTTGTCCTTTGCTTCTTCCCACTTGTAGACTCCGTAACTTTGTCCCCTTCCACGCCTTCAGGTCGCCTTCAGGAAGTGAGGGGAGCCGAATGTCAACTCGCAAAGCATTCTTGGCCTGCTCTCGAGATGCCATAGACAGGAGGGGGGAAAACTGATGGAGCAGCATGGCAGTCATAACCAGAAGCACATTTCACGCATACTTTTCTCAAGGCTGTATCCCAGGTTAATTGGAACAGCAGGAGGGGTGTAATCTCTACAGCCCGCGAAAGTGCTCCGTTGAAGAATGTAATTTATGACACACCTTGCGAGGAGGAGGGACACAGGATCATAATTGGGCTGTAAATTATGTGGGGCAGAGCTGGCTTCACTTGGGTATGTGCCGACATGTTGCTCCTTATAAATAACTGGGTTTCTTTTGAAGCTTGGCTTAAGACTCATGATTTAATTAGGGCATCTGACAGAACCCTGACAGGCAGCTATTGCAAATTCCTCTGTTTCAACCAGGATATCATTCTGGAGAGGAGGGCCAGAGAAGAGGAAAGGAAGCTAACAAGAATCACACAGATGGCCAAGAGTCTGGTTGGCTGCCAAATCGGCAAACCTCTCAGCAGGCCAAACTACAAGACGACAACAAAACCGGACGGTTTGTCCACAAGATGCAGGAAAAGAGCAGTGTTGTGATCACAAGCCCAGCATCTCCCAAAAATCTTTTGCTTATTAATGACTATGTCAACTCGTGAAGCATTCCTGACCTGCTCTCAAGTCGCCATAGACAGGGGGGGTTTGGGGAATCGAGCCTCGCAGCTGCAGTGAGGAACTTGCACTTCAGTCAAAACAAAACACATTCCAGCCCGGCAAACGTCAAGGCCATCTCCACGGAGATCCACAGTGGCCGGAGGGAGTGACTTCCCCAACCCGCAAAATTGCTTCGTTGGGGAAAATGTGACTGATGACACACCTTTGTGGGGAGTGGGGGGAGGAAACAGGGTCAGAGCCAAGGCACGAATTAAGTGAGGTCAGAGTTGGCTTCACTTAGTCCGTGCCGACATGATACTCCTAATAAATAACTGGATTTCTTTTGAAGCTTCGCTTGAGGCTCATGATTTAATTAGAGCATCGGTCCAAACCCTGACAGACTAATTGGAGTTGGTTTGCCAAAGGCGATCACCATCTAGATTCCAGTTGCATGCCATTCCTAAAATACACTCCAAACATGTACAGGTTGCACTTGAAGGCCTCCAAGCTCCTTTTTCAATTCGGCTGTTCTATTATTCCGTTACATCTTGGACAAACTTTGATATGACCAGAAGACACTTTGGCCACCAGATTCCATTGATATCCAAATGTAGCTCCTTCCAGATGTGTGGACTTCAACTCCCAGAATTGCCCCGGCAGCATGACCCATTGATGACAGTTCTGGGACTTGAAATCCACACAACCAAAGTTGCTTGGGTTGAAAAAGACTACCTGTTCGGGGCAGGATCTAGAATCAAAGATGCACCAAGGTTGATAGCTAGGCCTTCATTCTCTGCTTAAATGAGAATGGTGATCATATCCATTCCATCAGAATAACAGAGTTGGAAGGGACCTTGGAGATCTTCTAGCCCAACTCCCTGCTGAAGCAGGAAAACCCTATAACATTTCAGACAAATGGTTGTCCAATCTCTTCTTAAAAACCTCCAGTGTGAGGACACCCACAACTTCTGGAGGCAAGTCATTCTACTGATTATTTGTTCTCACGGTCAGGAAATTTCTCCTTAGTTCTAGGTTGTTTCTCTCCTTGATTAGTTTCCACCCATTGCTTCTTCTCCTGCCTTCAGGTGCTCTGGAGAATAGATTGACCCTTTCTTCTTTGTGGAGACCCCTTAGATATCGGAAGACAGCTATCATGTCAGAATGCAGAATAACAGAGTTGGAAGGGACCTTGGAGGTCTTCTAGTCCAACCCCCTGCTCAAGCAGGAGGCCACATATCATTTCAGACAAATGACTGTGCAGTATTTGCTTGAAAGTCTCCAGTGATGGAGCATCCACAACTTCTGGAGACAAGTTGTTCCAACGATGAATTGTTCTAACTGTCAGAAAATTTCTCCTTCATTCTAGCTTGGTCTCTTTGATTAGTTTCCATCCTTTGCTTCTTGTCCTGCCTTCAGGTGCTTTGGACAATAGGTTGACTCCCTCTTCTTTGTAGCAGCCCCTCTAATATTGGAATACTGCTATCATGTCATCCCTGGTCCTTCTTTTGATTAAAATAGACATCCAAGTCTTGGTTATTCTATGGTCCTTCTTCTTCTCCTCATCTTTGGGTTCTTGCTTCAATAACTCCAGCCGAGTTAGAAAATCACACACAACCACACCAGAGGTGTGAAATGGTGCTTGGGTGAGAGGGTTGGACTAGATGTTCTACAAGGCAGAGGTGGTATTCCAGCAGGTTCTGACCAGTTCTGGAGAACCGGTACCAGAAATTTTGAGTAGTTCGGCGAACCGGTAGTAAAAAGTCTGACTGGCCCCGCCCCAATCTATTCTCTTCCTCCTGAGTCCCAGCTGATTGGGAGGAAATGGGGATTTTGCAGTAACCTTCCCCTGGAGTGGGATGGGAATGGAGATTTTACAGTATCCTTTCCCTGCCACGCCCATCAAGCCACGCCCACCAAGCCATGCCACGCCCACCAAGCCACACCCACAGAACCGGTAGTAAAGAAAATTTGAAACCACTGAGCCACACTCATCTGCCAAGTTAGCTCTCTTGAGACAGATTTTTTCCCCCCTTTTGTTTCTAACAGCCACAATCAACATAAGAGCCTTGATAGTACAGTGGTCTAAGCACCCTGTTATTAACACAGCTGCCTGCAATTTACTGCTGGTTCGAATCTCTCCAAGGCTCAAGGTTGACTCAGCCTTCCATCCTTTCTAAGGTAGGTAAATTGAGGACCCAGTTTGTGGGGGCAATAAGCTGACTTCGTATAAATATACAAAAGGATGAAGGCTATTGCTTAACGCATTGTAAGCCGCCCTGAGTCTCCGGAGAAGGGTGGCATATAAATCAAATTAAAAAAACAAAAAAAACATGGATCTCTGGATAATTCCCATCCATAGCTTTCAGTCCTACCACTCTGGAATAATAAAGAACAAATCCATCTTCCACACAAAAGTTGTGTAGATATTTGTAGGGGGATGTCATTTTCTCCCACCCCTGGGTATTTTAGAGCGATCCAATTTATTTTCAGAAATTACCCTGGATGTTTTACCTCCAGCAAGAGTATTCGAGTAGACAAGGTTGGCTTTGAACAAAGCCGAAGCACGTTTCTCAAAGCTTTAACTGATATTCGTGTGTGAGAGAGAGGGGCGGGAAGTGCTATTTTTGAGCAAATCCAGTTTGTACTCTTTCAGTTAAAGAGGTTTTTTAAAAAAAAAATTTATACCCTTCACAGATGTTTCTGTTTAACACTCTCGTAAAACTCCAGAAGAGTAATTATTGCCTTTGTAATGAATATTTTAATTTTACTTGTAAGGGCGTGGAGGAACATAGGAGGGGGAAAAAAAAAACCCTTATCCTAATTCATAAAAATTAAGGCAAATATTATGGTGGCTAAACTCTAATAGAGCCAGATCACGGTTCTAATCCTAAATTTAAATGCATTACTGATCCCTGAAACATTAAATGTCCGATAAGTTAAATTAGGTTCCTTGTAAGCATAATTAATCTCCTTCTTCAATGAAGATATTACAAAGGAGTTAATTTGATTCCCAGAAACATCCCTGAAATTGAATTATAAGATAAAGCAAATATTTGACCTTTTTAAAAAAAAAATTAAAAAAAAAAAAGCAGATAATTACTACAAGGGGAAATCAATATGCCATGGGGAATTCGCACAAAACCTTATTTCTGTGCAAACGCTAAGCAGCTAGGTGTGAGTTTGAGCAGCAATGCATGCTGGGAACTTTCCTCTCCCCAGGCACTAATAACCAAGGACGCAGGATGAGAAATCTGTCTCCAGCATGGAACCTCTTCTGCAGATTTTTTTTTTTTTTAATTGAGCCAAAGAAACATTGTTAATCCTTTTCTTAAGGAATGCTATCATGAAACTACCTTTCCTTCCCAGGGGGGTCTCTTCCAGAGAAATCCAACATCTCTTCTGAAAGTGTTTATACTGCTTGGGATCCATTGATCGGTGCATGTGCTAATCCCACTAAGCCTGATCCCTTATTACAGTTGTACCCAAAATAGGCTGACCATAATCTGGGACTGCAAACTATCTAGACAAATTATAGATAGATAGATAGATAGATAGATAGATAGATAGATAGATAGATAGATAGATAGAGGTAGGTAGGTAGGTAGGTAGGTAGATAGATAGATAGATAGATGATAGATAGATAGATAGATAGATAGATAGATAGATAGATGTAGGTAGGTAGGTAGATAGATAGATAGATAGATGTAGGTAGGTTAGATAGATAGATAGATAGATAGATAGATAGATAGATAGATAGAGAGATATAGATGAGAGAAACAGAGAGAGAGAATATACAATGGATAGATAGATGATACATGATAGTACATGATAGATCTATGTATAGATGGATAGATAGATAGAGACAGATGATAGGGATGGATATATATAGACAGACAGACAGACAGACAGACAGACAGCTGTCATACACACCTACACGATGCTTCCTTTTCTGTGCTCCAACTGGCTCAAAATTAACGTCATCAAGTGTTTTTATGAGCGAGTTCCACTTTTGTTAAAAAAAACCTTTCATGTCATAAATAACCAAGAGCTTCTCCTAATAAATATGACACCCTCTCCAAACGAGCCACTAATTGCTACAATTGCTCACAGAAATGTGTATTTATAAAGGACGCCCCTCCCGGCAAATGGCAGAAGGTGCTCCATCCGACATTAAAATTGCAGCTTACATCTGTGTGATGGGGAAGTTGTTGTGGTGGTTTTACCGCTTTTGAGTAGAAAAACACTCCAGGCCAACGTTTTCGAGCAACGTTAAATTAAACGGCTTGCGGGGACTTTGTCTCCGGCTCGAAGGTGGAAAATTGCCTTTCTTGTCATCCTTTCAGCTGTTTAATTGGCCTAACTATTGAAAATTTAAGAACATTACCCTACCCCCCAAAATAAGCCCCAGTTAAGATTGTCAGCCAGATGGATGCATTTAGTACCGTATTTCCCCCCAAATAAGACCCAACTGGAAAATAAGTCCTAGTATGATTTTTCAGGATGCTTGTAATATAAGCCCTACCCCCCAAAAAAGCCGCAGTTAAGATTGTCACCCAGATGGGTGCATTTAGTACCATATTTTCCCCAAAATAAAACCTAACCAGAAAATAAGCCCTAGCATGATTTTTCAGGATGCTCATAATATAAGCCCTACCCCCCCAAAAAAATAAGCCCCAGTTAAGATTGTCAGCCGGATGGGTGCATTTAGTACCATATTTCCCCAAAAATAAGACCCAACCGGAAAATAAGTCCTAACATGATTTTTCAGGATGCTCATAATATAAGCCCTACCCCTCCAAAATAAGCCCCAGTTAAGATTGCCAGCCAGATGGATGCATTTAGTACCTTATTTCCCCCAAAATAAGACCCAACCGGAAAATAAGTCCTAACATGATTTTTCAGGATGCTCGTAATATGAGCCCTAACCCCCCCCAAAATAAGCCCCAGTTAAGATTGTCAGCCAGATGGATGCATTTAGTACCGTATTTTCCCCAAAATAAGACCTAACCAGAAAATAAGCCCTAATGTGTCTTTTGGAGCAAAAATTAATATAAGACCCTGTCTTATTTTCGGGAAAACACAGTATCAACTCAGCTAGAGCAAAAATGTATCCAGTCAAACTTTTTTTTTATTTTGAGTGTCAAACAGATGCTGCATTCCCATCCCACTTCAGTATTTGTGGATGAAATTGTGAATATTTATCTAAGTGCAGGTAGGACCAATCCAGGTTCTCCAGGGGTGACAGGTTGCAATTAGAAGTTATCTTAGATGCTGGATTTCAGAAATAAGCCAGATCTGTTGACCATGTGACAATAAATGTGGCATGAGCCACATGAATCCAGAGATGGATTCAACACATCTGACCATGACTGATTTGAAATAAGTTCTCTTCTATGTGTCTATGAGGATTCTCAGTCATCCAGGTCATGGTTGTCCCAAAAGTGCTTTTTCAAAAGGCAACTAGACTTTGTTTTTCCTTGAAGAGGTTTCGCTTCTCATCCAAGAAGCTTCTTCAGTTCTTCAGAAGGCAACTGGACTTTGTTCTTCCTTGAAGACATTTCACTTCTCATCCAAGAAGATTCTTCAGTTCTTCAGAAGGCAACTGGACTGTTTTTTTCCTTGAAGAGGTTTCACTTCTCATCCAAGAAGATTCTTCAATTCTTCAGAAGGCAACTGGACTCTGTTTTCCATTGAAGACATTTCACTTCTCAATCCAAGAAGCTTATTTAGTTCTTCAGAAGGCAACTGGACTTTGTTCTTCCTTGAAGACATTTTGCTGCTCATCCAAGAAGCTTCTTTAGTTCTGAACTGAAGAACTGCAGAAGCTTCTTGGATGAGAAGCGAACTGTCTTCAAGGGGAAACAAAGAAAAAGCCCCTTTGGGATCCTCTTCTAAATATCGAACTGGAATTGTTGACCTTCTCTCTTTCTTTCAGCCTGCCAACTATCTAGAATTTCCACCTGTGTTTAAGACAGATTTTGATTATTTCTTTTCTTTTTTTTGGAAACCCCAGCTGCTTAGCAGATGGTAAGCATGGGGGCGGGGGGGGGGGGAACCAGCTCTCCTCCCCCACTTAAAAAAAAAATCAGGGAAAAAAAAGGCTGCAAAAACGCTACGTCCCTACACCCCTATTCGTTCAATCTGCTGTTTTGCCTCGCGACTAGACTAATAAGCCATTTACGCTACTTGAATGCTTATCTGGTGTAAATGCATCTGTCAGCCACATTCCACATCATCAATAAAAGCTGGCGGATCGTTTTATAATTCAATGATATAAGCTCTAAGCATCTTTGGGGGGAAATATAATTTAAAGATCGCCATGCTGCGGTTTCCGGGGTTGGTCGTGTCTGCATTGACAATACCACCCGTTGGAAGTCGAAGCATCTCCATCCTGGAATTGACCGCAGACCTCTGCTTGCGTCCTTAAGGCTTTGCTGGATGCTGGCTTATCTGAAATAGCCATATCTTTTGGCTTGTCCGGTCTGGTTTGCAGATCAACTCTGCAAAGCCAGGAGGGCCACGAGGCAGAAGGCTGGCTCTGGCGGGTCTGCACGAGAAGACCCTCACCCATCGCCACCTGTCCATAGCTCGGTGGCTTTCAAAAGGCTTCTGGTTTCGATTCCAGGACCTCCAGCTTAAAGAGGGAAAATAATAATAATAATAATAAGCAGGCTACAAGCCGCCATCTGGATTATGTGGTATGTGGGCTCGCGCAGTCTGGAACCTAGGGGGAATGCAGCAAATAAAGTTTTTGGTGTCCGGCCATTTCAAGAGATGAAGCGCCAACCAGAAGGCCTCCGGAAAAGACGCTGCCTCTAATGTAAGGGCTGGAAATGGGAGTGATAGATTTGAAATAAAATAATCAATCCAATAGAGAGGATTTCTCCTTGGGTTACTAGGAGTGATTGTGTTGGTTTTTACATGACAAGATGGAATGGAGTGGGGCGGGGCAGGGCAGGACGGGATAGGCTAGGAATGGGATGGGATGGGATAGGATAGGATAGGATTGGATTGGATAAGATAGGGATGGGATGGGATGGGATGGGATGGGATAGGATTGGATAAGATAGGGATGGGATGGGATGGGATGGGATGGGATGGGATGGGATGGGATAGGATAGGATTGGGATGGGATGGGACGGATGGGATAGGAAAGGATCGGATAGGATTGGATAAGATAGAAATGGGATGGGATGGGATGGGATAGGGATAGGATAGGATAGGATAGGATAGGATAGGATAGGATAGGATAGGATAGGATAGGATAGGATAGGATAGGATAGGATAGGATAGGATAGGATAGGATAGGGATGGGATGGGGATGGGGATGGGGATGGGGATGGGGATGGGGATGGGATAGGATAGGATAGGATAGGATAGGATAGGATAGGATAGGATAGGATAGGATAGGATAAGATAAGATAAGATAAGATAAGATAAGATAAGATAAGATAAGATAAGATAAGATAAGATAAGATAAGATAAGATAGGGATCTGATGACGGGACGGATAGGATAGGAAAGGATAGGACTGGATAAGATAGGAATGGGATGGGATGGGATGGGATAGGGATAGGGATAGGATAGGATGCATGTGCATGCATGGGGGCCCGGAGCACATGCATAGGATCCACACGCACATTGCATTTTGGGGGTTCGGGCACGCATGGGTGCATTCTGGCGTGCACGTGCATGCTTTGGGCACTCGGTCTGGAAAAGGTTAGCCATCACTGGAATAAGGAATAGAAATAAAATAGAGTCAAGTAGAGTACCGTGATTTCCCGAAAATAAGACCCTGTCTTATATTTTTTTAACCTAAAATAAGCACTTGGTTTTATTTTGGGGAAGGTCTTATTGTTTTGGGGTGCATGGAGCAAGATGGGACTTTTCTTGCTGTCTTACCTGATTTCCAGCTCTGCGTTTAAATATTTTCAGGGGGGGGGCGCTTATTTTAGTGCATGTGCTCAAAAGCCCAATTGGGCTTATTATCAGGGGATGTCTTATTTTCGGGGAAACAGGGTTGAATAAAATAGAGTAGAGTGAATAGAATAGAATAGAATAGAATAGAATAGAATAGAATAGAATAGAATAGAATAGAATAGAATAGAATAGAATATGGAAGGGAAGGGAAGGGAAGGGAAGGGAATGGAATGGAATGGAATGGAATGGAATGGAATGGAATGGAATAGAATAGAATAGAATAGAATAGAATAGAATAGAATAGAATAGAATAGAATAGAATAGAATAGAATTACAATTAGAATGGAATGGAATGGAATGGAATGGAATAGGTTATAATAATATAAAACATTTTATAACATAAAATGTTATATTTCAGTCTCTTCCTCAACCCATGAACACCTTAGCAAGGAGCTGAATATTTGTGGCGATGCTTTCAATTCCCCCTAATCAGAAATATTTTCCCGACAAACCCCCCTCCCCCCCCCAAGTTGGTTATTATTTGATTATTTATTTATTTTATTTTGATTTGATTTGATTTTTATACCGCCCTTCTCCAACAGGACTCAGGCGCTGAGCAGCCGAGATAAAACATGACATATAAAATTTAAAAAACAGTTTAAAAGACATTAAATAATTTCGGCCCTCAATTTAAAACAACCCAGTTAAAACCAATAATCACGAAGCGCCCGGCTTTAATTTCCAGGGGTGTTTAAAAAAAAAAAAAACGGGGTTGGATATTTTAATACCTGATCTCTTCAGGTAGCAATTTGCATTTTCAGGCGGAGATATTTAAAAGGGCACCTCTGGGTGGCATTTTCTCTCGTGGCTCCTGTGCCGTTTTGTGTGTGCGCATTGGCTGGGATGAATCTAAGTGTCACATTTTCTGTCTTTTGTTTTGTTTTTTAAATTAACCCAGCCGATGAAAATCCCCGTTTTTTTTTAATTCCATCTCAAGAGTCTGATCACAAACCTAGTTTCATTTCCCCGAACCGTTCCTTTCTGGTTTTCCACGTCAAACGATTCTAGGTTAGAGTCATTAAAATATTGCTCTTCTTAGAGATTTCGTTTTCCCCCCAGGGCTTTTAAATGGGGGGTGGGAGGGTGGGAGCGATTTCCATGGCGCTGTTTAAATTAATTAGGTCAAAATTTTGCAGGGGAAGTAGAAAAAGTTCTCCCTGCTAACTCCCCACCCCCACCCCCACCCCCCGGTAAAATGCCTTCCCTGATTTCCTCGGCAATTATGGAGCTTTGGTTC
Source organism: Pituophis catenifer annectens (assembly GCF_029215685.1). NCBI lineage: Eukaryota > Metazoa > Chordata > Lepidosauria > Squamata > Colubridae > Pituophis > Pituophis catenifer. The sequence goes on along the minus strand of NW_027256897.1, from coordinate 5,669,667 downwards.
GTTAGCAGGTTTTCATTACGAATGGATTTTTTTTTTTTTACTCTTTTGAAACTAGGATCGTGCAGAGACTAGAGACAGTCACTTATCTGGCATAATGTAGGTTTGCCTGCTTGAGCAGGGGGCTGGACTAGAAGATCTCCAAGGTCCCTTCCAGATTCTATTCTATTCTATTCTATTCTATTCTATTCTATTCTATTCTATTCTATTCTATTCTATTCTATTCTATTCTAATTTTGAATTCCATTCCATTCCATTCCATTCCTTTCCTTTCCTTTCCATTCCGTAATTCTATTCTATTCTATTCTATTCTATTCTATTCTATTCTATTCTATTCTATTCTATTCTATTCCAATTTTGAATTCTATTCCATTCCTTTCCTTTCCATTCCATTCTGTAATTCTATTCTATTCTATTCTATTCTATTCTATTCTATTCTATTCTATTCTATTATATTCTAAATTTTGAATTCTATTCTATTCTAATTCTATTCCAATTTTGAATTCTATTCCATTCCTTTCCTTTCCATTCCATTCTGTAATTCTATTCTGTTCTGTTCTATTCTATTCTAATTTTGAATTCTATTCCATTCCATAATTCAATTCAATTCTATTCTATCCTATTCCATTCCTTCTTCTATTCTATTCTATTCTGCATTCTATTCTGTTCTGCAATCCATTCCATTCCATAATTCTATTCCATTCCATTTTGAATTCCATTCCATTCCATTCCATTCCATTCCATTCCATTCCATTCCATTCCATTCCATTCCTTTTCCTATTCTATTCTATTCTATTCTATTCTATTCTATTCTATTCTATTCTATTAAGAGTGAATGACAAATAGTCCTCGATGTACGACTACAATTGAGCCTCAAATTTCTGTTACTTGAGACATTTGTTAAGTGAGCTCGACCCCATTCTACCACCTTCCTTGCCACTGTTATTAAGTGAGCCGCTACCGTTGTTAAGCTAGTAACCCAGTCATTAAGTGAATCTGCCTTCCCCATCAACTTTGTGTAACAAGTCACAAAAGTGCCCTGGGAAACCGCGACAGTCATAAATACGAATCAGTTGCCAAGTGTCTGAATTTTGATCACACGACCGCGGGGGATGCCGCAAAGGTCGTTAAAAGTGAACGACGGCCATAAGTTACTCTTTCTTTTCCATTGTAACATCGGTCGCTAAATGAACTGACCCAAGGAGACTGAGATTTTGCAAAACCCCACCCTCCAGGCTGTGTTACCATAACTGCAGACTTGATGAATCTCTTTTTATTGGGGGCGAAAGGCCAAGCAGAATGTTCTGACCTAGGCTTCCCGAGATAGTAAAAATGAATCACAAATAGTTTGTAAAGAGTCCGACAGAAGTCTGCCACAGTCCTTCAGGATAAGGCTGATAAGCACCCTTTAACTCCCTTGACACACTGCCAAAGACCTAATTGCCAATTAGCTTTGCAAGGCCACACGGAGCACAGAGTCAAAACGGAGCTTCAAAATTTAAACCGACCAGAACGAACAAAGTTGCTTCCTGCAAAGGCTCACCTGCTTTATGTCTTATGGGAGGGCAATCATCTCCAAGCCTTACTCCCGAGTTGTCCCTTTTGTCTTAATTGTTCTTGCCTTCTTGCAGCTCTGCACATGCGCACATTAGGAACAGGCTCCTCCTGTTCCTCTACCTCGCTGATGTCCGTCTCTGGAGGCTCCGAAGGCAGCACATAACTCCCAGATGGCCTTGGCTCCCTCTCTGCCTCCGACGCAGAGCCCTCGTCCGAGCTGTCCCCAGACTCCAGGACTGGCCCATGTTCCTCCCCAGTCTCCTCACTGTCCGACTCTGCTGCCGCTGGCGAACCACAACACAGAACTGGAAAAATTGTAAAAGGCACCCAAATATATCTCGGCCTCCCCCTGCTGCCCCCCCCCAAAAAGAAACACACAAAAGAACAGAAAGGGCAGAAATCACAATTACAAAGCGAGAGAGAAGGCTTTGCTATATATAGCCAGGCAGATGTTTCAGGTGTTGGGAACGGCGTTCACAAAAGGAGGGATTCGGTGCAATTAATTCTGAAAGGTGTAAATTGATAGCAATTTCTGATTAGCTCCAAGTGTCTATATAATTTAGTGACGCGAGTAAAATTAATCTGATGCCTCTGGTGAGAATTTTAATGTGGGCCTAAAATTAGCAGGATATAACAGAATAACAGAGTTGGAAGGGACCTTGGAGGTCTTCTAGTCCAACCCCCTGCTTAGGCAGGAAACCCTACACCACTTTAGACAAATGGTTATCCAACCTCTTCTTAAAAACTTCCAGTGTTGGAGCATTCACAACTTCTGGAGGCAAGTTGTTCCACCGATTAATTGTTCTGTCAGGAAATTTCTCCTTAGTTCTAGGTTGAGCCGAGGTGGCGCAGTGGTTAGAGTGCAGTACTGCAGCTACTTCAGCAGACTGCTAGTTCAGCAGATCAGCGGATCAAATCTCACCGGCTCAAGGTTGACTCAGCCTTCCATCCTTCCGAGGTGGGTAAAATGAGGACCCAGATTGTTGGGGGCAATATGCTATTTAGTTGCTATTTAGTATATAGTCTTTGGTGTAAGCCGCCCAGAGTCCTCGGAGAGTGGGCGGCATAGAAATATGAATAATAATTAGTTTCCACCCATTGCTTCTTGTCCTCCTTCAGGTGCTTCGGAGAATAGCTTGACTCCCTCTTCTTTCTGGCAGCCCGAGATTTTCAAACACTGCTATCATGTCTTCCCTAGTCCTTCTTTTCATTAGACTAGAATAGAATAGGAGTTGGAAGGGACCTTGGAGGTCTTCTAGTCCAACCCCCTGCTTAGGCAGGAAACCCTACACCACTTCAGACAAATGGTTATCCAACATCTTCTTAAAAACTTCCTGTGTTGGAGCATTCACAACTTCTGGAGGCAAGTTGTTCCACTGATGAATTGTTCTGTCAGGAAATTCCTCCTTAGTTCTAAGTTGCTTCTCTCCTTGATTAGTTTCCATCCATTGCTTCTTGACTCCCTCTTCTTTGGGGCAGCCCCTGATTAAACTTCCATTCGATTGCTCGATACGTCTACGGGTATTCCTCCACTTACAACCTTTTGAATTTACTGGGGGGGGGGGGAAGGAGGGGTTTACAACGTTTCCTCACACTTATGACCGTCGCAGCATTCCCCAATGTCTGATGCTCAAAATTTATGACAACATCCAGAAACTTAAAACTGACCACTTGCTCCACTCGGTCTTCATTGATAAGCAAAGACTGGATGTCTGATCTATTCTTTCTGCAGTCCACTATAAGCTCCTTGGTCTTATTGGTGTTAAGGACCAAGTGATTGTCTCCACACCACGAAAGCACCCAGTCCACCGTTAAGACAAAGGGTTATCCAACATCTTCTTAAAAACTTCCAGTGTTGGAGCATTCACAACTTCTGGAGGCAAGTCGTTCCACTGGTTAATTGGGCTAGCTGGATGCAAAACCATACCTCAAAAGTTGGACTCGCCAAAGCTAGAGGAAACATTTCCCCCAACCGTTAGAACCTTTTACGTTTGAGGTGGCTTAAAATTATTTATGAAGGAATAAAAATAAAAGGGATAAAGTGTAGATTTTGAGAAGACATTCAAGGTGGACTGTGCTAGTTTCTGGCAAAAAAACAAAACAAAACAAAAAAAATCAACCACCATTTTTAAAACAAAGAGATCCATTTATTGAACTGGAAACGTGGACCTTAACATCTTGTTCCTGAAATCAATTTCCTCGTCTCACACTTTACTACGTACAACACAGCCGGATCATAAATCCATCCTCTCCGTACACACACACACACACATTTTAAAGTTAGAAAAAAAAATATATATTAGCTGTGTACCGTATAAAAGGAAGCAACGAAAAAAGCTGGAATCCAGCCGTCCGGATGTAATAAGCAAAGCCAGAAAAGGTGAGAGATTTTTATGGGGAAATAAATTTATTCCCTGCAGGACCCAACCCTTTGCTTCATGGCTGGAAGTTGAAGGCCAATTCTGGATCTATTTATCTAGAAGTTCTGATTTTTCAGGGTTTTTCCCCACCCCCAGTAACTACTCATCTTTCTAAATTCTTCGTAATCTCTGGAGAGAATCCACCTCTTTGATAGATAAGGTGGAACTTTTAATGTTTCGAGAAGCAGCCATGTTCTTATACTTCTCTCCTCAATAGATCAATGCCTCAAAGAGATGGTTGACATGCAAGCCGACAGATGTCATTGAAGGTCCCACCAAGTGAGGCCAACGTTGACATGATGGGACTAATGGTCCACCCTGACATCACCCTGCCAAGAAAAGAGCGTATAGTCCAGGTGATGGTTTTCCCAGTTGCAATGGATGGCTGGGAAAGTTGGACCATAAGGAAGGCTGAGCGCCAAAGAATGGAGGCCTTTGAACGATGGTGCTGGAGAAGATCCTGCGAGTCCCTTGGACTGCAAGGCCATCCAACCGGTCAGTCCTAGAGGAGATCAACCCCGACTGCTCTTTAGAAGGCCAGATCCTGAAGAGGAAACTCAAATGCTTTTGCCATCTAATGAGAAGGAAGGACTCCCTGGAGAAGAGCCTAATGCTGGGAACGATGGAGGGCAAAAGAAGAAAGGGACGGCAGAGAACGAGGTGGCTGGATGGAGTCACTGAAGCAGTCCGCGTGAGCTTAAATGGACTCCAGAGGATGGTAGAGGACAGGAAGGCCTGGAGGAATGTTGTCCATGGGGTCGCGATGGGTCGGACACAACTTTGCAACTAACAACAACAATGGTCCAACAGCCACAAGTAGACTTGATCAAGTCTACTAAATGCAACTCAGAAACTCCAGAAACACGGATCAAGGAGAACCAAGGAGAACCAGCTCTGTACCACCAAATTTGCTGCTGGACTCGGTTGATCTCCTCCTCTCCAACCCCCCCCCCCCCATCTGCCATTTTCATGAAAAGAAATTCACCCAGAATTAGCTTTCTACATTTCCTTGACTGTCTGAAAAAAATCCTAACCAAACATCCAGTTAACATTTTAATTATCCTGCTTTAGTATTTCTGCTGGTACTAATTGCCTGAGGGGGTCTAAGGAAAAAAATTAAGACATTTTCTTGCTTAGGATGGTTTAATCTAGCTCTGTTCCTAAGGGCTGCTTCAACTTGTTATTTTTTTTTTCCTAATAGGAAAGAAGTGATCAGTCTGGGATGGAGAAGATAGGATAGCAGTAAAAGAAATATTATGGAACTGAAATTATCTTGGGGTGAGACTCTGAAAAATATTCAGGCTGATCAAGACAGAAGTGTATCTAGCTTGACCACCAGTTTTCCATCAGCGCTGGTGCATCCAATCGAGACACCTATAAATACTTCTTTTAAATCTTACCTTAAAAGAAATTCAGGGCACTCTCTAAAATGGTAGTTATACAAATCTGATGCCATAGCAAACAAGGAATATATCACAGAAAAACCGACACATTCTAAAATAGTCGACAGGAATGGTTTAGATGCAAGAAACCTCGAAAGGAATATTATAGAAGAAAAGATGGCATTTTTTAAAAAAATGAAAATCACACTGAATTATGTTGAGGTTTTTTTTTTTTTTTAACAGCTTAATGCGGACAATGGGAGGTGGTCATCAGAGATGGATCTGGAATTTTTGGACCTTCTGCCCCAGGTTCTGGAGGAGTTTGGTCCTTGGGATTTTGAACAAGGTAAAAAAAGGAGATCTAACATACTGTATTTTCTGGAGTATAAGACACACCTTTTCCCCCCCAAAAAGAGGGTGAAAATCTGGGTGCATCTTATATTCAGAATGTAGCCCTGCCCAGATTCTCAAACGGAGGTTTCAGAAGCTGAAAAAAGCATCAGAAACCAAGCTTCAGAAAAGAAACCCATAACAGAGCTTCAGAAAAGAAGCCCCCAAACAGTTTCAGAGGCTTTTTTTCTGAAGCTGTTTCGGAGGCTTTCAGAGGCAGGAAAAAAAGTTTTTTCCGAAACAGAGTTTCAAAAGTTTCAGAGGCAGGAAAAAAAGCAAAAAAAAAAAAAAAAGCAAGGCACAGAGCTCACAACCAAGGAACCTGTTGCTAAAATTCACTTCCGGGAACAGCTGATTGGGGGTATTCCGGGAGGCTGATCCACCTGCCAATCAGCTTTTTTCTTATTTTCCTCACCAAAAACTAAGGTGCGTCTTATATTCCGGTGCGTCTTATACTCCGAAAAATACGTTAGCTTCCAAATTTCAACCATACCATTAGGAAAAGATGGGGAATTTTGGGTCTTCTCAAAAAGACAACATCTAAAGCCCAACTAAAATCTATTCTCCCGTTTTGGATGGAGAGGACATTTAATGATGGACCCTGTCAACTTTATGGCTACTTTTCGGGTCCAATGGGAATCCGAGTGGGAGAACTTTATAAAGTTGCACGTTTGCCCAAGCAAGAGATGCAGAGCGGGAATTTAGACGCAGTTGCTCTGCCCAAAAAGAGGGAAGCAGAAGGTCTGCTGCAGTTTATGGGGGTGGGGGAGGAATTCCTATTTACAATCCAGTGAAGTGAGCAGAGAAAAGGAAGCCCCCCCCCCAAAAAAATAAACATCTCCCTTCCCCCAGATTCTACAGGGGAACTTTGCAAATGTGGGTCGGGAGCAATCAATTGTTGTGGCTCCAACTAACTCCTCCATCTGAGCTCTGAAGGAATGATGAAAGATTCTGCAATTATGGGATGGACGCGGTGGAGGGGAGGAGAGCCACTTGCTTTGTGCAAACCAAAACCCCACAAGCTACCGTATTTTTCGGACTACAAGACACACTTTTTTGTCTCCCAAAAGGGGGCGAAAATGTCTGTGCGTCTTATAGACCGAATATTGCCGAAGCCTTGCCCACCGGCAGTTTTTTGGCCTCCGCACACCCCGTTTTTGGGCCTCTTTTCAGCCTTTTTCAGGCCTTTTTTTTGGCCCATTTTAGAGGCTTTTTTCGGCTTCTTTTTGAGGCTTTTTGGGGGCTTTTTCGGCCTGTTTTCAGGGCTTTTTTCAGCCTGTTTTTGATGCTTTTGGGCCTGTTTTTGAGGCTCTTTTTGGCCTGCTTTTGGGACTTTTTTGGCCCTATTTTGAGGCTTTTTTTGGCCCATTTTCGGTGCTTTTTTCAGCCTGTTTTTTAGGCTTTTTGGCCCATTTTGGGGACTTTTTTCGGCCTTTTTGTTTTGTTTTGTTTTTGAAAAAATGGACTGAAAAAGCCTCAAAAATGGGCCAAAAAAAGCCTTGAAAACGGGCCAAAAAAAAAATGCCCTGAAAATGAGCCGAAAAAAGCCTTGAAAACGGGCTGCAAAAAGCCCCCAAAACAAGCCAAAAAAAAAAGCTGTGGAAACAGGCTGAAAAGAGACTGGAAAAGGGCTGAAAAAAGGTAGGCCAAAAACTTTTTTGTTGTTGTTTTCCTCTTCTTAATTTTAGGTACGTCTTATAGTCCGAAAAATATGGTAGTCGTTTTCAGCCGAGACCTTCAAGCAAAGAATCGCAATGCTTTTATTCTGCAGACGGGTGTCTGTCTACGTTCCCAAATTCCCACCTCCGAGCTTCCCGCGCTCCAAAAACTCTGCCCGCCTACGTCAACTTGGCCTTCGCTGACATTCTTGACAGCAGGTCCGTCTTCGTGCCACTGACATGTAAAAGGGCCACCCTTTTGAGGTTGGCCCAGCCAGAGAAAGCTGGAGAAGAAGAAAAAATAATTATCGGTACCCAAATTGACCGTCCTCGGGACCAAGAGAGAGCGTTGCAAGTCTGGATATCCGGAAGACGTCGCGGTAGAAAACGCCAGGGTAACAGGGTGGAAATGTAAGGAATGTTAAGGCCTTGGGAGGGAAAGAAGTACTCAAAAGCACTGGCTCGGCAAAAGGAAAATGGGTCTTTATTGTAGGCCCCCCACCGGAGCCTTCGCTTAAACCCTCTTCTTGATGAGGCTGGAAGGTGTGGCTTTGATGTCTGATGGCTGAACCTGGGGAATAAAACAAAGGTTTTTGGCATGAATGGGGCTATCACAGCGGCAGCGAAATAACCTCTTTCTCTCTCCCCTGTGGTGGGGGTTTCGGACGGTGTGCAAGGAGGTTCCGCCATATAGAAAAATTCCCTGCACTTAGAAATCTAGCAAGACAGGGAAAAGAATGTATCTGCCCATCTCGGACTTTAGAAACTTCACTGGAGGTTTTTAAGAAGAGCCTGGACAGTCACGTATCTGAAATGGTAGAGGTTCTCCTGCTTGAGCAGGGGCTGGACTAGAAGACCTCTAAGGTCCCTTCCAGCTCTATTCTATTCTATTCTATTCTATTCTATTCTATTCTATTCTATTCTATTCTATTCTATTCTATTTTATTCTACTCTACTCTACTCTACTCTATTCTATTATTCTATTCTATTATTCTATTCTGCATCCTATCCTATCCTATCCTATCCTATCCTATCCTATCCTATCCTATCCTATCCTATCCTATCCTATCCTATCCTGCATTCTATTCTATTCTATTCTATTCTATTCTATTCTATTCTATTCTATTCTATTCTATTCTATTCTATTCTACTCTATTCTAAATTTCCTTATTCTATTCTATTGTAATTTCCTATTCTATTCTATTCTCTATTCTTATTCCTTATTCTATCCTCTCCTCTCGTCTCCTGCATTATATTGTATTGTATTCCATTCCTTATTCTATTCTATTCTATCCTATCCTATCCTATTCTATCCTATTCTGCATTGTATTGTATTGTATTGTATTGTATTGTATTGTATTGTATTGTATTGTATTGTATTGTATTGTATTGTATTGTATTGTATTGTATTGTATTGTATTGTATTGTATTGTATTGTATTGTATTGTATTGTATTGTATTCTATTCTATTCTATTCTATTCTATTCTATTCTCTTCTCCAAGATGGGAGTTGCCAATCAGTTCTCCAGATCCCAATTATCAGGGTGTTTTTTTGTTTTGTTTTTTTGCAAGCTGGGTGATTCCCAAGACCAGACGATTTACGGAAAAGGAAGAAGGGAAGTCAACACGAAAAGAGACAGGAAGATAAGGGTGAGTGCTTCTACTTACTTCAAGGTTTCCTCTGGCCTTTTTTAAAACATTGTGCGTTAACGCCACTGCAAAAAGAAAGAGAGAGTTTGGCTTGAGAAGGTGCATTTCTCCTAGGCTTCCAGTAGCAGTCCTCAACTTACAACCAGTTGTTTAATGGCAAAAAAAAAAAAAAAGCCCATTTGGGAGAGCGGATTCGGACTTACAACTGTAAGTCAATGGCGGCTTAAGAACCGCCATTAAAAAAAATGGTTGGAAAAAGTTGGGCCTGGTCATGCGGTGCCTTGACTTATGACTGCCATGATTCATGACTGGAATCCCATGCTCAATTGTGGTCGTAAACCGAGGACTACCAGTAAGTTAAGGCAAACGTGGCTTGGAAGTTAAAGCCCGTGAAATAAGGAGAAATTTCCTGACAGTGAGAACAATTAACCACTGGGACGGTTTGCCTCCAGAAATTGTGGGTGCTCCATCACTGAAGGTTTTCAAGAAGAGATAGGGCAGCCATTAGAATAGAATAAGAGAGTTGGAAGGGACCTTGGAGGTCTTCTAGTCCAACCCCCTGCTTAGGCAGGAAACCCTACACCACTTCAGATAAATGGTTATCCAACATCTTCTTAAAAACTTCCAGTGTTGGAGCATTCACAACCTCTGGAGGCAAGATGTTCCACTGGTTAATTCTTCTAACTGTCAGGAAATTTCTCCTTAGTTCTAAGTTGCTTCTCTCCTTGATGAGTTTCCACCCGTTGCTTCTTGTCCTGCCCTCAGGGGCTTTGGAGAATAGCTTGACTCCCTCTTCTTTGGGGCAGCCCTTGAGATATTGGAACATTGCTATCCTGTCTCCCCTGGTCCTTCTTTTCATCAAACTAGACATGCTCAGTTCCTGCAGCCGTTCATCGTATATTTTAGCCTCCAGTCCCCTAATCATCTTTGTTGCTCTTCTTTGCACTCTTTCTAGAGTCTCAACATCTTTTTTTACATCGTGGCGACCATTTGTCTGGAATGGCATAGGTTGGGCTAGAAGACCTCTAAGGTCCCTTCCAACTCTCTTACTCAGCAATTGTGTTAAAATACTCCAGAGACCCACAGACATGTCTCGATGTCAGCATTTCAAGCTGCATTTACTCTAGTGCTGACATAAGAAGGAGAAGCGGAGGCGTCTGGAAAGGGACATTTGACTTTTCACCTACTTATTTTCCCTGGAGATAATATCCCCTAGGAGATGGGATGGGAGGGGGGAAATTCCTTTGAGCTGGAGCAGTAGATTAGGGGTAGAGTGATTTGGAAGATGGCCAATGAGGGCAGAGGAGTGGGGAAAGGAAAGGGAGGGTTTTGGGGTCAGGAAGTCAGTGTTGGCTACGATGGAGTCGGAGTTAGAATGTCGTGCTTAATAAATGGGAGTTTTTCATCAAAGACTTTGTTTGAAATGCAATTTATTTGAGACGACCTCGAAACCTGACACTCAGATTCCCAGACAGTGACAATTAATCAGTGGAACGGCTTGGCTCCAGAAGTTGTGGTTGCACCATCACTGGAGGTTTTCAAGAAGAGACTGGGCAGCCATTTGTCTGGAATGGCATAGGGTCTCCTGCTTGAGCAGGAGGTTGGGCTAGAAGACTTCCAAGGTCCCTTCCAACTCTTGTTATTCATCAATTCTCTTAAAGTACTACAGGTCCATCACAGATTCCCAACTGGACATTATCTCAAGAGATGTTCACACTAAACTTCCCCTATGGCTAGTCAACTTCCTACTTGCTTCCACAACTGAGCTTGGAGCTGGAGGGACGGGGCGGAAAGTAGGGTTCAAAAAAGAAGAGGAATGGCATTGGGTCAGACCAGGAGTTGTCTATTTCAGCCTTCTGAGGTCACCATGAAGCTCAGAAGCAGGACAAAAGAGCAGAGAAGATGGAAGACCTCCCCACTCACACTGATCTATGATGACCCTCTCCATGTTTTCTTTGAGTTGGTTGGTGGAATAGAGGCGCTTGGCCATGCTGTAGAGCTTCTTCTCCTGTTCGGTCACTTTCCGACGGAGTTTGTAGACCTCGGTTTTCAGACTTTCATCCTGCAGAGCAAGGAGGGAGGGTTAGCTTCCCTTCGGATGATGGGTGTGGGCTTCCCAAAGCTTGGGTAGAGGCAACTATGGCTGAAGATGACAATGTTTCTTCTCAAGAAGGTTTATCTGTTCCATGCCACCTGGAGGTTGACAAACCTCTAGGTGGCCTCAAGGACTCGCTAAAAAGATGCAAATGACCAGCTGTCTGCAAGGAGTATAAATCCTTCCATTCCCCACCACCAGCCAGTCAGAGCTGAAGAAGCTTCTTGGATGAGAAGCGAAACGTCTTCAAAAGAAAGAACAAGGAAGTCCAGTCGCCTCTTGAAAAAGCATCTTTGGGACATCAATGACCTGGATGACCGAGAATCTCCACAGACACATGGTCTATGAAGAGCCTTGGTGGCATAGCAGACTAAAGTGCTGTTAAGTAGTACCAGCTGCCTGCAATTACTGCAAGTTCAAATCTCACCAGGCTCAAGGTTGACTCAGCCTTCCATCCTTTCGAGGTAGGTAAAATGAGGACCCGGATTGTGGGGGCAATAAGCTGGCTTTGTATAAAAAAGAGCACCGCTTAGGGCCACCTGAAAGCCCTACTAAGCAGGTATATACAAAAGTATGAAGGCTATTGCTTAACGCATTGTAAGCCGCCCTGAGTCTCCGGAGAAGGGCGGCATATAAATCGAACCAATAAAAAATAAATAAATAAATAAATAAATAAATAAATAAATAAATAAATAAATAAATAGTCGGTTGGCTTAACCCAGGGGTCTGCAACCTGCGGCTCTGGAGCCGCAAGTGGCTCTTTCACTCCTCTGCTGCGGCTCCCTGTCACTCAAAATATGCGTCACAACCACCAATGTGCGACACCCGCCGGTACGCGATTTATTGAGCTTTTCAACCCCCGGTAGGCCAACCATGGATAATTCCAAGAAGAGAAAAGTTTCAGAAGAAAACAGAACGTTTAATTCAACTACATATGCTAGTTTTGTGGCTGCTCAAGAAATAGGCACGAGAAGGTTTTTGTGGCTCCCGGTGTTTTCTTTTCTGTGGGAAAAAGGTCCAAATGGCTCTTTGAGTGTTTAAGGTTGCAGATCCCTGGTTTAACCAAAGAGCTTCTGCCCAGCACATTGCTGAAGCTGTAACAGGGGTGTCAAACTCAAGGCTTAGATCTGGCCTATGTGGCTGCCCTGGAAACAACGAAGGACCAGCTCGCGGTGCCCCTGCCAGTGAAAATGGAGCTCAGGAGGACTGAGGACTCAGGAGGACTCTGTGCTGCCCTCCTGAGCTCCGTTTTCACTTGCAGAGTATTGCAGGAGGCTGTCGCAGCCGAGAATGGAACTCGGGAGCCTTTTTTCACTAGCAGAATGCTCAGACCACCACAGGTGCCCCCGACACGAAGTGATGTCGAGCTGGCCATGCCCACCCTGTCCCCCTGAGGTCAAACACAACCAGGGCTGGGCTTCAAAAAATTTAGCAAGGGGTTCTCTGCCCGGTTGCTGGGTGGGCGTGGCCATGGTGGGCGTGGCCTGCATCATAGCAGGGGGGCGTTTTTTGCCCTCCCCGGGCTCCGGAGGCTTTCCTTGAGCCTCTGGGAGGGCGAAAATGGCCTCCCCAAGCTCCGTTTCCGGCCTTCCCGAACTTCTAGTAGGCCCGTTTTTCACCCTCCCCGAGCCTCCGCATGCACCCTGCGCTTACCTGCATCCAAAACAGGCCGTCTGGAGACTCCTGAGAGGGGCCTGGTTGGCGGGACCATCCAGGAGTGGGAT
>NW_027256897.1:5591794-5651794 GCF_029215685.1 Pituophis catenifer annectens | reverse complement strand
CTGCTCAAACAGGAGACCTATACAATTTCAGACAAATGGTTGTCCAGTCTCTTCTTGAAAAGCTTCCAATGATGAAGCACCCACAACTTCTGAAGGCCAAGCCATTCCACTGATTAATTGTCCTCACTGTCGGGAAATTTCTCCTTAGTTCTAGGTTGCTTCTCTCCTTGCTTAGTTTCCATCCGTTGCCTCTTGTCCTGCCCTCGGGTGCTTTGGAGTAGCTTGACTCCCTCTTCTTTGCAACAGCCCCTCAAATATTGGAAGATGCTATCCTGTCACCCCTGGTCCTTCTTCTCCTTAAACTAGACCCATCCAATTCCTGGCACCGTTCTTCATAAACCATCAAATGATGACACTGCCTCTATAGAGTAGATAAAAGTAGAGTAGAGTAGAGTAGAGTAGAGTAGAGTAGAGTAGAGTAGAGTAGAGTAGAATAGAATGTAGAGTAGAGTAGAGTAGAGTAGAGTAGAGTAGAGTAGGAATAGAATAGAATAGAATAGAATAGAATAGAATAGAATAGAATAGAATAGAATAGAATAGAATAGAACAGAACAGAACAGAACAGAATAGAATAGAATAGAATAGAATAACGGAGTTGAAGGGGACCTTGGAGATCTTCTAGTCCAACCTCCTGCTTAGGCAGGAAACCCTACACCACTTCAGACAAATGGTTGTCCAATCTCTTCTTGAAAGCCTCCAGTGATGGAGCACCCACAACTTCTGAAGGCCAAGCTGTTCCACTGATGAATTGTTCTCACTGTCAAGAAATTTCTCCTTAGTTCTAAGTTGCTTCCTGCCTTGATGAGTTTCCATCGATTGATTCTTGTCCTGCCTTCAGGTGAACAAGAAGTCCAACCTGGGCAGCTGCATTACAGAGACCGAAGGCTCACCTAGCTTTCTCCTTCTTTCCTAATCTCCTTGGAGTTAATAGCTCTGGAGACACACAAGCCTATTTTTGCATTGTTTTAAGATGCCTTGATTCATCCAGATATTTTTTTTTCCAAGCTCGGCTCAACAAGGTCAAAAGTACCAGATGAAGCCAGCTGTCAAAGTGGGAATATTTATTCGGTTAGCTAAGGGTCATCCGTTATGTTCCGTGGCAGTAGATGTTCCCTTCCCCGTTCAAATCTGTATGGCATACGGATGCTTCTGTCTTCCCTTAAGCTTTAAGTGGTTAGAAACTTTGATTTAACAGCAGTGGAAGAGGGTGGGATTGGGGGGAGCAGGGAGAATTTTCCCCCTGGGCACCACATAAATTGTACTGATTCATTCACAGACCATCCAAAGTACATATTGATCACTTCCAAGCAATGTGCAACTAACACGCTTTTCTTAAAACAAGCTATTTGGTCAAGAGAAAGTTTACAGAAACTGGGTTTAACTGTTTAGTCTTTCAAGCCTACAAGTTGGGCTTCTCTGCCATCACTTTGGTCCTTCAGAATTTTGAGAATGGCTCCTTAGATTGGATTCTTTGGGAGGAGATTGTTGTGGCCCGCCAGGGGATCTGGCAGCAGATTCGGACAGTGAGGAGGTTGGGAGGAACATGGGCCAATTCTGGAGTCTGGGGAAGGCTCTGCGTCAGAGGCAGAGAGAGGGCCAGGGCCGTCCGACAGTTACCAGCTGCCTTCGGAGTCGGACATCAGTGAGGGAGAAGAACCACTGGAGCCTGTTCCCAGTGTGTGCATGCGCAGAGCTGCCAGGAGAAGGGAACAGCTAAGGAACAAGGGTCGACTCAGGAGTAAAGCCACAGGTGGATGGTGAATGGCCCCTCCCAGAAGGAATAAAAGAGGAGCGAAAGGGGAATGGAGTTTGCAGGAGACAATTAGTTCATTTCCTGCATTCTTGGTGTCCGAAAGGTATCGGCCTGGCCACTTTCCAAGCCTGATAAAGGTCGGTAATTGTGAACAATCTTGAAAGACTGTGGGAGAGGAAAGACTTTGCTGGAGAGGAATTCACTGTAAATTAAATAAAAGGGGTTTATCGGGAGGAGGACTCGGCTTCATGCTGCTGGGGAAGCCTAGGTCAGAACAGAGATCGAGGTAGACCTGGAGGTTTCTGAGGTATCTCTTTCCAAAGAATCCAATCTAAGGAGCCGCTCTCAAAATTCTGAAGGACCCAAGGGAAGAGTAAAGAGTACGTGAACTCAATCCCTCTCAAGCTTGTTTCCACAAAACATCTAACCACCTTCTATGGATCTGCTGAATTCTTCACTCTGCTTTTGGGGGAGATGAAGAAAATTGTCTGATGGGGGAAGGAAGCTCCACCACCAATTTCCTTGAGCTGAAATATAGTTTGGAGAAGATAAGAAGATGAGGACAAGTTACAAGAGGACAGGATGATTTCCCACCTATAAGATCAAAGGTTTCATGAAGCTCCTACGTGACTTACTTTGTTTGTTTGTTTGTTTGTTTGTCATATTTCTATGCCGCCCACTCTCCGAGGACTCTGGGCGGCTTACACCAAAGACAGTATACTAAATAGCATATTTCCCCCAACAATCTGGGTCCTCATTTTACCCACCTCGGAAGGATGGAAGGCTGAAAGACTTGAAATAACCCCCAAATGGACTTTGGAGGAAATACACAATCAGCCCCAACTCAAATAGTAAAAGACTCCATGAGCCTCAGCCTTCCCAAACCTCACAGCATCTTTAGCATGGATGTATGGGGTGGTATCTCCTGCCCAACCCTTCACCTTTATTGATGCCAAAACAAAAGATTCATCATTGGACAGCATGATCACTATGGATGAGAAGAAGGGGAAACTAATGTTTAACTACCATGTTTCCCCGAAAATAAGACCTGGTCTTATATTAATTTTTGCTCTAAAAGACGCATTAGGGCTTATTTTCTGGTTAGGTCTTATTTTAGGGGAAATATGGTACTAAATGCATCCATCTGGCTGACAATCTTAACTGGGGCTTATTTTGGTGGGGGTAGGGCTTATATTACGAGCATCCTGAAAAATCATGCTAGGATTTATTTTCTGGTTGGGTCTTATTTGGGGGGGGAAATACGGTACTAAATTCATCCATCTGGCTGACAATCTTAACTGGGCTTATTTTGGGGGTAGGGCTTATATTACGAGCATCCTGAAAAATCATGCTAGGATTTATTTACTGGTTGGGTCTTATTTTGGGGGAAATACGGTACTAAATGCATCCATCTGGCTGACAATCTTAACTGGGGCTTATTTTGTTAGGTAGGACTTACATTACGAGCATCCTGAAAAATCATGCTAGGACTTATTTTCCGGGAAACAGAGTATGTAGCATTGCACGGGAAAACTTCAGAGCTGGTTTTAATTCTTCAGTGCCCAAATGGCGTACTAAATAAAGTTTCACTTTTGGGGATTTTAAAGTTCTGGAGAGTGCCTGCTTTCCTCGGGTTCATTCATTGGACAGTTGACACTTCATGAGACTCAACCACCCCAAACCTCACAGGAACTCGAAGATGGATTTATGGGTGATGCCTCCTGCCCAACCCATAGTACTGGTGGCTTTGATGTTAGATGATGGCCAAAACAACCAAGTTCAGAGAGCACCAAGGACCCCCTCATTTCAACCCTGAGCTACAGATATTCTCCTTTAGAATAACAGAGTTGGAAGGGACTTTGGAGGTCTTCTAGTCCAACCCCCTGCTTAGGCAGGATACCCTATACCACTTCAGAAAACTGGTTATCAAATCTCTTCTTTAAAACTTCCAGTGTTAGAGCATTCACAACTTCTGGAGGCAAGTTGCTCCACAACTGATTAATTGTTCTCACTGTCAGGAAATTTCTCCTTAGTTCTAGGTTGCTTCTCTCCTTGATTAGTTTCCACCCATTGCTTCTTATCCAATCTTTATGGTTGCTTGAATGCTTCTTCTCCCTACCTTTGATCCCAGTCGGAAGTTGTTGAGACTCGTGACCGAACAGGTAGCTGATCTGCACAGCTGGCCCCAAGCAGCCCTTCTCCCCCTTTCCTAGACGCAGCTGCTCTTCTACTTTTTCGTGCAACATCTGGTTGGACTTGATGCTCTGCTCCAGCTGCTTTCTCAAGAACTGGATTTCAGTCAAGAGTTCGCCCAGATCAAGAGGTTGGCTCTGATCCTTCTGACATTCTTCTGCTCCTTTCTGACGCCGATCTAAAAAGTGTTCGTTGTTTTGGGGATGGAGGGGGGGGGCGGTTTAAGGAGGAAAAAAAACCCACATTACTGTAATGAACAATTAAAATAGCTGCTGTTACAGCACGAATAACGTATGCAAAAAACTGGAGACAGGAAAGAACCCCAACGGAGGAAGAACTAACAGATAAGATCTTAGAATGCGCTGAGATGGACAGATTAACAAAAGAAATTAAGGAAAAATAAGAGACAGAATATTATAGAGTATGGAATAAATGGTATAATTGGTTTAAGACTAACAATAAAGAACAATAACTATCAGAAGAGAAAAATAGAAGTACAAAACAGAGATGCATCAAATGTGCAGAGTGGAATAAAAATGTATATAATATGAAGGTGAAAATGTATAATAGTAAAGAGATAGCTAAAATGTATAGTTCTCTATAGGGGAAAAAGTGGGGGGGGGAAGGAAAAGGAAAAGGAGGGGAAGAAGACGGAGTAAAAGATTAAGATAAAGGGGAAGAAGAATAAAGTAATAACTGGAAGACCACTATGAAACAATGCTTAAATATGATGTTATTTATATGTTGTATGTTGTGTAAATGTCTAATATGTGTTTTAATAAAATTACAAATTTTTATAAAAAAAAAAATAGCTGTTAAAACGCTGAACGATCCAGAATCTGAGCCAGCTCCAAAGAGTAGGTAGATCATGATTTTTACAGGCCAAAAAAAATTTTATAATAATAATAATAAGGCATGTCCACAAACGCACACACACACACACACAAATGTATGCACGTATAACCTTCTCTAGTAATTGCTTTCACTCTCCAAAGATTTAATAAGAGCCAAAAATTATTTTTCACTTTGACTATAAAAGCTAATGTTGCATACCCAAAGCAAAAAAATAAAATAAAAATATGTATATTCAAGGACTGGAGTGAAGACGATTTATAAATTCTGAAGGACGTTTGGGAGCTTGGTGAGAAGAGAAAGAGAAGCTGGCGCGAGATTAAATAACAATAAGGAAGTGTCCCAATTACGAGACGCCGACGTGGAAGGTGGGGACCGAGCAGAGGTGGGATTCGCATACTGTTACAACCACCCAGTAGTGGAAATGTGAGCATGCAAACGCATGCGTGCAACATTGAACAACATGGCAATTTGCTCGTGCACGCCATCCACACATGTGTACGATATCAAAAACACAGCGATATAGGACAGGATTGCATGTTTGCCCGAACCCAATCCGAACCGGCTGAATAGCATCTTTGGAACCGAAGCTAAAAATCAAAGCAGCTTCTCTTCTTGGAACCTGGATATCTGATCGCCCAAATCAAGGAACTCAAAATCCTTTGGACCTGGCAAAGAGCAAACTTTATGCCAGGGGCCACCAGCACGGCCTCCCATACCCTCTTGCAAGTTTTCAAAAGCTAGCAACGTCTCACCGGAGATTGCGAAACATGGTGTCAGGTTTTCAGGCCGTCTTCAAATAAATTGTGTCTCAAACAAAGTCTTCTTTGAAACAAACTTCCATTTTATTTAGCACGGCAACTTTTACACTGACTCTATGCAGCCAGCACTGACGTGCTGACCCAAAAACCTTCCTCTTCCTTTCCCCACTCCTCTGCATTCATTGGCCATCTTCCCAATCATTCACCCCTAATCTACTGCTCCAATTCAAAGAATTTCCCCCCTCCCATCCATCTCCTAGGGGACGTTATCTCCAGCTAAAATAAGTAGGTGAAAGGCAACCGTCCCGTTGCAGACACTTGCGTTCTCCTTCTTATGTCGGCACTAGGATAAATGCATCTTGACGTGCTGACACATGGAGTGGAAGGTGGGGACCGAGCAGAGGTGGGATTCGCATACTGTTACAACCGGTTCGCCCAGTACTGGAAATGTGAGCGTGGACGGGCATGTGTGCGACGTCAAACAACACGGCATTCCGCTTGCGCATGTAAAGGATGTATGTTTGTGTTTTTATTTTTTATAGTTATAATGTACGCTGAAGACGGCATTTAATTTCAGTGTACCATGTGCACTGACAATAAAGTAAACTATAAACCATCTGGTTCCTTTACCTTTCTCGTTCTGGAGAGCTTCGTCCAACTTTTCGTACACCTTGAGCTCCACTCGCAACGAGCACAGCAATTTGTCGCTCTCCGACAGCTGGTGCTGCTTGGTGGCCAGCTCCATCTGCAACCTGGGACATCCCAAGCAAACTGGTCAGCGTGGGCTCCCAATTCCGGACCACGAAGGGTGACCTGATTGTGGTTAACACCCTCCTTGTTGTCCCGAGAAGTCTCCTTCAAACCTTTCCTCCTAGAACCTGGCTTTCCATAAAGGAAGTGGACATTGGCATGATTCATCTAACTTGGTCTTCCAAGTTTATGCAAGTCCACAATGCCAATTGTATCCTAACTCTCATTCTCATGCCTGTGTGTAACATTCGAACCCCGTGGGAGAAGAATCTGTCCATGTCCAAATGGGACTCTCAGCCCACCCAATGAGGAACAATGTTTTTGTTTAGCAACATCTGGAAAACAACTCAAAGGTGCTGTTCCGAAAGGCAACTGGATGTCTTGGTTTTTTTCTCCTTGAAAACGTTTCGCTTCTCATCCAAGAAGCTTCTTCAGTTCTTCTTGGATTCTCATCCAAGAAGCTTCCTTCTTGGATCCTCATCCAAGAACGTTTTTCTTGGATCCTCACCCAAGAAGTTTCTTCAGGTCTTCTTGGATCCTCATGCAAGAACCTTCTTCAGGTCTTCTTGGAGTCTCATCCAAGAAGCTTCTTCAGTTCTTCTTGGAGTCTCATCCAAGAAGCTTCTTCAGTTCTTCTTGGATTCTCATCATCCAAGAAGCTTCTTTCTTGGATCCTCATCCAAGAACCTTCTTCTTGGATCCTCATCCAAGAACCTTCTTCTTGGATCCTCATCCAAGAAGCTTCTTCAGGTCTTCTTGGAGTCTCATCCAAGAAGCTTCTTCAGTTCTTCTTGGAGTCTCATCCAAGAAGCTTCTTCAGTTCTTCTTGGATCCTCATCCAAGAACCTTCTTCTTGGATCCTCATCCAAGAACCTTCTTCAGGTCTTCTTGGATTCTCATCCAAGAAGCTTCTTCAGTTCTTCTTGGAGTCTCATCCAAGAAGCTTCTTCAGTTCTTCTTGGAGTCTCATCCAAGAAGCTTCTTCAGGTCTTCTTGGATTCTCATCATCCAAGAAGCTTCTTTCTTGGATCCTCATCCAAGAACCTTCTTCTTGGATCCTCATCCAAGAACCTTCTTCTTGGATCCTCATCCAAGAACCTTCTTCTTGGATCCTCATCCAAGAAGCTTCTTCAGGTCTTCTTGGAGTCTCATCCAAGAAGCTTCTTCAGTTCTTCTTGGAGTCTCATCCAAGAAGCTTCTTCAGTTCTTCTTGGATCCTCATCCAAGAACCTTCTTCTTGGATCCTCATCCAAGAACCTTCTTCAGGTCTTCTTGGATTCTCATCCAAGAAGCTTCTTCAGTTCTTCTTGGAGTCTCATCCAAGAAGCTTCTTCAGTTCTTCTTGGAGTCTCATCCAAGAAGCTTCTTCAGGTCTTCTTGGATTCTCATCATCCAAGAAGCTTCTTTCTTGGATCCTCATCCAAGAACCTTCTTCTTGGATCCTCATCCAAGAACCTTCTTCAGGTCTTCTTGGAGTCTCATCCAAGAAGCTTCTTCAGTTCTTCTTGGATTCTTCAGGTCTTCTTGGATTCTCATCCAAGAAGCTTCTTCCGGTCTTCTTGGATCCTCATCCAAGAAGCTTCTTCAGTTCTTCTTGGATTCTCATCCAAGAAGCTTCTTCAGTTCTTCTTGGATTCTCATTCAAGAAGCTCCTTCAGTTCTTCTTGGATGAGAAGTTAAAGGCTTTCCGAGGGAAAAAAACCAAGAAAGTCCAGCTGCCTTTTTGAACAGCACCTTTGGAACAACCATGACCTGAATGATGGAGAATCTCCACAGACTCTTGGGAAACAACTGGTTCACCAGCCCCATTCTGCACCGTAGGGTTTTCCCCATCCTGAGATTTAAGAATTACCTGTTCAGTTCATTCCTGACGTTGTAAATTTCGTGGGTCAGACCCTCGTTTTCGACCTCTCCTTTTCCCACTTGTTCCCGCAGCTTCTCGTTCTCCTTCTTGAGAAGCTCGTGGTCCTTCTGAAGACCCTCAACGGCCAGGTGCTTCTGAGTCAAGGACTCCCGCAAAGCTTCGTTTTCTTTCTGCTTCTCTTCAAGGTGAGCCTCGAGGCCTTCTGAATAGAAAGAATAGAAATAGAAATTCTAGAAATAGAAAAATCTGAAATAGAAATAGAATTCTTTATTGGCCAAGTGCGATAGGCACACGGGGCGTAATATCTCCGGTGCTTTCTGAAATTCAAGCAAAATGGCGCTATCCTTACGAGGTATAGGCAGTCCTCAACTTACAACAGTTCATTCAGTGACTGAAGTAACAATGGATCCCCTTTTGCGACCGTCTGGCAAGCGAAGGCAACGGGGAAGCCAGATTCACTAAACAACTACGTTGCTAACTTAATGACTGCGGTGGGAAAGGCTGTAAAATGGGGCGAAATTCGCTCAACAACTGTCAAGTGAGAAAAAAACTGTTATATAATTAACTGATTTTTATTAAGCTGTTGGGAGTGTATTATTTGCAATAAGACTTAAGGAAATGTATGGTATAAAATGTTTTGGTTCATTATTTTGATAAGAAATGAATGATTGTAATACGAGGAATTATGTTAAATGAGATTTTAAATTTAAGGGGTGAAGGGAAATATAGAGATGAAGGGAAAAATGGATTAGAGTTGGGATGAATGGGTAATATTGGTCTAAAAAAATAGAGAGAAAGAATAAATACTACGGCAAAAAGGGAATATATAAATTGTGTTGAAATGGCTAAAAATTGTTTAAATTTGTGAACCGGCCAATACTCTGTTCAGGAAAAAATACATTGTACGTGTGTCTGTGTGTGTAAAAAATAATAAAAAAAAAACTTTAAAAAACTGCCTCGCTCAGCGACAGAAATTTTGGGCTGAATTGCGGTCGTAAGTCGGAGGACTAACCTATACCGTTCTGGGAATCGGGTATTTGTTTTTAAATGCGAGACGCAGAACTCTACCCTCCCTGCAGCAAACAAAGAAGAAACCGATCTGTCATTTAAGACTTTTGCGTTTCCAATTTTCTTTGGTTAAAAAAAAGAAAAAGACAACTTGCATGAAAGGATAAAAATGTAACCCTTGAAATAGCTCAGAGGGCGATGAGCAGGGGAAAAAAAAAGAGAGAGGTTTATTTCTTCCGTATAACAGATTCAGCCTCGGGTTTGCAAGAGCCGATCGTGAAACAGCCCCAATTTATGGGTGCAAAATATTGCAAACCGTGAAAAGCCAATAACGCATGCATTTTCTTCTACAGTGTGCGTCGTTTTGCCAATCCTGTCTTTGCTCCAAACAGATAAAAGCATCTTGTTCCAAAAGTGCTTTTTCCAAAAGCCACTGGACTTTTGTTTTTCCTTGAACATGTTTCGCTTCTCATCCAAGAACTGAAGAAGCTTCTTGGATGAGAAGCGAAACCTCTTCAAGGAAAAACAAAGTCTAGTTGCCTTCTGAAGAACTGAAGAAGCTTCTTGGATTCCTTCTGAAGAACTGAAGAAGCTTCTTGGATGAGAAGCGAAACCTCTTCAAGGAAAAACAAAGTCCAGTTGCTTTCTGAAGAACTGAAGAAGCTTCTTGAATGAGAAGCGAAACCTCTTCAAGAAAAAACAAAGTCTACTTGACATCTGAAGAACTGAAGAAGCTTCTTGGATGAGAAGCGAAATGTTTTCAAGGAAAAACAAAGTCCAGCTGCCTTCTGAAGAATTGAAGAAGCTTCTTGGATGGGAAGCGAAACCTCTTCAAGAAAAAACAAAGTCTACTTGACATCTGAAGAACTGAAGAAGCTTCTTGGATGAGAAGCGAAATGTTTTCAAGGAAAAACAAAGTCCAGCTGCCTTCTGAAGAATTGAAGAAGCTTCTTGGATGAGAAGCGAAACCTCTTCAAGGAAAAACAAAGTCCACTTGACGTCTGACGAACTATACAAGCTTCTTGGATGAGAAGTGAAACCTCTTCAAAGAAAAACAAAGCCCACTTGACATCTGAAGAACTGAAGAAGCTTCTTGGATGAGAAGCGAAACCTCTTCAAGAAAAAACAAAGTCCACTGGCCTTTTGAAAAAGCACCTTTGGGGACCACCGCGAGTTGGACGGCGGAGAATCTCCACAGATAAAAGGATCTTCATTAGAAGACAAGGTGAAAAATGGAAGGAAAGCAACTTTTACCGCTTTCCATCTTTAAATGTTCAAACCTCTCCATTTTTTTCCCCCTGTTCACATGTCTTAACTCACCTCTGGATCCTTTTGCCAGCATGCCATTCAGAGTCTGATTCTGCTTCCTCAGGAAATGAATTTCAGACGTCAGGGAATTCAGTTGCTCCGTCGCACGGATGCCAGCGTTGGCGAAGTCTATAAATATAGACATAAAATGGATTTCGGAGTCATCTTTCGGTCAGTAAAGATTAGACTCCCCCCCCCCCCGGGACGAGAAACAATTTAAACAAAGCAGGGAGGGAGGTTAAATAATAATAATAATAAAAAAAATGAAAAATAGAGAGACAAAAGCTATTTATCTCCGATTTATTCTGAAGCGTTATCGTGGGTAAAAGAGGGCAAAATGGAATCCAGCTGGACTTTGCAGCAAGTTATCCTAAACAGGCTTGGAATCCTGGCTTAATAGCAGCCAAGCTGCGTATTATCCTTTGCTGATAATGGGATAGTGGGGGAAACGAGGCCGCTCGGCTTAGCCCGAGCCAGAGATTGTAAAACTGACAGCTTCGCTGTCATTTTCAACACCCCAGGAAAATTGCCACAAATTTGGGTATGTGTGTGTCTGTGTTTTTTTTTAAGGGGGAGGTGGCTGGCTGCTGTTGATCTCTCCGGCTGACCCAGGATTCCAGCTGCCTCAACAGAAGCCGGTCGATCGGTTTGGCGGACAAAGGATGCTGGCATGCAGCTATTGTTGCAAAATGACAAGGGAGCGGTTTTGTTTTGTTTTTTTGCAAAGCAAAAAAAACGGAGCGTTTTAGAGGGGAGCTGCCCCAGCTGAAAAAACAAAAAAGAGAGGTGTCATCGGCATTGTGGTCAGTACAGGAATGCAAATACATACATACATACATACATACATACATACATACATACATACTGTCAACTTACAAAGCTTTCAAGTTGCCATGAGCAGGAGGGAGGGAGAACTGATGGAGCTGATTGATTTCCCTAACTGAAACTACATTCCATAGATGCTTTCTTACCGCAATCAGTAGGAGAGTTTTGGGTTTCACAGCCAGCCGAAGTGGTTAATTGGAGAATGTGATTTATGACATGGCCAGAGAGGAGGGGAGAGACAGGGTCATAGGGGAACGTAAATCTATCTGGGATTAGTTCTAACTGCATCCGAATATTGCCGAAATGGTGCTCCTAATAAATGACTGTATTTCTTTTGAAGTTTGGCTCGTGGCTCATGAATTAATTAGGGCACCTTTCGGAAATTTCACACATACTGCACATACATATCAGTGGTGGAATTCAAATTTATTTACTACCAGTTCTGTGGGCATGGCTTGGTGGGCGTGGCAGGGGAAGGATACTGCAAAATCCCCATTCCCACTCCATTCCTGGGGGAAGGATATTGCAAAATCTCCATTCCCACCCCACTCTGGGGCCAGCCAGAGGTGATATTTGCCGGTTCTCCGAACTACTCAAAATTTCCGCTACCGGTTCTCCAGAACCTGTCACAACCTGCTGGATTTCACCCCAGATACATACATACATACATACATACACACCAGGGGTGGATTCTAAATTTTTTTACTACCGGTTCTGTGGGTGTGGCTTGGAGGTCATGTGACTAGGTGGGCATGGCTAGCTGGTCAGAGTCATTTCTGGAAGGTCCTTGCACTTACGACCAGTCCTTGCACTTACGACCCGACTCATTTGTTTGCTTTTAACACTGATCCGCTGTAGGACGGCCCTTTGAAGCCCTGCGGCAAGAGTTTAAACAGTTTTTTTCCCTCTAGTCATCAGCTGGGACTCAGGAGGCAGCAATAGATTGGGGGTGGGGCCAAATAAAAGGTAAGAATAACGTGGGTGGGGTGGGGGGGGGAGGGCGGCGGGGGAGAGAACCGGTTCAGTGACGTCATATCGTCACCGCTACCGGCTCGGCCGAACCGGACCGAACCGGGAGGAACCCACCACTGATACACACACATCTGCTCTGATAGAATATTTATAGCTCAGGGTTGAACTGGGGGGGATCTTGGTGTTCTCTAAGCTTGGGGGTTTTCTTGCAGGCATTTCATTACCCTATTAGGTAACATCATCAGTGCTAGAGGGAAGTGGGATTTGCAGGGGCAGGGGGAGGGAGGGAGGGAGGGGGGAAGGAGGGAGGGAGAAGGAGGGGACGGAGGGAGTGGGAGTAGGACTGTAGGTTCCTTGGTGCTCTCTGAGCTCGGTGGTTTTCTTGCAGGTGTTTTATTACCCAACTAGGGAATATCATCAGTGCTGAGTAATGACCAAGGATGATCATCAGTGTCCTGATGATGATGTTTCTAAATCTGGTGTCCTCTGGATGACTTGTATGGAGTAATGGGCAGCACCAAAAATATAAAACTGGCACCTGGGAGCAGCCCCCTGCCACCGGAGGAGAGGTCATGGGTCTCTGAGGACTTGTATTCCAAAGCATCTTACCTTGGTCTGGGACAGGAGCTGAGGCCTGTTGCTCCAGCTGCTTCCTCAGATGATCGTTGGTTTTAATGGAATCTTCTAGCCGGTGTCTCAGCAAACGTATTTCCTGGAGATGTTCCATCAACAGCTCTGAAGAAAGTGCAGAGATTGGCTGAATCAGCTTAGGTTGATTGGGAGGTAGCAGGGAAGCATGGTGAGCTAAGCATGCTGCAAATCTTCTGCGGTCAGTGATGGTCCCTCCAGATATTGGGAGGAAAGCTTCAAAACCAGTATTCATCACCCCCAGGCCATGCAGGACACCTCTGATGTCCCTTAACTACGTCATAGGTAAAGGTAAAGGTTCCCCTCGCACATATGTGCTAGTCGTTCCCGACTCTAGCGGGCGGTGCTCATCTCCGTTTCAAGGCCGAAGAGCCAGCGTTGTCCAAAGACATCTCCATGGACATGTGGCCAGCGTGACTCATCGCTGCCATTGCTATCGGTTCTCCGAACCACCAGCTGTCACTGCTATCGGTTCGGCCGAACCGGGCCGAACCGGGAGCATTTCACCCCTGGAGAGAAGCAACCTAGAACTACGGAGGAATTTCCTGACAGTGAGAACAATTAACCAGTGGAACAGCTTGCCTCCAGAAGTTGTGAATGCTCCAACCAGGGAAGCTTTTTAAGACGAGATTAGACAACCATTTGCCTCAAATGGTATAGCGTTTCCTGCCTAGCAGGGGGTTGGACTAGAAGACCTCCAAGGTCCCTTCCAACTCTGTTATTCTATATTCAAATCAGCGCAGACCATAATACCCCAATTCATCTCGTGAATTCCATCTCTTTGGGCCTCCTTTCTGCACCCCACCCACCCCCGTTCCTTCACCTCCTTTCTCCACCCATCCAGGATCTGTCCTTGAAAAGGAGACCCCTCTTAGCCCCTCCAAAAAATATTGGGTCTCCAATTCGTAGTGATTCCCATGATCCAGTAAGGCTGGAGTGATCTAAAGATGCTCGCCTCGTTTTCAGCCGCGTCGCTTTGCAATATGCTCTGCTTTCAGCTGACACCCCCCCCCCCTACACACACATAGAAGGGTAATCCCACCAAAGGACAGTGCATTTGAGACATGCATCACCGAAAATGAAGCACCAAAGGATATCGCTTCTTCTGCCCGGTTGCATTCGGATACCTTTGAGGGTGCAATGCATGGAACAATGGACTGTTTTCCACCTGCTGTGCATTTCTGCTTTTGCTCCGGTAGCGTTCACTACATTCGTCGACCCGGCTCGTTCTGCTCACCCACCCCCAAAACTTCCAAACTCCTGTGTGGCGGTCACCCAATGTTTTTCGGCGCTGCCCGGTTGTCACCTGAGCCTCCAGCTTCCTTACCTGAAGGCAACCAAGGTGTGCGTTTCTGGGTCAGGGCTCCATCAATTATGCAACGTAGGAAACCCGAGACTGGTTTTCTCTGAAGTTGGAAAGCCTAGAATTTAATCCTTGGCCTGCTGATTATTGGGTTAGCAGTTTATGGGTATTTAAAAAAAAACAACAACAGTTGTTTGTGATAAAGAAATCTTACAAATCACAGCTGAAGATGAAACCACTGGTGGAATAGTTAGCATATGTCCGAGGCATCAAGAGGCAAAGCAGAGCTGGAGGCCAGGTAAGGACTTCAGAAGGTTGACTCAACCTTCCGTCCTTCCGAGGTCAGTACAATGAGGACCCAGATTATTGGGGGCAAGAGGCTGACTCTGTAAACAGCTTAGAGAGGGCTGTAAAAGTGGTATATAAATCTAAGTGCTATTGCTATCTATCTATCTATCTATCTATCTATCTATCTATCTATCCATCCATCCATCCATCCATCCACCCACTCACCCACCCATCTATTGCTATCTATCTATCTATCTATCTATCTATCTATCTATCTATCTATCTATCTATCCATCCATCCATCCACCCACTCACCCATCCATCTATTGCTATCTATCTATCTATCTATCTATCCATCCATCCATCCACCCACTCACCCACCCATCTATTGCTATCTATCTATCTATCCATCCATCCATCCACCCACTCACCCATCCATCTATTGCTATCTATCTATCTATCTATCTATCTATCTATCTATCTATCCATCCATCCATCCACCCACTCACCCATCCATCTATTGCTATCTATCTATCTATCTATCTATCTATCTATCTATCTATCTATCTATCCATCCATCCACCCACTCACCCACCCATCTATTGCTATCTATCTATCTATCCATCCATCCATCCACCCACTCACCCACCCATCTATTGCTATCTATCTATCTATCTATCTATCTATCTATCTATCTATCCCTCCATCCATCCACCCACTCACCCATCCATCTATTGCTATCTATCTATCTATCTATCTATCTATCTATCTATCTATCTATCATCTATCTATCTATCCATCCACCCACCCATCTATTGCTATCTGTCTGTCTTGTCTTGTCTTGTCTTGTCTTGTCTTGTCTTGTCTTGTCTTGTCTTGTGTCTGTCTGTCTGTCTGTCTGTCTGTCTGTCTGTCTGTCTATCTATCTATCTATCTATCTATCTATCTATCTATCCATCCATCCATCCATCCATCCATCCACCTACCTACCTACCTACCTATCTCTGGTTGACTCAGCTTTCCAATCTTCCGAGGTGGGTAAAATGAGGACCCAGATTGTTGAGGGGGCAAGAGGCTGACTCTGTAAACCGCTTAGAGGGGGCTGTGAAGCTGTACATAGCTGTAAATCCCATTGTGATTGCTTCAAGAGTTAAAGCAAAGCTGAAACGGCCTTTGGAGGCCTTGGAAGAATCTAAGAAGAAGGATCAAGTCGAGGATCTGATTAACCCAGCACTCTGTGTCCCTCAATGGCCAATCAGAAGCATCCATACATTTATAAATCTGCCCTAGGAGTGGTCATCTCACCCAGTAGATGATATTAGTGGCACTTTGCCTAAAGCTGGAGGAGATATCTCGGAGGCATCAAGACTCAGGACCATCATTAGATCCAATCCTCCATGAATGCATTCTGTCCGTTTTGAATCACTCATTACCTCCTGGGTTTGAAGGTAGAAAGTTTTACCTCCAAGTCCAGCCTGCTGGCTTGAGAAGAGGGTTAGACTAGAAGACCTCCAAAGCCCCTTTCTAACCCCGTTATTCGGTTATTCTGACTTGGCAAGGTTGTCACTTCTGCAGCGTCCCGGGCAGACCAATGTTTACCTGGTGGAAACTTAGTTGGGGTGGCAGTTGGTTTTCCCTTTCCGCTCTCTGCTTCTTCTTTTCCATGCGTGGGCCCTTCTGAAGAAGGCAGCTGTTGGGGTATCTCAAAGTCAGACAAGCTACAGGGAAAGAAAATGGGGAAGGTTTAAATCCAGGTAGCCCTCGCCTTACGACCACAGCTGAGCCCAAAATTTCTGTCGCTAACTGAGCCATTTGTTAATTTCACCCCGTTTTACCATTTTTCTTCCCACCATGGTTAAGGGAACCACTCATCATCATCATCATCATCATCATCATCTCCTTTTAACAACCCCATAATCCCTTGTGGGGTGGAGTCTGGGCAACTGAATGGAGCTAGCAGAGTGTTTTACTGGCCGGATGCCTTTCTTGTCGCCAATGCAGAGTTTTATATTCAGCAGATATATTCTCAGTGTGCCCAGAGAGAGAAATATCTGCCTCTGCCTAGAATCGAACTCACAGCCTCCGGATTGTGAGGCGTGAGCTCCACCTCTAGGCCACCGCATCACTCGTTTAATTTAATTCAACCACTAATTTAACAAGTGCAGTGGTTAAGTCACACGGTTGTTGAGTGAATCGGGCTTCCCTGTTAATTTTGCTGGTCAGAAGGTCGCAAAAAGAGGATCCCGGGGAATCCTGCGACAGTCATAAATATGAGCCAGCTGCCAATTTGGAACACGCGACCATGGGGGGATGCTGTCACGGTCGTAAGTGTGAAAAGCGGTGATAAGTCACCTTTTTCCGTGCCGTTGTAACGTCCAATGGTCACTAAATGAATAGTTGTAAGTCCTTATAGAAGGACGCGGAATTAAAAGCTATTCTAGCACCACCTACCTCTGGGCAAGATTGCAAAGCCTGATCATTTCGTCCTCTATTGACTCTCCTGCAAAACCAGGGAGGAAAAAAAAATGATTATAATTAGCAAGAAAAACCAAGCAGCCTGTCAAAGAGAATCCAGCCTAAAATTCTAGCCATGCAAAGAACCATCGTTGTAATATTTTTACAAAAAGGAGCCAACGTTTAGAGATTACATAAATAAGTAAAAAGTAAGTAAACAGGCACTTCAGATTCCCCCAAACCTGGGCCCTCTCTGTTCTTCTGAACCTGTCCGAGCAGATTGACTCTGGCCTTTTGGCTAGGGATGATGGGAACTGTAGCCCAACGTCGCCCTTAGTGAAGCGTGCAAACCAGCATCTGCATTTCCTACGTCGGATGAGAAGACCACATCTTTCTCCTTCTCTGCTGGTCACTTTCTTTCAGCGGCTCAACTGAGAGTGTTTTAACAAACTAATCCCTGTCTGGTTTGGTGGCAGCAGTGCCTCAGATAGAAAGTCCCTACGGAGAGTGGTGAGGACAGTGGAGATCATAGGAAGTTCGCTTCCCGTTATTCGGGATATTGCTTATAAGCGCTATGTGCTTAAAGCTCAAAGCATTGTTAGAGACACTGCTTATAAGCGCTATGTGCTTAGAGCTCATAGCATTGTTAGAGACCCCACACACCCACTTTACGGACTGTTTCTGTTGCTCCCCTCTGGGAGGAGGTTTCAAGGTATTTCTAGCAGGACTACTAGATTCTGTACCAGCTTTGTTCCCTAGGCCATCCGTCTGGTAAACTCGCAAGATTCGTTTTTCTTGCCATGTCCATATATACATCCAAACTAGACTGTATTGTCTCTCTGAGTCATATATGTGGGTATATACATAATTTTGTATTTATTTATTTATTTATTTTGTCATGTTCCTGTGGTGTATATTGGAGGTGGTGACCTTTTGAGAGCTGTATGCAATGAAATGTCATTTTAATATATGCCAATCAGTGTACATTGTACAGTGTACAGTGACAATAAAGTTATTGTTCTGTTCTGTTCTGTTCTGTTCTGTTCCGTTCTATTCCGTTCCGTTCCGTTCCGTTCCGTTCCGTTCCATTCCTTTCCTTTCCTTTCCTTTCCTTATGTTTATATACAATCTATTCCATTCCATTCCATTCCATTCGAATTGTTATTCTATTCTATTCTATTCCATTCCATTCCATTCCATTCCAATTGTTATTCTATTCTATTCTATTCTATTCTATTCTATTCTATTCTATTCTATTCTATTCTATTCTATTCCATTCCATTCCATTCCATTCCATTCCATTCCATTCCATTCCATTCCATACTATACTATACTGTTCTGTCTCTAAATGGAATCATGTTGGCGAAGGTAAGGGTTGGGAGAGGAGGTCTAAATTTAAACCATTGTCTTTTTTTCCTTCTGTTTTGGGGGTCAACAGAACATGAAGCCATGATGGGATGGGGTGAAAATCAGAAGATGCATTACGCCACCATCGCTGAAGAAGACAACAGATACCCACCGTAGAGACATTGATGCTCCAGCCTCTCGAAGATCTGGGCGCTTTGGTTGAGCTGCTCCCGAAAGCTCTCGGCGACGTAGTAATCCACCTCGCTGTCCCGCAGGAGATCTTCGAAAGCTCGGATCAAGTTGGACAGGTGTTGCCGGTAAGTGGCACAAATGTTGTGGCTCTCGTGGATTTTCTGGCGCTGGAGGGACTCCTCGTGAAGCGACGGGCAGGCGGAGAAATCTGGCCTGCCAAAAACAGAAGCGGCAAGCTCCAGCCAAGCGTTCTAAAAAAACCCCCTTTCTAAATGATTGTTCTTCATTTTGTTTAGAAAATGTATCCGAAAGATGCCCTAATTAATTCATGAGCCATGAGCCAAACTTCAAAAGAAATACAGTCATGTATTAGGAGCACCATTTCGGCAATATTCGGATGCAGTTAGAACTAATCCCACGTAGATTTACGTTCCCCTATGACCCTGTCTCTCCCCTCCTCCCTGGCCACGTCATAAATCACATTCTCCAGTTAACCACTTCGGCTGGCTGTAAAATCCAACACCCTCCTACTGATTGCGGTAAGAAAGCATCTATGGAATGCAGCTTCAGTTAGGGAAATCAATCAGCTCTATCAGTTCTCCCTCCCTCCTGCTCATGGCAAATTGAAAGCTTTGCAAGTTGACAGTATACTGTCACCCGCTCACTCTTAGTGACTCTGGGCAGCTTACCCCAAAACATCAAAACTCAAGACAGGTAGTCCTCGATTTACAACACGTTCGTTTAGTGACCGTTCGAAGTTACAACGGTGCTGAAAAAAATTGGCCTGTGACCATTTTTCATACTTACGACCGTTGTAGCCTCCCCCTGATCAAAATTCAGACATTTGGCAACTGACCCCTATTTATGACGTTTGCAGTGTGTAATCATGACCTTTTGATCATGTGATCAGTTTTTGTGACCTTCCGAGAAGCTATGTTAATAGGGAAGCCAGATTCACTTAAACAACAATTTGACTCATTTAACAACTGTAGTGATTCACTTAACAGCTGAGGCAAAAGGGGAAAAAAACAGGTTGTAAAATGAGGCAAAGCTTGCTTTGCTAAATAATAATAATAATAATAATAATAATAATAATAATAATAATAATAACAACAACAACTAAATTAAGTTAAATTAAATTAAATTAAGTTAAATTAAGTTAAGCTTAGTTAAAGTTCACTTAGCAACAGAAATTGTGGGCTCAATTGTGGCCATAAGTCAAGGACTACCTGTAGACAACAATAAAAATCATAAATACACACACACATATTGCAGGCACTGGGTAGGGAAAATAAAAATTCATATTTCATCCCTTCCAGAATTACCAGGGTAGTTTTAGACCAAAGTTTAACCTAGGGGATGTTTTAAATCAAGGCCATCCAATTTTTGGCAACATCAACGCTTGCGGACTTCAACTCCCAGAATTCTCCAGCCAGCTGGCTGGGGCATTCTGGGAGTTGAAGTCCGTGAGCGTTGAAGCGTTTGCAAATTTGCAAATCTAGATTAAATTAAATCCTTCGCTCGATTGCGCCAATCGTTTGATAATTTTCCTCTCTATCGATCGATCAGATCAGAAATCAAGCCGCTCAGGAAGTCCACACCTGTTATGGAGGATGATATTCAGGTGTTTGCAAAGTTATTTTCACTTCTCCCTTGGCTAACCGGGATCTCACCAAACGTGGCTTTAAACGTAGGAAATAAAATTGAGAGCAGGTTTCATGCTGTGGCTCGGGAATGAATTTTTCCATTCCTTCGCCTCGTTGATATATTTCTGTATTTCGTTTACAGAGATGGGGGAGCGTCCTTTCCCCCACCCTCCTATCTTTGCCTGTGATAAGTGCAAATAAAATGCTGATTTTGCCACGAAGGGAAGATGCTGCATTTTTAAAAATAAAAAGCCTAAACTGGACAGATAAAAGATTGTGGGAGCTGGTCTTCTCGGCCCGTTCCCCAAAATTCAGAGTTTCTGAGTCTTCCTAGCCTGGCTAGGTGGCTCAGTGGCTAAGACGCTGAGCTTGTCGATCAGAAAGGTTGGCAGTTTGGCGGTTCGAATTCGTAGTTTAGGTCTCCTGTGTGAGCAGGGGGTTGGACTAGATGACCTCCAAGGTCCCTTCCAACTCTGTTACTGTTGTTGTTGTTGTTGTTGTTATTATTATACACAAAATGACAATATACACAGCAAACAAGATAACCATGCTGGATTATTATTATTATTATTATTATTATTATTATTATTATTATTATTATTATTATTTATTGGTTAATCTTTAGTGAGATTCACAGCCTTTGAGGCTGGTTAATGACTCAGCAGCTCGAGTCCTAACCAAGGACCTAGGAACTGTTAAGGTATCGTCGGAGGATGTAAGCTGTTCCGAGTAAGGTGGTTTTTTGGAGAGTCAAAATGTTCAAGTCCGGTAAATTTAGAATTTCTAAATAGCGGGGTAGCCCTTTGGGTATTGCTCCAAGGGCTCCAATTACAATCGGGACAACACACGATTTCTTTTTCCACAGTCGCTCAACTTCAATTTGCAAGTCCCGGTACTTTGTGATTTTTTCTTGCTGTTTATCTTCAATCCGTGCATCACCAGGTATTGCAATGTCAATGAACCATCCTTTTTTCTTTTCAACTCTTGTTATGTCAGGTGTGTTGTGGACCAAGTGCCTGTCAGTCTGAATCCTAAAGTCCCACAAGATCTTGAGTTTCTCATCCTCTAAAACTTTCTCAACCTGATGTTCCCAGTGGTTTTTGCTGTACTCAGATCCAAACTTCTGGCACAATTTCCAGTGAATGATCTTAGCAACACGGTCATGGCGTTGTAGGTAGTCAGTTTGTGAAATTTTGCTGCACCCACATCATCATTATTATTATTATTATTATTATTATTATTATTATTATTATTATTATAATACACAAAATGACAATATACACAGCAAACAAGATAACCATGCTGGATTATTATTATTATTATTATTATTATTATTATTATTATTATACACAAAATGACAATATACACAGTAAACAAGATAACCATGCTGGATTATTATTATTATTATTATTATTATTATTATTATTATTATTATTATTATTTAATCTTTAGTGAGATTCACAGCCTTTGAGGCTGGTTAATAGCTCAGCAGCTTGAGACCTAATAGGTCCACCAAGGACCTATCATCATCATCATCATCATCATCATCATCATCATCATCATCATCATTATTATTATTATTATTATTTTATTATCATTATCATTATTATGGGGCTAAATTGAGGTCGTACGTTCGAGGACTACCTGTATTATAACCATGTTTGTTCTTGGATTTTTTTGCAGGCACACCCAACCACAAACCCTTTTCTACTCACTCGTCCCGGGGGCTCACGCTTTTGAGCTTGTCGTGCAGACGATGAACTTCGTCCACCAGCTTCATGTTGGCCATCTGCTCTTTCTCAAGCTCGGCTTCGTTTTCCGACAACAACTCTCTGAGCTTCTGGACAGTCCGGTCGTTTGAAGGACCGGATCCAGAAGAATCCTCAACGCCTTCCTTGGGCTGCGTCTCGTTGGAGAAACTGGTCAATTCCGGCTCGCTTTCCTTGAACCCTGCCGGAAAGGGACTCTCCCCGTCGCTCGGAACGTGATCCAGAGGGTCGCTGGGAGGACGCGGTTCGATCAGATCGAACTGGATCAGCAGCATCTGGTATTTTTCCACCACGGATTTCAGATCCCTGATTCTTTGTCTCAGGTCTTCGATGTCATTCACGGCTTCGCAGTCGAACGCGTCGAAGCTGAGCGCGCTCTGCTTAAGGGAAGGGCTCTTCATGCCCCCCAAGAACATGGATGCGAGGTCCCCGTACTGCTTCTCGGGGACACCGAGCGGGGAGAGAAGCTCTGGCAAAGCAGCCTGTTTGGACTCGGGGATCTCCCTTTCTGTTTCTGGAACGGAAAAAGACAAATGCATTTGAACCAAAGATGGACTCGGTTTGGGACTAAGGAGAAATTCCCTAAAACTGAAAACAATCGACCCATGAAACGGCTCGCCACCAGAAGTTGTGGGTGGAGGCTTTTAAAAAGAGACTAGACAGATGTTTCTCTGAAAGGCTTATAGGTGTCAACTCGCAAAGCATCCCTGGCCTGCTCTCGTGTTGACACAGGCAAGGGGGATGGGAAAACGGCAAAGCAGCACGGCAGCCAAAAACAAAAGCACATTCCAGACATATCTCTCTCAAGGCTGTCTCCCAGGGTTACCCACAGCAGCCGGCAGGGAGTGATCACTATAATCCGCAAAATTGCTCCGTTGGCGAATGTGACACACCCTGGGGGAAGGGGGTAAACAGGGTCATGCCTGGGTCGTAAATTACGTGGGGTCAAAGTTGGCTTCACTTGGAATGTGCCGACATGACGCTCCTAATAAATAACTGGATTTCTTTTGAAGCTTGGCTCGAGGCTCATGATTTAATTAGGGCATTTGTCGGAACCCTGACAATAGGATCTCCTCCTTGAGCAGGGGGTTGGACTAGAAGACCTCCCAGGTCCCTTCCATTATTCTGTTATTCTGTATATTTGTTTGAGTTAAGCGTCCAACGTATGTTGCTAAAACTTGAACCCACATTCCTAAACGTTACACTTACTGGTTCTTGAACAGGAAGGAACTTCTTCCTATGGATTGACTCCAGCAACTAAACCAAAATTATGGTTTGTTGAAGAAAGAGGGAAAACAAGCAGTTTTATATTTGTGGGGTCCTTGGTGGTTTCTGAGCTCGGGTGTTGTTGTTTTTTTGCAAACGTTTCACTACCCCGTTAGGGAACATCATCAGTGTCAGAAGAGTCACTCCCTTCTAGCGCTGATGATGTAACCTGGTTAGGTTATGAAACGTCTGCAAGAAAATCACCAAGGCCAGAGAGCACTAAGGACCACACAATCCTCCTCCTCCTCTCCACAAACCCCATTCCTTTCTAGCACTGATGATATTATCTAGTCGGGTTATGAAACATCTGCTAAGAAAACAACCCAGCTCAGAGAGCACCAAGGACCACACAGTTGTTCTCCTCTTCCCCTCGTCCTTTCTCCTCCTCTTCCTCCTCCCCTCTTCCTTTCTCCTCCTCCTCCTCCCCCCCTCTCTTCCTCTTTCTCCTCCCCCTCCCCTCCTCCTCTCTCTCTTCCACCTCCCTGCAAACCCCACTCCCTTCTAGCACTGATG
The DNA here is from genome assembly GCF_029215685.1 of Pituophis catenifer annectens. Lineage (NCBI taxonomy): Eukaryota > Metazoa > Chordata > Lepidosauria > Squamata > Colubridae > Pituophis > Pituophis catenifer. Next base: position 5,628,082 of record NW_027256897.1, on the reverse strand, counting down.
ATATAACCTAGTTGGGTTATGAAACCTCTGCAAGAAAACAATGCAGCTCAGATAGCACTAAGGACCCCATAGTCATTATCCTCCTCCTCCTTTCCACAAACCCCATTTCCTTCTAGCACTGATGATGTAACCTAGTTGGGTAATGAAACATCTGCAAGAAAACAATCCAGCTCAGACAACACAAGGACCCCGTAGTCTTCCTCTTTTCCTCCTCCTCCTCTTCCTCCTCCCCACAAACCCCTTCTAGACTGACGACATGACCTAGTTGGGTTACAAAACACCTGCGAGAAAACAACTCTGCTCAAAGAAGCACTTAGGGACCCCACGGTTCAATCCTGAGCTACAAATATTCTCTTCTATCGGAGCCATTTTATATTTCTTTACGACTTAGATGCATATCTCCCAGGAGCTTAAAATAGCATCTGTCACATTCCTGCCCCCAATTTCTTTTTTTCGCCAGTTGCCAATCCTGAATTGTAAGCTCAGCTAAGGGAGAACGATCGGCAATGAACTCATTTTAATGAGCTTCCATGGGGTGGAGGGGGGGGAGGAAAGGAGAGTGGGCCTGTAGCCTTACAATTTGCACTTTCCAAATTCTAACCTGCCACCTTTAAGGCCCAACTACCTGCAGTTCTTCAAATAATTAAAACAAACCTCAATGTCCATGTATTATTATTATTTTTTTAAAAAAGAACCTAATTTTGCTGGCGTTTGTATGCGGCCACTTTCTCTTGCCTATTTGCTATTCCATTTTGCAAGGAAAGAAATTATTGATGGGTGTTAACTTTGGAGGTCTGTTTGATGTCGAGAAAGAGGGAATGGGAAATCTGATACCAGGTTCACTCCACGATCATTAATCCCACGTACAAAACCGCTTTAAGCTGTTCGGTTACGTCCCGAGAAATTCAAACAGGGGAAATGGGTTGCGGGGGAAAAGGTATCTTGTAGCTCACAAAACGTGCTTGTTAGAAGGTCCTTGAATGGCCGTTTAAAAATAAAATTACAGAAAGGATCAGAGAACCTTCATCGCTTCCGGCTCAGAGGGAAGCTACACCTTCCAATTATACAATTTAACCAGCTTCGTGAATCCCGCTGACGAGTCGAAAATAAAAAGTTAATTCTCAGAAGCTGCTTTGGCAAAACGAACTACGAACGGGGGGGCCGGGGAGGAACAATTAACGGCAGCAAAATCGACAATGAGACGGAATATTTTAACAGAAAAGAACAGAATATTTTAACCTGGGTTTGTGTTCTGCCCCAGCTACGGATCCCAAAGAACGCAGCACACACAAACTCTATACAAAGCTTATTTTACTCAAATAACTCAGTCTTTATCAACCAAAGGCTGTTAAGAAACTGTCTTAACAGCCTACCAGAATTCTAAGATAAGGTAATCACAGTCTTACTAGAGTTGGCAGAAAGCCCAGAAGCAATTTTGCAGAGAATCCAGACGTGAAGGAGAGTGAACTAAAGTTGTTCCCTACAGCTTGCTGCAAGTGGCATTCTTCTTTAAATAGGCTAAGGGAGTGGCCAATTAGCCCCAAGCCTTACTCTCGAGGAGACCTCTTCCTGAGGAGCCACTCCTGCCTTTTGGCAGCTCTGCGCGCCCGTGCATCGAGAAGAGGCTCCTCCTCTTCGTCCTCTTTACTTAAAGGAGCTTCTGGAGGTTCTGAAGGCCCTGGCTGAATCCCCATCTCTGGCACATCTTATCCAGCCTCCTCACTGTCCGAATCGAACGCCAGCTGCACAAGTTGCTGGCGCAGCATCACACCAGCCTCCTCGTTGTCGGAATCAGCTACAATCTGCACAGGACGCTGACGGGCCACAACAGTTTATTTTGTTTTGGATTTTTTGCTTTTTTTTTTTTTTGGCAAGTTGGGTTAGCAATTGCACACCCTGCAAACTGCACCTGTGTGCGCGCGCGCACACACACACACACACACACACACACACAAATTGTAGGAGCTGCAGAAATTCAAACTAGGAGAAACTGTACCTATTTTGCTTGCGTTGCTAATGTTCTGATCCTGGTCTTTTTGGCCAGCGCTTTGGATACCGGGCAAGTTAAGATCTGCTTCAGAGACCTTTGGCTGGACTGCGGATGCTTCTGCAGAAATAGGTAGGTGATAAAATATTAAGTTTAAGAGGCCAGGAAATGACAAATTTTAAATCATGTAAATAAAATTTGAAAAGGGAGAAAAAGGTGGTTGTTTTTTAAATTCATATTCTCCTATTTTAAGTGGGGGGGGGGGGAAGGGACATTTCACTGAAGTTTTAAACTAGGATTTAAAAGTTAAGTTCAGTGCATCCTTGGAAAGAAGTGGAAATGTTATTCTTTCTGTATATATATTTGTGTTTTCCTCCCTTTGTGGATTTTCCGGCATATATTGCTATTCTTTTTCTACGTTTTCACCTGATGGCTAAATTTATCCTATTTTACCTGTATGCTATGTAAAATGTAAATGCCATTATTGGAAAAATGAAAATAATGACAATAAAACTCGACAATTGTTGATTATCTCTTGAGAAATCTCCTGTTGCTGTTGTTTTTTTACGGTTTCAAATTTTTGGACAAAGATGGGATTTAAGCCTCTTTAGAAACCGTAGTAAATAATAGGAGATTGCAAGAGACATTTAGAGACAATATAAAAAGATTTTCAGGGAAAACCTAATTTTCGAGCCTATTCACTTGGCTCTCTGCCAGAGGCGATGTAATGCCACATTCCAATGATGTCGTCTTTTTGGGCATTACATTGTTTCTTACTTTTAGGGAAAACCTCACTTTCTAGCCTACTCACTTGGCTCTGTGCCAGAGGCGATGTAATGCCACATTCCAACGATGTCATCTTTGTTGGGCATTACATCATCTCTTATTTCTAAGGAAAATCCTACATTTCTGGACTATTCACTTGGCTCTCTGCCAGGGGTGATGTAATGCCACATTCCAATGATGTCATCTTTCTTGTGCATTACGTCGTTTTTTTATTTCTAGGGAAAACCTCAGTTTCTAGCCCATTCAATTGGCTCTGTGCCAGGGATGATGTAATTGCCACATTCCAATGATGTTGTCTTTTTCTGCATTACGTCATCTCTTATTTCTAGGCAAATTCCAGGTTTCTGGCCTTTTCACTTGGCTTTGTGGCAAGGATGATGTAATTCCACATTGCAATGATGTCGTCTTTCTTGTGCATTACGTCGTCTCTTATTTCTAAGGGAAAACCTCCGTTTCTGGCCTTTTCACTTGGCTCCGTGCCAGGGGAGATGTAATGCCACATTGCAATTATGTCGTCTTTTTGTGCATTACGTCGTCTCTTATTTCTAAGGGAAAACCTCCGTTTCTGGCCTTTTCACTTGGCTCCGTGCCAGGGACGATGTAATGCCACATTCCAATGATGTCGTCTTTTCGTGCATTACGTCGTCTCTTATTTTTGGGGAAAACCTAGAAATAATCAGGTGGGGGCAACCCCATGAGTACACGCATGAACAGGAGAGCAACTGTGCACGCGACGCAAACAAGGCCACAAGCGCTGGCGGATGCTCCCACTTACACAGCCCAGTGGCCAAAAGCCTACAACCCAGTAGCAGGCCGTGGCCCACAGGTTGGGGACCTCTGTCCTAATGGACAACCTCTTATATGTCCAAAGGAAAGGAAGAGGTGGAAGTTGGGTTGGTCTCAGAGGTGGGATTCAGCCGGTTCTGACCGGTTTGGGCGAACCGGATGCTAATTTTACATCTGGTTCGCCGAAACGGTAGTTGCAAGGACTGGCTAGCCCCGCCCACTTCCACCCCGCCCCTCTCAGGAGTCTCCATGCGGCCAGTTTTGGATACCAGGTAAGTGTATAGCCCGCATGGAGGATCTGGGCGGGCAAAAAGCGGGCCTTCCGAAAGTTCTAGAAATCCAGAAACGGGCCTGTTTCCGCCCTCCAGAGCCCGGGGATGGCCGTTTTCGCCCGCCCAGAGACTCAATGAAAGCCTCTGTAGCCTGGGGAGGACGAAAAATAGGCCTCCTGGAAGTTCCAGAAGTCCAGAAACCGGCCCGTTTGGGCCTCCAGAGCCCAAGGGAGGCTGTTTCGCCCTCCCAGAGGCTCGAGAAAAGCCTCCGGAGCTTGGGGAGGGTTAAAACGCCTCCTCCCCGCCGTGGTGCAGGAGGCCGAGTAGGCCACGGCCACCCAGCAACAGGGCAGACAACCGGTTGGTCTCCTTGCAAGATATCTCCCCATACCTGGTTTTTTGTCTTCTCCTCGTACGTCCTTCCGGATGGACCCGTGACCCTCGGCCTCGCTTTGGCGGGCCTCTTCTCTCAACTGCCTTCCCTTCAGGCCTTGGTCCAGGGTGAAGGCACAAGGCTGGAGGTCTGGTCTGGGCAGTGGGGTCATTAAGGAGATGCTCCCCAGGGATCTCGAGGGCTTTAGCAAAACCGGCAAGCGCGATTTCTTGGATTGGTAACAAGAGTTGCTCTGAACGAAAAACAGAAGATCGAGAAAAGATTTTAATGGCGCATCAGCAGAGGCCAGCTTGGAGAATCAAAAACAGTCTGATAAAATCCAGGACAAGCCGAGAGAGGAGAAAAATGGGGTACCATTTTTGTGTCTGGGGATGTGGGTGAGGGAAGACGCACCCCAACTGGAGAAGAGGACGAAAAAAAAATCAGCCTCGCGGGACTGCACAACGGGAGAAAAATAGTTACCCGTTCCCTCTGGTTTTTGTGTTTCTAATACAGGCGACTTATATCGGTTCATTTAGTGACCGTTCAAAGTTACAATGGCACTAAAAAAAATCACGTAGTAGGCCAGTACTGAACAAGGAGAGATTCAACCTGGAAATAAAGACAAATTTTCTGACAGTAAGAACGATCAACCCGTGGAACAGAAGATGCCTTCGGAAGTTGTGGGAGCTTCATCCCTGGAGGCGTTCAAGAAGAGACTGGACTGCCATCGGTCAGAAATGGTGTAGGGTCCCCTGCTTGGGCGGGGGGTTGGACTAGATGACCTCCAAGGTCCCTTCCAACTCTGTTAATCTGTTAATCTTTCCTATTGCCTACTCTCTTAGCATCTTACAACTATAAACTTGGTTGTTTGTTGTCTTACAATTTACGCTGATTGTTTTTATTAGTAGTATTTCATTTCAAACAATCAACTGGAACCGAGCTGGATGGGACCTTGGAGGTCATCTAGTCCAACCCCCTGCTCAAGCAGGGGACCGTACCATTTCAGACAAATGGTTGTCTGATCTCTTCTTAAAAACCTCCAGGGATGAAGCACCCACAACTTCTTAATTAATCATTAACTGTCCTCACTGTCAGGATTTTTTTTTTGAATTTGATTTATATGCCGCCCTTCTCTGGAGACTCAGGGCAGCTTACGATGCGCTAAGCAATAGCCTTCATCCTTTTGTATATTTATACAAAGTCAGCTTATTGCCCCCACAACTGGGTCCTCAATTTACCTACCATAGAAAGGATGGAAGGCTGAGTCAACCTTGAGCCTTGGCGAGATTCGAACCTGCAGTAATTGCAGGCAGCTGGTCTTAATAACCAGATTAATAACAGGGTGCCTTAGACCACTGTACTCCCTCAGTTCTAGGTTGCTTCTCTCCTTGATTGGTTTCCATCGATTGTTTCTTGCCCTGCGTTCTAGTGATTTATCATTATCATTAATGCCGAGTTGCGCAGTGTTTAGAGTGCAGTACTGCAGGCTACTTCAGCTGACTGCTAGCTGCAGTTCGGCAGTTCAAATCCCACCGGCTCAAGGTTGACTCAGCCTTCCATCCTCCCGAGGTCGGTAAAATGAGGAACCAGATTGTTGGGTCCAAGAGGCTGACTCTGTAAACCGCTTAGAGAGGGCTATAAAAGCACTGTGAAGCAGTATATAAGTCTAAGTGCTATTGCTATCGCTATGATTTTATGATTATGATCATCACTTGTTGATTGCATGTATACTGACAGATTATTCACCAGAGACAAATTTCTTCTGTGTCCAAACATACTTGGCCAATAAAAATTCCATTCCATTCCATTCCATTCCATTCCATTCCATTCCATTCCATTCCATTCCATTCCATTCCATTTTCTATTCTATTCTATTCTATTCTATTCTATTCTATTCTATTCTATTCTATTCTATTCTATTCTATTCTATTCTATTCTACTCTACTCTACTCTACTCTACTCTACTCTACTCTACTCTACTCTATTCCATTCCATTCCATTCCATTCCATATTCTATTCTATTCTATTCTATTCCACATATTCCATTCCATTCCATTCCATTCCATTCCATTCCATATTCTATTCTATTCTATTCTATTCTATTCTATTCTATTCTATTCCATTCCATTCCATTCCATTCCATTCCATTCCATTCCATTCCATTCCATTCTATTCACTGTTGCCCATGGTCACACGATGAACATTTAAATGCTTGGCAACTGACTCATATTGCGACCTTCCGAGGGGGAAAGCGGATTCAATTAACAACGGTGTTACTAACTGAGCAACGGGGCAAGAGTTCACTTCACTCTCTTGCCTGTCAAGGGAAAATCTGGGGCTCCATTGTGGCAGAAGGAGGACTGACTCCCTGTAAATTGAACAAACTTGATTTTAAAGTGCGATTCTTACCTAGCGTTCTCCTCCCTTCCCTTTTTTCCCTACGAGCCCTTTGCAAGTTCAGAAAGATTTTTTAAAAAATGATTAAGGAAGCACGTCGACATCCCCCATGCCTCATTAACTTAAGAAATTACCCCTGAATGTTGCGATAACTATGAAAATTACTAGTTATTTCTGGGCATTAAGGATGTTCGGGAACAATGCTCTACCAGTGACTGATTAGCTGTAATGGAGAATAATGGCTAAGAGACCGTAATAGCTAGAAGCAACGTTACTCCAACTGCTTCAGAATTTCTTCTGGGTGGGGAGGGGGTGGGACAACCCCCACCCCCCATCTCCCCTGGAAGACACACTCTCTGGGAAGAGCCATCTCTTTGCCTCAGTTACTCAGTGAGTAAGGGGTGAGGAAGGACAGGGAAAGCTGACTTTGTATAAAATATACAAAAGAATGAAGGCTATTGCTTAACGCATTGTAAGCCGCCCTGAGTCTCCGGAGAAGGGCGGCATATAAATCAAATTTAAAAAAAAAAGAAAAGAAAGAGAAAGAAGGAAGGAAGGAAGGAAGGAAGGAAGGAAGGAAGGAAGGAAGGAAGGAAGGAAGGGAAGCTGACTTTGTATAAATATACAAAAGAATGAAGGCTATTGCTTAACGCATTGTAAGCCGCCCTGAGTCTCCGGAGAAGGGCGGCATATAAATCAAATTTAAAAAAAAAAAAAAAAAAAGAGAAGAAAAAATAGAAATGGCCTGGAGGCCCTCTAGGGATGGGGTCACCAACATTTCGGACCTCAGGGACCACTAAATTCATAATTTTAAATCCCGCGGACCACTAATATGATCTGCCTAATGACCGGCTGGGTGGGCGTGGCTAGGTGGTCATGTGACTGGGCGGGCATGGCCAACTCGATGTCACTCATGTTGAGGGGCACCTCGCCTGCTTCTACTCGCCCCTCCCCTCCCAGCCACTCCTCGCCTGCCCACTCGGGCTCCTTAGGGCCCCAACAGAAAGCAGTTGTTAGAGCTAAGCAGCCACCACAAGAAACAGTGGCTCAGTTCAGATTGGATCTGGCCGAGAAGGAGGCTCAGCAGAAGCACCTCACTGAGGACTAGGAGCATAGGCTTTCCAAGCAGAGGGAAGACCTGCGGGAGTGCAAGGCCAGGTACCAGTGCCTGGAGGCTCAGCAGGCTGAGATGGTCAGCCAGTTCCAGGCCATGAGGCAGTCCCACTGGAACGAGGCCCTCTGGCTCTTTGCCACCAGCGGCTCTTCCCTCCAGCCTTCGCCCAAAGCCCCACACCAGGAGGCTGAAGCAGACCCCAGATCAGAATTTCTGCCCCCCTCCGACCCACACAAGAAGACCCCGAAGGGGGAGACTCTCTGCAGCAACACAAACGTTCATTGCACATATCCGTCCCAGGGGCCATAGTTTGGGGACCCCTGATTTAGTGCAATATAAAAAATACAAATAATTTTTCTGCGGACCACCCAAATTTACTCTCTTCTAGCACTGATGATGTTCCCTAGTTTGGTAATGCGACATCTCCAAGGAAACCACCAAGCTCAGAGAACACCAGGGATGACTTCTCCTCCTCCTCCTCCTCCTTTCTGCAAACCCTACTCTCTTCTAGCACTGATTATGTTCCCTAGTTTGGTGATGAGACGTCCCCGCAAGAAAACCACCGAGCTCAGAGAGCACCAAGGACCCCCTCGTTTCAACCCTGATCGACAAAGGATTCTCCTTCCATCGATACTCACTTTGTTTGCTTTGCCGACTGGAAGAAGAGCCTTCTGCGGATCGCTCTTGGCCGAGACGTACCTCTGCCGGCAATCCTGATCAAACCGAGAAGATTGGGTGGTGGCTCCGTCTTTAGAGACCGTCGTCCTTTTGCCTTCGTGTTTCGGCCTCGCGGAGCCCCCCGATGACCCGGTGATCGTTTGGGTAGCCGTGTCCTTCACTTCCACTTTGGACGATTCGGTCTCCACGTTCAACTCGCTTTTGGTGTCCTCTTGGTCGGGGATGAGCTGTGGTTCACCTTGTTGCTTCAGCGAGACGTTGGCTTGCATAAGCTGTTCGAGTTCAGATCTCAGCTGAATAATCAGCTGCTTCAGATCCCCTTCCTCTCTATTCTCCAGATCATCGCTTAAACTGTCTCGATCGGCGATCTTCTGAGGATCTAACGGCTCGCTTGCAGTTTGGCTCTGTCCTTGTCTGCTTCTTTAGGCAGAAAGTGGAGACGGGAGGAGGAACGGAGGGAGAAAAATAACAAAATATTTAAAAAAAACCCCAAACATTTGTAAGAAAACAAATTCACCCATTGCAAAACAGTTTCCAGGTTCATCATAAAGCCGGAACGAATTCCTTTTTTCATGTCAACCACCTCAAAGAGAGTCAGATGAGAAGGCGGAAGATTAGCGAAAACAGTAGGAGTCGCTTTAAAATAATAATAATAATAACAGAGATTCAGAAACAAACTTAATCCGACAGTTATCGAGAAATGATTACGTATAATTTGGCGAGAGTTTAAAAATAAAATAGCAGGCTGGTCAAAAAAAATTGTTTGATGGAAGCTGCTGTTTTCCCCTAGAAAATGGGAATCATTTTCTCACTTATCACAGTCAGGCAGGTTCTGGGGAGGGGCAGAGGGCAGAGAGAAACCAAAAGCACTCCGGAGGCGCCAAAGTAATTTTGCTGTTTTTCCAGAATATTGTTCTGACCTAGGCTTCCTTAGAAAGCATACAGCACAATCTTAGTCCTCGCAAACCTCTTTTATTCATATGGCTGTGAATTATTGTCATTCACAGTCTGAAAGGCTTCTTACAGTCTTTCAGGGGAGTGTTTACAAACACCCACCTTATCTCCCTTGGAATGCTGCCAGAGAACTAATTGCCACACGCAGGGCAAGGCCAAACTTAGCACAGAGTCAAACAGAGCTTTTCCAGCGCTTTTACCAACCACATGAACTAATTGCTACCTGCAAAAGCTCATGTCCCATTCCCTCCTCTTTTATGTCTTATGGGAGGGGCCAATTATCTCCAAGCCTTACTCCCAAGTCGACCCTTTTTTCTTAATTGTTCCTGTCTTCTGGCAGCTCTGCGCATGCACACACTGGGAACAGGCTCCCGCTGTTCTTCTGCCTCGCTGATATCAGATTCCAGAGACTCCGAATGCAGCAAAGAACTACCAGATGGCCTTCGCCCCCTCTCTGCCTCCGACTCAGAGCCCTCATCCGAGCCTTCCCCAGACTCCAGGACTGGCCCATGTTCCTCTCCAACCTCCTCACTATCCAAATCTGCTGCTAGCTCTGCTGGCCGCTGGTGGGCCACAACAAATAAACCATTCAAGAGAGTTAAGTCCTCAATTTACCCCAAATAGTGACCATTCAAAAGTTACAACAGGACTGAAAAAATGTGACTTATGACCGTTCTTCACAGTTAGGATCTTTTGCAGCGTTCACACGATCATGCGATCGAAATTCAGACGCTTGGCCACTGACTCAGTGTTATGGCAATTGCAGCGTCCCAAGGTCATGTGATCCGCTTTTGCGACCATCCAGCAAGCCAAGTCAATGGGGAAGCCGGATTCACTTAACAACTGGGTGACTAACTTAACAGAATAACAGAGATGGAAGGGACCTTGGAGGTCTTCTAGTCCAACCCCCTGCCTAGGCAGTAAACCCTACATCATTTCAGGCCACTTCAGATCAACACTTAATAACTGCAGTGATTCACTTAAGAATTGCATCGGGAAAGGCCATTAAATGGGACAAAGCTCGCTTAACACATATCTCGCTTAACAACAGAAATTTTTGCCTCAAACTGGGAGCATTTCACCCCTGATATAAGCCCTACCCCAAAAATAAGCCCCAGTTAAGATTGCCAGTCAGATGGATGTATTTAGTACCGTATTTCCCCAAAAATAAGATCCGACTGGAAAATTAGTCCTAGCATGATTTTTCAGGATGCTCATAATATAAGCCCTACCCCCAAAATAAGCCCCAGTTAAGATTGCCAGTCAGATGGATGCATTTAGTACTGTATTTCCCCAAAAATAAGATCCAACCAGAAAATAAATCCTAGCATGATTTTTCAGGATGCTCGTAATATAAGCCCTACCCCCAAAATAAGCCCCAGTTAAGATTGTCAGCCAGATGGGTGCATTTAGTACCGTATTTCCCCAAAAATAAGCCCTAACCAAAAATAAGCCCTAATGCGTCTTTTGGTGCAAAAATTAATATAAAACCCGGTCTTATTTTCCGGGAAATGTGTGTATAATAAATTACATACTTAATTTTACATGTCTTAACCACAGCTAGAATTGTATTTGCACAACAATGGGAAAGTGAAGAGATCCCGATAGAGGAAATTATAATTTAAAAAATATTAGAATGTGCAGAAATGGATAGATTAACACTTAAAATTAAGGAAAAAGAAGAAAATGAATACTTTTTAACATGGGACTTATTTTATCAATGGCTAGCCAATAAAAATAGAAGTTAGAAATATGGAAATACCAGAGAAGGACTACTTGTATAAAGAAGACGTTTTAAAACGATTAAGCAAATATTAGGATTACTATGAGATTAACACCAATGTGATGGATATTACTGTGAATATTATGATTACCCTTTTTCCCCAAAAATAAGACATCCCCTGATAATAAGCCCAATCGGGCTTTTGAGTGCATGCACTAAAATAAGCTCCCCCCGAAAATAAGCCCTCCCCAAAAATATTTACATGTGGAGCTGGAAATCAGGTAAAACGGCAAGAGGAGCCCCATCTTGCTCCATGCGCCCCAAAATAATAAGACCTCCCCAGAAATAAGGCCAAGCGCTTATTTCAGGATTCAAAAAAATATAAGACAGGGTCTTATTTTCGGGGAAACACGATATTATTTCTAAAAATTATTTGAACTCAGACAACACACCAGTAAATTAGAAATGGATTTTTTTTTCTTTTATATATAATAAAAAACATTTTAAAACCTGAAAAAGACAACACCCCAATTCCAGTAACAACCGCAGCGATCCATTTAACGACTCGGGCGAGAAAGGTCGTAAGATGAGGCAAAGCTCGTTTAACAACAGCAGAACAACAGAAACTTTGGCCTCAGCTGTGATCAGAATCTTGCGCTGTGAAACCTTAGCAGTCTGCAATCTCTCCAGACAAAAAGAGAAACTCAATTTCGTTAGCTTGCAATTCTTCCTTGTTGGGAGCTGACAAACTTTGATAGGCCTGGAGCCTCTTTTTCAAAGGCATCATTTGACATGGGTGGTCTCACCTGCTCGGCCGCCCTCCCCGGAGGAAGCATCTTCCTTCCACGCCACCTACCCCCCTGAATCGCCAGGAAAGAAATTCGCCCCATAAACGAAGACAATGGAGCAAAACTCCACCTCTCCTAATGCCTTAATTGCACGAAGGAATGAAACCTTTCCTGGAGGCAGCTAGCCAATTTCTCCCAGGTAAATTAGAGAGAGGGCCATTATCTCCCTTCATCTTTAAAATGCAATCGCATAATATGCATATTCTTTCTAGCCAGGTTTTACCTACGTAAACTAAGTTGTTTTGCAGCTCTGGTTGTGTGAAATCTCATTCACAAGCTTCAGGGCTTTTTTTCTGTTGGCAAACTGTTTGCCAACAGAAAAAAAGCCCTGAAGCTTGTGAATGAGATTTCACACAACCAGAGCTGCAAAACAACTTAGTTTACGTAGGTAAAACCTGGCTAGAAAGAATATGCACATAAAAGCCTACGAAAAAGAAAAAGACATATACATATAAACATTTCATCTCTCCTTAAGCAGCGTGTCGTCTGGGTGCAAATATTTCTCTGCAACATCCTGCCACAAATTACCTGTGTTTCTCCGAAAATAAGACCCTGTCTTATTTTTATTTATTTTTGGAACCCTGAAATAAGCGCTTGGCCTTATTTTTGGGGAGGTCTTATTATTTTGGGGCGCATGGAGCAAGACGGGCTCCTCTTGCCGTTTTACCTGATTTCCAGCTCTGCGTTTAAATATTTTCGGGAAGGGCTTATTTTTGGGGGGAGGCTAATTTTAGCGCTCGAAAGCCCAATTGGGCTTATTATCAGGGGATGTCTTATTTTTGGGGAAACAGGGTACATACACTGAACAATTATACCTTGTGTAACTCTTCATTTCCTTCGTAACGTATCTTCTAATAAAAATACAATAGTAACATTAAACATAGTTATTCTCATCATACCCATGTTATCAATTGCCATTTTATTCTTATCTGAAACTTATAACAAAGAAAATATATGTTTAATTATTCATGTAATATTGGAAAAGCGAAGAGATTCCTACTGAAGGGAAGGTGATTAGGAAAATATTAGAATGTGCAGAAATGAATAGACTAACACTAGCAATTAAAAGAGAAAGAACAAACTGATTATTATATGATATGGGAAACATTTTACCAATGGTTAGAGAATAAAAAAGGAAATTGGAAATAAAGGAAGAAGACAACAAGAAGAATAGAAAATACATTAAGATAGAAATAGCCCGTGTCTTGAGCTGCTCACTCACTGAGATCCAAATTCTGCCACTCCGTTTTCCTTCAGGAGGCACACAGGCGAAGGATTCTCTTCCAGAGTATCACAATTGTTAGCCGCTGGGCTCTCTTCAAAGTATTTGCCGGCAACCGGCTCAGGTTCAAACTCCGGTGAGTTCAGAGTCTTGTAGGATTGATCCAAAGAATCCAAAGGAATGATCTGATGGAAAGAGGGGAAAAATGCTTTGGTCTTCGGCTGGTGGAAAGGAAACGTGTAAGACACCTGTCCATCAATTTAGAGACAGCATAAGTTGAGGATAGCCATCAACTCTGGCCAAAGAGAAAGACCCTGTAATAATAGTTTTTTAACTCCGTCCCATATTTGGGTAGACCAGGTTGCCCTAATAAAAAACACTTAATCTCTCCCCTGGTATAGCCGACAAAACTAGGAGAGCCCGTGGCTTAGAGGTTAATACATCTACCTAATATGTAAGCAGCCTGGGTTCGAATTCCAGAAGGGTATGGCTAGCTGACGAGAGCTAAATAGCTTGAAATAGATCTATACTAGTCTCCCTTTATTTCTTTGTTGGTAAAATATGAATTTAACACCCTGTAATAATGTCCTCCATAAGATTCGTTTTCTTGAATGCCAGAGTTGGGACACTTACAATGCAATGCAGCCTTGCAGACTTGGAAGATGGTACTGTCTTGGTTGAGCCAACACGAGGGGTTTGTGACTCTGTTCAACAACCAAAGCAGAAATGCCCGTGGATGGATGCCCCCTTTGGGTCAAGGGTGGGATGGGATAGGGGGGAAAGGGAGGGGAGGGGAGGAACAAAAGAGAAGGCAAAAGGGGGAAGAAGGGGGAAGAGAGAAGGGAGGAGGGGAAGATGGGAAAAGGGAGAAGAAAGAAAAGAGGAGAAGGGAGAAAAGAGAAGAAGGGAGAAGGGGGAAGAAGGGAAAAAGAGAGGATGGAGAAGGGAGAAGAGAGAAGAGAGAAAGGAGAAGAAGGGAGAAGGGAGGAGAAGAGAGAGAAAGGGAGAAGAGAGAAAAAGGGAGAAGAGAGAAAAGAGAGGAGGGAGAAGAAGGGAGAAGAGAGAAAGAAGAAGGGAGAAGAAGGGAGAAGGGGGAAGAAGGGAAAAAAGAGAGGAGGGAGGAGGGAGAAAAAAGAAAGGAGAAGAAGAGAGAAAAGAGAAGATAGGAGGGAGAAGAAGGGAGAAGACAGGAGAAGGGAGAAGACGAGGGAAGAGAGAAAGGAGAAGGGAAAAGGGAGAAGGGGAAGAAGGGAGAAGAGAGAAAAGAGAAGAGAGGAGGGAGAAGAAGGGAGAAGAGAGAAAGAAGAAGGGAGAAGAGAGGAAAAGGCAGAAGAAGAGAGAAGGAGAAGAAGAGAGAAGGGAGAAGAGGAAAGAGAGAAGGGAGAAGGAGAGGGGAGGGAAGGGGAGGAACACTAGTAGGGCGATGACAAAAGAACTGGAGTTACTTCCTCCTGTCAGCCTGTAACTTCCGTGTGGCATACATAGGATTGTAAACCCATAAATCCTTGCAGGGCATTTGTCTTCACGCCACCAAGGAGGGCTAAGCTTCAAACACAACCAGGTTCCACCTATTCTTGAAGGACCATCCAAGCAATTCTCTAGAACCGTGATGGAGAACCTATGGCACACGTGCCCAAAGTGGCACACGAAGCCATGTCATCCAGCACATGCGGCCTTCCCTGTTTGTCCTGTGGGTTTCTAGCATGCACGCGTGCGCGACAATCAGCTGTCCTTCGTGCACGCGGCAGTGTCAAAAACCGGTGTGCATAGCCACGCCGGCCAGCTGATCGTCGGCCACGCATGTGCGCTAGAACCCGGAAGTTCAGCTTTTCCGGAGTGTGGTCCTGACGAGCAGGTGCACCCGTGAGATGTTTCCACGCAACCTTTTTGGCACTCGGTGCTGAAAAGGTTCACCATCATTGCTCTAGAATTTTGGAGCGTCGCACCTTCCCCCAATCAGTGAGAACCCTTAAAAAACAGGCCGCTGGGCCAATTAACTCCCACCTCGCTCAGCGTCTCCGGACAGTCGCAGCTGGGCGCGCTCACCTCTTCGTCGGAAGCCCCCAGCAGAGTCTGACTTTCCTCCGTCCGTTCAAGAAGCTACACAAAAGCGTGGAATGAGATGAAAAAAAGGCTGCATTGGTCAAAGGAAACTGAGTGATATGACGCATGTACAAACAAGTAATGCCTTTAAAAAAAAAAAAAAGGAGAACAGAGACACGCCTGCAAACAAGAGTAACAGATACGAGGTTATTCAGTATCGGCGCCGTCCCAAAAGATAGCAATAACAATAGCAATAGCACTTATATACCGCTTTACAGTGCTTTTACAGCCCTCTCTAAGCGGTTTACAGAGTCAGCCTCTGGCCCTCAACAATCTGGGTCCTCATTTTACCCACCTCGGAAGGATGGAAGGCTGAATCAACCTTGAGTCGGTCAGAATCGAACTGCTGGCAGTGGGCATAGTTAGCCTGCAATACTGCATTTTAATCACTGATTTTTTGAACCCTGAAATAAGCGCTTGGCCTTATTGCCATGCGCTCAAAAGCCCAATTTAGCAGAAATGGCGAAAATTTCAGCATATCTAAAGGACCATTCAAATGAGAAATATATGTTAGAATGGAGAAGATGGATTGATTATATTCAAGGCAAATATCGGACTAAAAAAATTCAAAAGCTTATGAATGATCAAAGAGATTTTATAAAGTACTTAAATTTAGTTTAGTAAAAGGGGAGTTAAAAGTTCAAGAGGGGCATAGGAGGCTATAGATAATTAGCTTATGTTAGTTTATGATTGTTAAATGTTATACCCTGTATTTTGCTCTGGGAAGTGGGGGGGGGGGAGGGAGGGGAAGGAGAAATGTCTGTAAAACTTTTTAAAACTTTTCAAAAAAAAAAAAAGCCCAATTGGGCTTATTATCAGGGGATGTCTTATTTTGGGGAAAGAAAGAAAGAAAGAAAGAAAGAAAGAAAGAAAGAAAGAAAGAAAGAAAGAAAGAAAGAAAGAAAGAAAGAAAGAAAGAAAGAAAGAAAGAAAGAAAGAAAGATAGATTGATTGATTTGAGAAATAGATGACATTAGAGGTAGGTAGAGAGAGATAGAAAGATAGAAAGATAGATAGATAGATATTGGACATAGACAGACAGACAGACAGACAGACCAGTAGCAATAGCAATAGCACTTTGACTTATATACCACTTCACAGTGCTTTTGCAGCCCTCTCTAAGCGGTTTACAGAGTCAGCCTCTTGCCCCCAACAATCTGGGTCCTCATTTTACCCACCTCTGAAGGATGGAAGGGTGAGTCAACCTTGAGCCTGGGGAGATTCGAACTGCCAAATTGCAGGCAGCCGGCAGTCAGTAGAAGTAGCCTGCAGTACTGCACTCTAACCACTGCGCCACCGCCAAAATACAAAAATACTAAATACTAAAAATACTAGTCTAGTGAAGAGAAGGACCAGGGGAGACAGGATAGCAGTCTTCCAATATTTGAGGGGCTGCCACAGAGAGGAGGAAGGGGGTCAAGCTACTTTCCAAGGTATCCGAAGTCCAGACAAGGAATAATGGATGGAAACTGATCAAGGAGAGATTCAACTTAGAAATAAGGAGAAATTTTCCGACAGGGAGAACAATCCACCCATGGAACAGAAGTTGCCTTCAGAACTTGTGGGAGCTTCATCACTGAAAGCTTTCAAGAAGAGATTGGACTGCCATCTCTGCCAGAAATGGTGTAGGGTCTCCTGCTTGGGTGGGGGGTTGGACTAGATGACCTACAAGGTCCCTTCCAACTTTGTTAATCTGTAATATTTAGATCTGCCGGAATTCCTTGGTATGTTATAGCATTTAGCGTTTAATGGAAACTTTACCGGGCGCCGCTTAAGCGAAACCAATTCTCCGGAGAGCCGTTTCCCCCGCTCGCTTAATGAAATTCCAATAAAATTAAGTGAGCAGCTCTCCCAAAGTTTGATTTTGAAAGAGGTTCTGCTGCCAGGCAAAGAAAAGAGGAGATGCCACCCGTCTTGAACCCCTTAGGCCTTTCTGGATTGCTACAGAATTCATTAATCAACCCTTTTTTTTCCCCCTCCAGGGAAGGACACGTTTCGGTTCTCTTTCCAAAGGTTTAAACCTGTCTGCAGAATCCACCACCGGAACAGCGGGAGATTCACAGCTCTGCCTTTTTCCCAAAATGTAAAATTCTTTATAAACTAAGAAAGCTAGGAGGTTTCTCTAAGAAAGGTTAATTTTCTGCATTCCGGGACGCCTTTAATTTAAAGATTTATTTCCACCGGGTCACGTTGAACTTCCGTTAATCCCTCGCGCACCGAGAGTGAATTGTTCTGGGGGGGGGGGGGGGACAAGATTAAGATTGGATTAAGATTAACAGGGATCTTGTAAGGTCATCTAGTCCAACCCCCCACCCAAGCAGGAGATCCTATGCCATAGCAATCCAGTGTCTCTTGAAAGCTTCCAGTGATGGAGCTCCCACAACGTCCGAAGGCAACCTCTGTTCCATGAGTTGATGGCTCTCACTGTCAGAAAATTCCTCCTTATTTCCAGGTTGAATCTCTCCTTGATCAGTTTCCATCCATTATTCCTTGCCTGGCCTTCAGGTGCTTTGGAAAGTAGCTTGACCCCCATTCCTCCTCTCTGTGGCAGCCCCTCAAATATTGGAAGACTGCTATCATGTCTCCCCTGGTCCTTCTCTTCGCCCAGTTCCTGCAACCATTCATTGTATATTTTAGCCCCCAGTCCCCTCATCATCCTGGTTGCTCTTCTCTGCACTCTTTCTAGAGTCTCAACATCTTTTTTATAGTGTGGTGACCAAAACTGGATGCAGTATTCTAGGTGTGCTCTTACTAAGGCTTTATAGAGTAGTATTAGTACCTCATGTGATCTTGACTGAATCCCCGTTAATGCAATTTAGGATTGTGTTGGCTTTTTTGGCTGCCGCCACACATTGATGACTCATATTTAACTGGTTGTCCACTAAGACTCCAAGATTCCTCTCACAGTTGCTGCTATTAAGCCTGGTGTGACCCACTCTATGTGTACTTTTGGTTTTTCTTGCCTATGTGTAAGGCTTTATTTTTCTCTACATTGAATTTCATTTTTGTTAGGGCAATGTGTTCAAGTTTGTCAAGATCCATCTGGATCTTGAGCCTATCTTCTGGAGTGTTGGCTATCCCTTAGTATCATCGGCAAATTCTCTGCAAAAGTGGATGGGTGCCTGAAGTCACACAAGATCACGGT
Source organism: Pituophis catenifer annectens (assembly GCF_029215685.1). Taxonomy (NCBI): domain Eukaryota; kingdom Metazoa; phylum Chordata; class Lepidosauria; order Squamata; family Colubridae; genus Pituophis; species Pituophis catenifer. Next base: position 5,609,691 of record NW_027256897.1, on the reverse strand, counting down.
CCCCCCAGAACCTTTTACTCTTGGCACACAAAAACCATTTGCAAGCCAATTGGATGCAGGAAGCGAAATCTTCCCGCTCTCAAAGAAACCGTGTCGGAGAGGAGACAGATCCCCGCATGGTAAGTGAGTCCGGCATGACAGGATGGGGATGGGGGAAGCGATTGTGGGGAGCATGAGGTATGTCAGTGGGTCAGGGGAGTCCTTGGGTGGCCTGACCCATCACTAGCCCCCCCACATGGCCTTCCCCACCCTGAGACATCTCGTGCGCTTAACGTCCCACACATTTGATTAGCGAATGCATGGGTGAAAGCAGGGAGTGATCACATTCAAGTTACGGGATTCACTCCAACAAATCCTTGGGTTACGAATGTACAAATTCGTAACTTGAGGATTACCTGTAGTAATTTTTTTAAAAATGGGGTGGGGGGAAGAGAAGACTTTGACAAAGGGACCGGGGTTGCCCAAGGCAACTCCCGTGTGAACTCTGAATGTAATCTCAATTCTCAGCGGCTTCCGCTTCGGTTGCTGATAAGGAGAAAATGTCATCTCTGCCTTGAAATTTCTCGACTGTGTCAAGGATTCAGCTTGCTTAGATCAATGACATTTCTTACACTCAGCCCGTGCTCTTAATGGATGGCTCACACCAAAGATGCTTGGCCGATTTCACACTCGTGTTGGCAAGGCTGCAGAAAAGGACATGAGGAGGAAATGATTTGATCTTCCTTCCGGCTGACTCGGTCTTCCACCTTTTTGGGCAAGCAAGGTGGGTGAAGGGACCGCCAAGGTGGTTCTTGTTTTGATGGGTGTTCAAAGCGGCATTTTAGAAGAAAGGGACAGAGCCTGCGTGCTCAGTGGCTCCTTTCCAGAATGAACAGGTGTAACAGGATAACTGTTGTGGCCCGCCAGCTGCCAGCAGAGCTGGCGGCAGACTCAGACGATGAGGAGGTTGGGAAGGAACTTGGGCCAGTTCTGGAGTCTGGGGAAGGCTCTGATGGATGCTCTGCGTCGGACACAGAGATAGAGCCAGGGCCGTCTGACATTTCCCAGCCACCGGAGAGGCAGTTGCTTTTGGAGGCTGATATGAGTGAGGAGGAAGAACAGCTGGGGCCTGTTCCAGACGCACATATCCGCAGAGCAGTGGGAGAGGAGAACAACGGAGGACAAGGAGTTGACTCGGGAAGCAAAGCACACATGGACGCTGAATGGCGCCTCCCTGGCTGGGGAATAAATAGAAGGAAAGGGGAGTGGGTTGTCATAGGAGACCACAGTTCGTATTTCTGAAGATTTTGCTCATTGTATTTCGTGCCACAAAGACTGCTTGCCAGAACTTAATTTACAGCCTTTCGGCTGGGAGCTCAATTATCGTAAGGAACTGATAAGGTCTGTTACTGCAGTTAACTCCTTGAAGGACTCTTGCCTGGACTTTTCGGTAGGTGAATGCAATTAATTCACAAAAGGTAAATAAAGAGGGTTTTTTTTGTGACAGGGAGTCTGTTTCTTGCTTCTGTTAAGGATGGATCAGAACAATAACAGAGTTGGAAGAGACTTTGGAAGTCCTCTAGTCCAACCTCCTGCCCAAGCAGGAGAGCCTATACCATCCCGGACAATTCTCTTTTTAAAATCCTCCAATAATGGAGCACCCACAATTTCTGGTGGCCTGCCCTTCCACTGATGAATTTATTTATTTATTTATTTTTAAATTTGTATACCGTCCTTCTCCCTGAGGACTCAGGGTGGTGAACAGCCAAGTAAAAGCATAAACTACAAACATTAAAATACAGTTAAAAAGATATATATAAATTTGGCCCATGATTAAAAACAATAACAAACAATTAAAAACATTTTAGAAAGTGTTAGGCCAGCCCGGCTTGCTGGAAAAAGAAGGTTTTAAGGGCACGGCGGAAGGCACCGAGGTCTTGGATTCTCCTTATCTCCTTATCTCTGGGGCAATTGTTCTAACTGTCAGGAAATTTCTCCTTAGTTCTAAGTTGCTTCTCTCCTTGATTATCCTTGTATTGTATCCTTACGGTTTATATTGATATTGATATTGTTTCCTGATTACTTATTTGTACCCTATGACTATCATTAAGTGTTGTACCTTATGATTCTTGACGAATGCATCTTTTCTTTTATGTACACTGAGAACATATGCGCCAAGACAAATTCCTTGTGTGTCCAATCACACTTGGCCAATAAAGAATTCTATTCTATTCTATTCTATTCTATTCTATTCTATTCTATTCTATTCTATTCTATTCTATTCTATTCTATTCTATTCTATTCTATTCACCGATTGCTTCTTGTCCTGCCTTCAGGTGCTTTGGAGTTCACTTTGGCCAAACGTTGGAAAAATACACATTTCCATGTCAGACCGAGTCCCAGCTTCTGCTCGATGGCGGTCAAACTGTCAAATTTCCTCCCCCTGAAAACATGCCCCACCCCCACCCCCACCCCCATTGGCTCAAGGTGAAGAGAAGGGCTTCCGAGGATCGATCGATCTTGTTCAAATGATCCCCCGGTGGCCAAAAACCTTCAGATGGTGCTTTTCCCCGACGAAGTGCTGATACGCCGCGTTTCGCAGCCAACTGGAGGGCCCCCAGAGGATGGACTCAGCACAAAGAGCTGCCGGTTTGTAAGCAGATGTTCGGAGGACGAGAGAAAAAAAGCAAAGCTTTTCATTCTTGGGAGAGCAAAATTGCTCCAGGTGTTAAAGGTCCCCAAGGAGATGGAAGTTAAGAAGGACTTAAAGTAAGGGGTTAAAAGGATTGCTACCTTGCACTCTTTCTAGAAAGCTGGGGCAGGGGGAGAGGAGAGTGTGGGCTCAGCAGGTTTCAAAAGAGCTGAGAAAACAGCTTAGCTTGGCCACCATGGATAGAAAAACACATTCCTAATGAAGGATACGAAGATATTTTTGGATGAGGGCCAACCCGACTTCAGAACAAACCCCATTATCAGAGACCTATGCCAATTCATTTAATTTAATCCAGGTGGTAAGACTCAAGACCGAGGAAGATGCGAAACTAAATACACTGATTGTTTTTTTTCTGCAGAACTAATAAGTATGATATATAGAGTGAGGTCCTACAAGATCTCAAAGTTTCTGTGTCCCTCAATGCTTGATAGCTTCAAGAAGGACCTGGTTGGGGTGGATGTACCAACGGCTAACACTTTTGGGAAACTTTCCCCCAGGGGCGTCCAACCTTGGTGACTTTAAGATTTCTGGACTTCAACTCCCAGAATTCCCCAGCCAACATGGGAGTTGAAGTCCACAGATCTTAAAAGTTGCCAAGAGTGGACATTTTTATTCCATCAAGCCTGCCTAGCCTAAATGGTTTTTAATTGGGATTTTAAATTTTATGGATTTGGGGGTTTTAAATTGGGAAGCCAGTGATTTAATTCTTTTTAATTATCTTAACTTTTGTATTTGTATGTTTTTTAATTTTGGCTGTTCTGGGAGAAGGGCGGTATACAAATTAAATTAATAAATAAATAAAATAAATAAATCAGGATGGGTTGCAATATCAGGGGTCGGAAACCCGTTGCTCTGGAGCTGCATGTGGCTCTTTCATCCCTCTGCTGCAGCTCCCTGTTGCCGGTCTCCCTGTCCACAATTGATAGGGCTTTTGGTTAGGACGGGTAGAGGAAAAAGGACGCCGCTCTAGGAGGAGAATCTATGGTGGGGGAACCGGACTTCCGGTCAGCAGAGGAAAAAGAACACCATGCTAGGAGAAGACTCTATGGTGGGAAAACCGAACTTCCAGTTGGCTCCAGAATTGAACGGGGAGCTTCTGGTTAGGACTTTTGTGGCTCTTTGAGTGTTTAAGGTTGCCGACCATTGGGTTGTATCAACTCCAGAATACTCTGTCCAAGGTCCTGAAGTACATTCTCCCTATGCTTTTATTTCTCTGAGGATCATCGGTCTTCGAGGCTCTCCATGGACTAAAGCAACCTTAAACACTCAAAGAGCCATAACGGACCTAACTGGAAGGCCCCCCCCCCCCCGTTCAATTCTGCAGCTGACCGGAAGTCTGGTTCCCCCACCATAGAATCTCCTCCCCCTTTTCCTCTACCTGTCCTAACCGAAAGCCCTACCAATTGTGGAGCCAACCGGCAACAGAGAGCCACAGCAGAGGGATGAAAGAGCCACATGCGGCTCCAGAGCTGCGGGTTGCCGATCCCTGGACTAAAACTAGACCAAAGAACCACAATGTTGGTTCCCGAATTGGCTCCAGCAACTACAACTCACCAGGTGGAGCCAAGACGCTTATTGGGATGAGAATTCAAGTCCTTTTAGGTACCACCCTAAGTGGAAATCGTGGAAATCCAGGATCTCCTAACCTATCTCAGAGTTCAAAACAGCAAAAAGGTTAGCCATCACTGCCCTATACCATTTTGGACCAGTGGCTGTCTAGTCTCTTCTCAAAAGCCTCCAGTGATGAAACACCCACAACTTCTGGTGGCAAGCCGTTCCACAGGTTAATTGCACCGGCTGGAGGGGTTAGGAATAGGGGGCACCGTGCTTCGGTGGTTCTCCTCCTTCCTCTCTGACCGTTCGCAGTTTGTGTTGGCAGGGGGGCAGAGGTCGACCTCGAGGCACCTTATTTGTGGATGCCGCAAGGGTCAGTCCTCTCACCCCTTCTGTTCAACATTTATGTAAAACCGCTAGGCGAGATCATCCGTGGTTTCGGGGTGAGTGTTCATCAGTATGCTGATGACACACAGCTATACATCTCCACCCCAGACCACCCCAATGATGCCCTTGCTGTGATGTCCCGTTGCCTGGAGGCTGTGTGGATCTGGATGGGGAGAAATAAGCTCAGACTCAACCCCTCCAAGACCGAGTGGCTGTGGCTTCCGGGGTCCCGGTATAGTCAGCTGGTACCATCACTGACAATAGGGGATGAGATCTTGCTCCCCACAGAGAGGGCCCGCAACTTGGGTGTCCTCCTGGATTCACGGCTATCTTTAGAAGATCATTTGACGGCCGTGGCCAGGGGTGCCTTTTATCAGGTTCGCCTGATCTGCCAGTTGCGTCCCTTTCTGGATCGGGACGCCTTGCGCACGGTCACTCATGCCCTAGTTACCTCCCGTATGGACTACTGTAATGCTCTCTACATGGGGCTCCCCTTGAAAAGCACCCGGAGGCTCCAACTGGTCCAGAACGTAGCCGCGCGGGTGATTATGGGCGCAGCTTGTTACGCCCATGTAACACCTCTCCTACGCGAGCTGCACTGGCTCCCGGTGGTCTTCCGGGTGCGATTCAAGGTGTTATTTATCACCTTTAAAGCGCTCCATGGCTTAGGACCTGGGTACCTACGAGACCGTCTTTTGCCACCAATAGCCTCCCACCGACCAGTTCGTTCTCACAGGGAGGGACTACTCAGGGTACCATCAGTCAAATGATGCCGACTGGCGACTCCCAGGGGGAGGGCCTTCTCTGTGGGGGCTCCAACCCTTTGGAATGAACTGCCCCCGGAGATACGGAATATCCCTGATCTCCGTGCTTTCCGCCGTGCCCTCAAGACCCTGATGTTCCAACAGGCGTGGCTAAACATATGAACATGTGAATGATTTTTTAAATGTGATCTAATTCTGGGTTTTATTTAATTGACCAAACTAAGTAATAATTTTAATTAGCAATTTTATGATGTTTGTGTGTCTATATTTTTCTTGACTGTACACCGCCTTGAGTCCTACGGGAGAAAGGCGGTATAGAAATATAATAAATAAATAAATAAATAAATAAATAAATAAATTGTCCTCACTGTTAGGAAGTTTCTCCTTAATTCTAGGTTGCTTCTCTCCTTGATTCGTTTCCATCCATTATTTATTGCCCTGCCTTCTGGTGCTTTGGAGAATACATTTGTCCCCCTCCTCTAGATATAGCTAGAAGACACCCACAGAGAGGATTTCTGGTAGCGCTGCCTGGATCCCCAGAAAACTTTTCGCAATTTTAAAACATCTCCTCAAGAAAAGAGGAAAAAAATGGGTGAGGGCACACCCCCCCCCACCTTCAAGGTGGTGCCTCCCTCTGTTTTCCCATCAACTGGCAGCCTCCTTAATGCCAGCGTGCCAAGAGACCGACAAGGTTGCACCCAGTGCCAGCACGACTTCATCAATCTTGTAGCCATGGTCCGGCAGTTTTATGCCCCAAATCTGCTGGAAACAGTCAAAAAAAAAAAAAAAAACCTCAAAAACAGGTTCTGCAATCTTCCTATTTTCCAGCTCTTTGAGCCAGAAGTCCAATTTAAGCACTCAAGGTAGTAAATGTCATTCTGGCGCTTGGTTTCTGATCCAGAAAAAAATGATCCAACTTGTGCTCTTTTTTAAAAATTTTTAAAAAAAAAAATAAAAAAAAATAGCAAGCAGTATGTCAAGTTTCCGAAAGATGCCCTAATTAATTCATGAGCCATGATCCAAACTTCAAAGGAAATATAGTCATTTTATTAGGAGCAACATTCCGGCAATACTCGGATGCAGTTAGGACTGATCCTACGTAGATTTACGTTCCCCTATGACCCTGTCTCTCCCCTCCTCTCTGGCCATGTCATAAATCACATTCTCCAATTAACCACTTTGGCTGGCTGTGAAACCTAACACCCTCCTTCTGATTGCGGTCAGGAAGAATGTATGGAATGCAGCTTCAGTTAGGGAAATCAATCAGCTCTATCAGTTCTCCCTCCCTCCTGCTCATGGCAACTTGAAAGCTTTGCAAGTTGACAAGTACACTTCCAATGGATTAAGCGGGCATCACGAATTATTGAAAATTGCCGCTGCGTTTTTTAAACATTTGTGAATATGTGAGCTTCCTTCCCGGGAAACTTTCAAGAAGAGCCTGGATTGCCATCTGTCAGAAATGGGGTAGGGAGGGTCTCCTGCTTGGGTGGAGGGTTGGACTAGATAGATGACCTACAAGGTCCCTTCCAACTCTGTTAATCAAAGGAGAGAAGCAGCCTGGAATGAAGGATAAATTTTTCAACAGTGAGAACAATTAACCAGTGGAATGATTTGCCTCGAGAAGCTGTGGGTGCTCCATCACAGGAGGTTTTTATGAAAAGATTGGACAATCATTTGTCTCTGGACTAATATAGGATCTCCTGCTTGAGCAGGGCGTTGGACTAGAAGTCCTCCAAGGTCCCTTCCAACTATTATTCTTAACTTTCCTCTGAAGCCTTCAGCAATCATCTTGCAAATTCAAGGAAGTTGTATGCGTTGGATTAACCCCTATCCTGGCCTTTACTGGCATGCTCTAAAAGCTATCAAAATCACATTGATTTGATAGGAGCCACATGATCAAGGTTTAGCTCGAACGCTTATGCTCAACTTTACAATCGATCTCCACTAATTCCCCACTAAAAAAGGATAACTTTTTGCTTCTTGATTATCCACAGTTCCCTTTTCTAAAAGACAACCTACAGTGGGAATGTTCCAAAGTTGAATTTTAGAAAGCGGCTCCCTATTTCTCTTAGGGCTCTCAGCTGACTTCTTTTTTTTTTTTTATTTTTATTTATTTAAAACAGTACATCAAACAAAAAAGAAATAGTCAAACAAACGATCGCGACAGAAACTTTACATGATATTTACACTTTCTACGGTATGTAGGTTTCAGTCAAATTTAACAAATATTAAGCATAGTCCTGGTTATACTTGACTTTTTGGGTGTCTGTTGTTCAACCAAACATACCATTTGTCCCAACACTGGAAATATACGGAGTCCTTTTGATCTCGCAATGCTTTAGTCAGTCTGTCGGCTTCCGCATAATCCAAAATTTTCTCCAAAATCAAATCTTCAGCTGGCAGATCTTTCCCCTTCCAATGTTGGGCAAAACATATTTTTGCTGACGTGGTGATAAATACACACAGACACCATATATTTGTGCCTATATTATCTGGCCTAATGTTCAGTAGATAGTACTCTGGTTTCAGAATTAGGTTATAACCTGTGATTTCCATAATCCATGCCTGTATGATTTTCCAGAATTCCCTCGTCCTGGAACAGGTCCACCACATGTGGAAATAGGTGCCGATCTCCCCACACTTCCAGCAGTTTGGTGAGAGATTTGAATACATTTTAGAAACACGGGCAGGTGGAAGATGCCATCTATACAGCATCTTGTACACATTTTCTTTATATGATGTTGCCCACAGGAGTTTCATATGTTTCATATGTTTGAGCCAGATTTCTTCCCATTTGGTCATATCAATTGGATAGCCAATATTTCTCCCCCAGGCAATCATAGAGTCTTTAACTATTTCATCCCCTATCCAATAGTCTATTAGAAGTTTATATATCCTTGATATATATAAGTCTCAGATCACGCAATTTCGATCTGTTTGTCTGGTGTCAAAGGTGCCTGTAAAACCTTAAATGATTTCAGTGTAAGTTTTAGGAGGATCAAGAAATCCAAGTCTCTTTTTACCACCGGCAAGACTGGCAAAAATGTTTAGTAATTTGTCTGCCAAATGCTGGAAATGCAATCGGACCCCAGGTACTTACTATCATATGTGGTGGACCTGTATCAAAGCAAGAAAATATTGGGAGAAAATACGTAGCTGGTTGGAAAAGATAATTAAACAGAATATAGATCTGAAACCAAAAGTATACTTGCTGGGCATACTGCCGGAGGGTTATGATAAAGGGACCACATATTTAGTTTCGCACATATTGACAGCAGCAAGGATTACATTTGCAAAATACTGGAAAAATGAGAACACCCCGCCAGATGAGGATGTAATTCAAAAAATTTTAGATTGTGCTGAAATGGACGGACTAACCTTAAAAATAAAAGATAAAGAAGACACAGAATATTACCTGATACAGAACAGATTTTATGAGTGGTTAGAGACAAGAGGTAAAAATTAGAGGAAGAAAGACTATGAATGTATGAATTAAAAATAAAGATGGTTTATAACTACAATCATGCCAATATAGTGAACAAAAATGTAAATAAGCTAATATAAAAAGAAACTTAGTTAAAATTACTTGGTTATATTATCACTATTGTTATCAGTATATGTGTTAATATACTATTACTATTGTTATCAGTACATGTGTTAATATTTATTATTGTTCTCAGGTTTTGAGGTCGTCTCAAATAAATTGCATTTCAAAGTAAGTCTTTGATGAAAAACTCCCATTTATTAAGCACGACATTCTGACTCCGACTCCATTGCAGCCAACACTGACTTCCAGACCCCAACCCCTCCCTTTCCGTTCCCCACTCCCCTGTACTCATTGGCCATCTTCCAAGTCACTCTACCCCTAATCTACTGCTCCAGCTCAAAGGAATTTCCCCCCTCCCATCCCATCTCCTAGGGGATATTATCTCCAGGGAAAATAAGTAGGTGAAAAGTCAAACGTCCCTTTCCAGACGCCTCCACTTCTCCTTCTTATGTCAGCACTAGAGTAAATGCAGCTTGAAGTGCTGACAACTGTCTTTTCTCTGGTCCTTCTTTTTTTTGTAAATGGTATACCCTAACTGTATTCAAAATGTTTATGAATAAAAATATTTTTTTTAAAAAAAAAAAACCCAAGTCTCACCTCGCTTGTGTCTAAGGATTTCTGCTTCTCGTTTCCCGAAGGATCTGAAGTGGAGAAGTCAAACGGCTTCTTTTTCAGTTCTTGGATGACCCAGTGCATTTCCTTCACCACTCCGAGGAGCTCGACAAACTGAAACCATGAAGAGAAGCTATTGAAGACCGTGGGAACTCTTACATCCTTCCACAAAGTTCCTACGTTCATGTTGGAATGGATGGTCCATGGCCAAAAAGCCGTGCCTGACTCCCACAACCCAGGAAATTCACATTGGAAAGGGCTATCTGAGGTACCTACCTACAGATATTGGATTAACAAGCTGGTTATTGATTAGGTAGACTATACCTTTCATGCAGAGGGGATTCTAAAAAGTCAGGGCGTTTATTCCTATCCAATGCAAAGATGAGGTAGACTCCATGTTTTGGGTTTTTAATCTAGAATCTGACACTCCTTGTGATTCTTGTAGAACTGTGTGGTTGGATCCTGAAGGTCATTCTAGATTTGCTACTCCAAATATCTCCCACATCCGGATTCCTTGCAATTTCCTTGCAAATTTATGGCATGCATAAAGCAGCACCTAGGATTGGGACAACTTGCCATGGCCAACTCATCATGGCCAACTCATCATGGCCAACTCGCCATGGTCAACTCATCATGGTCAACTCATCATGGCCAACTCATCACGGTCAACTCATCATGGCCAATTCATCATGGCCAACTCATCACAGTCAACTCATCATGGCCAACTCATCATGGCCAACTCATCACAGTCAACTCATCATGGCCAACTCATTACAGTCAACCCATCATGGCCAACTCATCATGGCCAACTCGCCATGGCCAACTCATCATGTGATGTTAATGAGCTTTCTGGTAGACATAGAACAGGGGTCAGCAACCTGCGGCTCTGAAGCTGCATGTGGCTCTTTCATCCCTCTGCTGCGGCTCCCTGTTGCCAGTTGGCTCCACAATTGATAGGGCTTTTGGTTAAGACACGTAGAGGAAAAAGGATGCCGCGCTAGGAGACTCTATGGTCGGGGAAACGGACTTCCGGTCGGCTACAGAATTGAATGGGGGGCTTCCAGTTAGGACCCTTGTGGCTCTTTGAGTGTTTAAGGTTGCCGACCCCTGACATAGAAGATGGGAAGCCAAATACCTTCTTTTTAAGCTCCTCCACAGAGAGTTGGTCTATTGGACAGTCCCACCGATGATCCTGGTCCCGTAAGCAAATGCTCATGTACGACGTCTGATTGCTCCAAGATAAAGGGGTGTCTTCTAGAGGGAAAAAGAAAGGGGAGGGGGGAAAGATCCCCAGCATTTATTTCACAATCCATACAGTTCCAGGCGGAATAGGCTATAGATAGTCCTTGGTTTACAAACCTTCATTTAGTGACATTATAAGGGCACTGAAAAGGGGCTTACTGGCCAGTTTTCACATTTACAAATGTGGCAGCATCGCCATTGTCATGTGATCAAAATTCAGATGCCTGGCCACTGGCATGTATTTATGAGAGTTGTACTGTCACAGGTCATGTGATACTTAAGTCTATCTATCTATCTACGGTATCTATCTGTCTCTCTGTCTGTCTGTTTCTGTCTATTTGTCTATAGCTCTCTATCTTTATCTGTCTGTCTGTATTTATCTATGTCTGTCTAACCATCTATCTGCCTATATCTGTCTGTCTATCTTGTCTATTTATATCTATCTATCTATCTATCTATCTATCTATCTATCTATCTATCTATCATCTATCCATCCATCCACCCACCCACCCACCCACCCACCCACCCACCCACCCACCCATCTATCTATCTATCTATCTATCTATCTATCTATCTATCTATCTATCTATCTACCTCTGTCTGTCTGTCTGTCTATGTCCAATATCTACCTATCTATCTATCTCTGTCTATCTGTTTGTCTGTATTTATCTATCTATATCTGTCTGTCTATCCATTGATCTGGCTCTATCTGTCTGTATCTTGTCTATTCATATCTATATAGATCTGGCTATATTTGTCTGTCTATCTTGTCTATTTCTATCTATCTATCTATCTATCTATCTATCTATCTATCTATCTATCTATCTATCTATCTATCATCTATCTCTGTGTATGTATGTATGTATGTATGTATGTATCTATCTATCTATCTATCTATCTATCTATCTATCTATCTATCTATCTTCTACCTTTCTCTCTATAATTATCTCTCTATTGCCTATCTATCTATCTATCTACCTACCAACCTATCTCTATCTATCTATCTGTTTGTCTGTATTTATCTATCTATATCTGTCTATCTATCCATCGATCTGGCTCTATCTGCCTGTATCTTGCCTATTCATATCTATATAGATCTGGCTATATTTGTCTGTCTATCTTGTCTATTTATATCTATCTATCTATCTATCTGTGTATGTATGTATGTATGTATGTATGTATCTATCTAACTATCTATCTATCTATCTATCTATCTATCTATCTATCTATCTATCTATCTATCTATCATTAATCTATCTTCTACCTTTCTCTCTATAATTATCTCTCTATTGTCTATTTATCTACCTACCTACCTACCTACCTATCTCTATCTATCTGTTTGTCTGTATTTATCTATCTATATCTGTCTGTCTATCCATCAATCTGGCTCTATCTGCCTGTATCTTGTCTATTCATATCTATATAGATCTGGCTGTATTTGTCTGTCTATCTTGTCTATTTATTTCTATCTATCTATCTATCTATCTATCTATCTATCTATCTATCTATCTATCTCTATGTATGTATGTATCTATCTATATATAATCTATCTTCTACCGTTCTCTCTATAATTATTCGTCTATTGTCTGTCTGTCTGTCTGTCTGTCTATCTGTCTATCTATCTATCTATCTTCTATCTATCTATCTATCTATCTATCTATCTATCTATCTATCATCTACCTACCTACCTACCTATCCATATCTATCTACCTACCCACCTACTTACCTATCTGCCTACCTACCGACCAGACATACCCTTATTTGCAAACCTGGACTACTCTTCCTGCTTTTCAGGTCTCTCTGTGTTAATGTGATTCTGGCCCATTTAAAAGTATATGTTGAATTCAGCACTTTTTAAAAAACATCACCCTGTCCGTCAGTCAGATTTGTACAAGCAAAAGCTTGGCCTTACCACAGAGGCTGGAGGGAAAGACATTTTCCCGTCTTTGCCGCAGCTGTTCCTTTTCTATCCCACTTAGGTATCCCCTCCTTACACCCCCCTGGATGTTTTTACTTGCTTTTCTGACATCTTAAGATGCACCCCTGCGTCTCCCCACTAGCTATCAACATGCGTTGTGGATCCGCTGCACAATTACGGTTTGCATCCGTAACGTGGCATTTTAAAATTAATTTTAAGCAGGCGCACGAAAGACGGAGGAAGGGGGGAGCGAAGACGTGCACTTGAGACAGAGAGAGTTGGAATTATTCTTCCGTAGTTAAGATTTTTGTGAAAACGAGATAGAGGTCTCGAGGGGAGCAAAGGAAAGCTGAGTTAAATAACAATGCCAATTTTATTTTAATTTAATGTTTTTGGGTTTTTTTGCGCTATTGGCACAACGGACTAACGGGAACTGAATCGCAAAGAGCGGCTTACGTTTGTTTAAGGGTGCAATTTGTGTGGTGGGAAGCTGTCATAAGCAGCTTATTTCAAATCTAGATTAAGGGGGGAAGGAGAGGAAGGGAGAAGAGATGGCAAACAAAAGAGACCTCCCGCCTCCGTTACCAAGCTCAGCAATGCCAGCAGATCACCAGAAAACCACAAATCAGTTGGGTAGATCTTCCAGAGGTCATTTTACAGGAGATCCATTTGGAGGAAAACGGGGTTACCCGGAAACAAAGTATGATTTTCATCACTTCTCAATCTTCCATATTTTATACAACTCCAAGCTGTCCACTCTTCAGTTTGCAAGTTGTCTTATTTAAGATCATTTTCCTACTTCTGGTTCTTCTCAAAACTCTGAGAAGGCTAAATTGGAGTTCCCAGGAGGTGAAGGCTACCGTTAAGGCAATGGGTTGCTAAGTAATCCCTTGGGTATCTTCTCCAAATATATAGAAAACCAGCAATTCTCATGTCAAGCGTAGGCCAGCAGAGAAAACATAGCCTTGCTGGTTGAGGCCAAAGCCCACCCTCCACCCCCACCCCCCAGTTGGTGTTCTTTGTCCTGGTTGACCAAATGCCTCAGGAAATTTACAAGTGGAACGTGAGGATGGATGCTACCTAAGATGCAGCCTTGAACGTGAGGATGGATGCTACCTAAGATGCAGTCATGAACCGGAGGATGGATGCTACCTAAGATACAGTGATGAACATGAGGATGGATGCTACCTAAGATGCAGTCATGAATATGAGGATGGATGCTACCTAAGATGCAGCCATGAACATAAGGATGGATGCTACCTAAGATGCAGTCATGAATATGATAATGGATGTTACCTAAGATGCAGCCATGAACATAAGGATGGATGCTACCTAAGATGCAGTCATGAATATGATGATGGATGCTACCTTAGATGGAGCCATGAATGTGAGGATGGATGCTACCTTAGATGGAGCCATGAACATGATGGATGCTACCTAAGATGCAGCCATGAACATGAGGATGGATGCTACCTAAGATGGAGCCATGAAGGTGAGGGTGGATGCTACCTTAGATGGAGCCATGAACATGAGAATGGATGCTACCTATTGTGCAGCCTTGAATATGAGGATGGATGCTACCAAGCCATGAAAACTGGTAGACCTATGTAGCCCTTTCCCCATGAACCCATCTATTCTCTTGGGCCAGCAAGAGGTTATTTTGCCACCTATTCTGCTCACCTTCCTTCCGGTTATCCCGGATTTGCTCTTCCAACGTTCTCCGCAAATTCCAGGTCTCCAAGATGCCTTCTTCGAGTTGCTTCCGCAGGGCCAAGATGGTGTTTAGCTCCTCCTGCAGATTGCTTATACTAATTTTAAAAAAAGAAAAAGAAAAAAGAACAGAGAATAATTTTTAACTGAGGACCAAAGGAGACCAAGCTCATGAAACGTTTGGAAAAAAAATTGTGCTCTGGACGTCTTTTTGTTCGTACATAAAAGATTCTCCTTCCAAAGGAGAAAAAGGATGAAGTCGCTTTTAAAAGCCTCTTGAAAGAACAGGATAAACAGATCTTTGGAGAAGATTAAAATAAAAGTTAAAAAACAAATGCGTCACTTGTCCCTGTGGTGCTGTCATCTTTCAAACTGTTATGACATCCTTGAGCTTCAAACTTACCGTAGTTTTCAGACTATAAAACACACCGGAGTATAAGAAGCACCAAGATTTTGAAGAGGTAAACAAGAAAAAGAAAAGGTTTTTGCCCTCCCCGGGCTCCAGGAGCACTCTGCAGGCTTCCCAAACCCTGTGTCTCGTTTTTGCCAAAAATGGCCCTTTTTTGGCAAAAACGGAGCACACAGAGGGTTTGGGAGGCCTGCAGAGTGCTCCTGGGGACTGGGGAGGGCAAAAATGCGACGTGTGCGGGGTTTGGGAGGCCAAAAACGGGCCCGTTTTTCACAATAATGGGGCACGCAGAGGGTTTGAGAGGCCTGCAGAGGGCTCCTGGGGGCTGGGGAGGGCAAAAACGCCCTCGTTTTTGCGAAAAACAGGCCCATTTTTGGCCTCCAAACCCCCACCCCCAACGTGTCACATTTTTGCCCTCCCCAGTCTCCAGGAGCAGTCTGCAGGCTTCCCAAACCCTCAGCACGTCCTGTTTTTGCGAAAATCAGGCCCGTTTTTGGCCTCCCAAAACCCCCCACATTGCGTTTTTGCCCTCCTCAGTCCCCAGGAGCACTCTGCAGGACTCCCAAACCCTCTGCACGGCCCGTTATTGCGAAAAACGGGCCTGTTTTTGGTGAAAACGGGACGTGCGGGACGGGGTTTCGGGAGGCCAAAATTGGCTGCATTCGGTGTATCAGGCGCACCAATATTTCCACCCTCTTTTAGGGTGGGAAAAAGTGTGTCTTATACTCTGAAAAGTACGGTATTTTTTCCTCAGCAAGGAAATGTTAACAGTCTTGAACAGTAACAGAGTTAGAAGGGACCTTAAAGGTCATCTAGTCCAACTCCCTGCTCACGCAGGAGACCTAGACTAGGGATTCGGACCGCCGAATTGCCGACTTTTCTGATCGACAAGTTCAGCATCTTAGCCACTGAGCCACCTAGCCACGACGACACAAATTTGTCCAGAATTTCTAAAGCTTTCGGAGAGATCTATTTATTTCAGGAGCTAAAACATTGATATTTTTCCCCCAGGCTGCCAAGTTCTCGATCTCTCTTCTTTATTCGCTTTTATCTTCACAACAGTCGGGCGAGGTAGGTTAGACCCAGGATGCGTTACAGGGCTCAGCAGAGGTAATCCTCAACGTACGACAACAAGTAACAGAATAACGGAGCTGGGGGTCTTCTAGTCCAACCCCCTGAATGGAGCTCAAAATTTCCGTTGCTAAGCAAGACAGTCGCTTAAGTAGGTTTTGCTCCATTTTATGACATTTTCTCCCACGGCGGTTAAGCTGAATGCCGCAGCTATTAAGCTATGAATCATCCAGTCATTAAGTAAATCTGCTCGTCGGAAGTTTACTAATGACGATCACATGACAAGTTGCAAGCATACGGATTTTGATCACGTGACTGCAGGGATGCTGCAACGGTCCTGTGAAAACCGGCCGTAAGTCCCCCTTTTTTTCCCCCAGTGCTGTCGTAACTTCGGTCACTGAACGAGTCGTCGTAAGTCGAGGACTGCCCGCGTACCGAATAAGCTTTGCAGCTGCATCAGAATTTGTCCACCTCGTCTCGGAAGACGGATATGCGAATTGCAGCTTAGAAATTTAGGCTGGTAGCCTAAACCTCTGAACTTTACGCTCATTGCTACAAGCAAAGGAGAGACATGAAAAGCTAAAATACCTGAAGGGTTTGGCCAGCCCTTCTTCAGACACAGTGGGGAAATAAAACAGCCAACAGCAGGCTGGATGCTTTTTAAATAAAGTTCCTTCATCCAGAGAAGATGGTTTTTTTTATAAAAAAAAGGGGAGAGGGGAACTAAAGAAGAAGAAGGGACTTTTAATACGATAAAATGCTCCGTTCTTTGAAAAAAGTATAAACAAACACAAAGGCAATTTTTCAAAGTCGGCTCCCTGATTCTCCATGAAATAACCTTTCCCTCCTCCTTTTTACTTTTGAAAGGAGCCAAAATGGTTGCTTGAAGAGGGAAGGAGGGAGGGAGGGAAGGAAGGAAGAAATGGGGAGGGAGGGAGGGTGGGAGGAAGGAAGGAAGGAAGGAAGGAAGGAAGGAAGGAAGGAAGGAAGGAAGGAAGGAAGGAAGGAAAAATGGGGAGGGAGGGAGGGAGGAAGGGAGGAAGGGAGGAAGGAAGGAAGGAAGGAAAAAATGGGGAGGGAGGAAGGAAGGAAGGAAAAAATGGGGAGAGGGAGGGTGAGAGGGAGGAAGGAAGGAAAAATGGGGAAAGGGAGGAAGGAAAGAAAGAAAGAAAAATGGGGAGGGAGGGAGGAAGGAAGGAAAAAAATGGGGAGGGAGGGAGGAAGGAAGGAAGGAAAGAAAAACTGGGGAGGGAGAGAGGAAAAATGGGGAGGGAGGGAGGGTGGAAGGAAGGAAGGAAGGAAGGAAGGAAGGAAAAATGGGGAGGGAGGGAGGAAGAAAGGAAGGAAAAAATGGGGAAGGAAGGAAGGAAAAAATGGGGAGGAAAGAAGGAAGGAAGGAAGGGAGGGAGGAAGGAAGGATGAATCTCAGAATTAAGCACTGCTTGGAAAACGAATAAATACATAAATGTCAAAAGGCTGCACATTCATTTCCTTAATGAAGGGCATTACTTGATTAAAGGCGACACGGCTGGGATCCAGTTCTTGGCAGGATGGATTTTTTGGGCAGGTGGGGGGCGGGGGAAAGAAAGGCTGGATCCAAGATGGACTCCATCACCTTGAAGCACAGGCTGGAGGGGAGCCATTCCTCCACAAAGGAACAAGCACGCATCTCTGAAGCTGCTGTCCGTTAAGCTGAGGACTACATTGGGGACCAATTCATGATCTTCATTCAGTGTCCTCAACAACACCGAAGGGAAAAGGTGCTTCTGCCCTCCTCCTCTTCTCATTTTTCTCCTCCTTCTCCTCTTCCTCCTCTTCCCCTTCTTCTCCTCCTCTTCCTTCTCCTCCCCCTTCTCCTTCTCTCCTCCTCCACCTCTTCTTTCACTTCCCTTCTTCCTCCTGATCTTCCTTCTCCTCCTCTTCCTCTTCCCCTTCTCCTCTCCCCTTTCTCCTTCTCCTCTCCTCCTTCACCTCTTCTCCTCCTTCTCCTT
>NW_027256897.1:5531794-5589294 GCF_029215685.1 Pituophis catenifer annectens | reverse complement strand
TTCTAACTTGTCAGGAAATTGCTCCTTAGTTCTAAGTTGCTTCTCTCCTTGATGAGTTTCCACCCATTGCTTCTTGTCCTGCCCTCAGGTGCTTTGGAGAATAGCTTGACTCCCTCTTCTTTGGGGCAGCCCCTGAGATATTGGAAGACTGCTATCATGTCTCCCCCAGTCCTTCTTTTCATGCAACTTACAAAAAACATTGGCGCAATCCTCAAATGTCTGCCATCGTCCCGCTGGGCTTAAGCTTTTTATTCAGGGGTGGGCTTCAGATCCTTTAGCAACGGGTTCGCTGCCCCGTTGCTGAGTGGGCGTGGCCATGGTGGGCGTGGCCTAGTTGGCCACCTGCACCACCCGGGGGGGGCTTTTTAGTTGGCTTTTGCCCCCCCCAAGCGGTGTTCTTTTTTTATATATATATATACAAAGTCAGCTTATTGCCCCCACAATCCAGGTCCTCATTTTACCTACCTCAAAAGGATGGAAGGCTGAGTCAACCTTGAGCCTGGTGAGATTTGAACTCGCAGTAATTGCAGGCAGCTGGTGCTACTTAACAGCACTTTAGTCTGCTGCGCCACCAAGGCTCTTCCTATTGATCATATTCTATTTGCGACTAACTCTGAAATAGCCTCTAAATACAACGTGGGGCACAGATTTCCCTTGGAACGTGTTTTTTTAAAATATATATATATATATATAATTGGGAGAGAAGGCCTACCTCTAATTCGTGCATCATTTTGGTCACCAGCTGCTCGGATTGGGCTGCGCATTTTTCTTCGATCAAGACTTCGTTCTGTCTCTCTAGCCTCTCTTTGTTTTTCTCCAGGTTTTGAAACTTCGTGGACCATTCCTGCAGCCTCAAATCTTTTTCTCTAATGACCCCATCAAGAGTCTGTGCAAAAGAAAAAAAAAAAAAGACACGAAACAAACAATGCATCGCTTGTTGTTAGCGGGCAGATCGCTAGGACGAAAGGCGTTTTCTTATGTCCGTCTTGTTTTTGAAAAGACCCAAAATCATTGATGTCAATCTTGGCGCGTCTTCACAGATCCAGCAAAGGAATCTTGTGAAATGGCACCACAGCTCTGCAATTTCTTTTAAAAGCCACAGGCCGCTCAAGAAAATCAGGAAGTCTGAGTTAACGAGGGAGGAAAATCAGAATAACAGAATAACAGAGGTGGAAGGGACCTTGGAGGTCTTCTAGTCCAACCCTCTAGCCCAGGGGTCGGCAACCTTAAACACTCAAAGAGCCATTTGGAATTGTTTCCTATAGAAGAAAAAAAAAACACCGGGAGCCACAAAACCTAGGTGGGCGTGGCCAACTCGATGTCACTCACTCCCACCCAGTCACATGACCACCTAGCCACGCCTACCCAGCCACAAAACTATTCTCTATGTATCTCTCCCTCTCCCTCTCTTTCCCTCTCTCACACCCCTCTACGTATCACTGTGTTTCTCTCTGTATCTCCCTCTGTGTATGTATCAGTGGTGGGTTCCTCCCGGTTCGGCCCGAATCTGCCGAGCCAGTAGCAGTGACGATATGACGTCACCGAACCGGTTCGGTGACGTCAATCTATTGCTGCCTCCTAATCCTCTTTGTTGCTCTTCTCTGCACTCTTTCTAGAGTCTCCACATCTTTAACAACATCAGGACTTTCCCTCCAGCAGATGTTCTCCTTACCTGGAGCAGCTCATCTTTCTGAGCAACGCCGTCCGTCAGGCGTGTGATGACCAACTCTTGGTTCTGCAACCTTTGATCCTCTTCGCTCAAGAGGACCTGGTAATGCAACTCCATCGCCTTTTCCTTCTCAGCCAACTCGTTTTGAGTTTTTTCCAACTGGTTTCGAAGGTCCTGGGCGGAGACAAAAAAAGGAGACAAGAAAGCGCACGGAGATTATTGGGAGAGATCGAGATACATGGCAGGGAGTCCTCGATTTACGGCCTGAATGTCCGTTGCGGTTATTTAAGTGAGCCGCGCCCAATTTTGCAGCCTGTTTTACCACGCTTCACGAAAGCTGCATGAGAATCGGAGGTACTCCCCTTCCCTCTTTTACCTCAGAGTCGAATACAGGTAGTTGCTCGACTTACAACGGTTCGTTTAGCGACCGTTCCAAGTTACAGCGGCACTGAAAAAAGAGACTTGGGACCGTTTTTCACACTTACCACTGTTGTATTTATTTATTTTATTCAATTTGTATACCGCCCTTCTCCTAGTGGACTCAGGGCGGTAGCAATCCTCACAATGAAAATTCAGGAGCTTGGCTGCAAAACTCGTATTTATGAGGGTCGGAGTGTCCAGGAGTCACTGTTCTGACCTAGGCTTCCCCAGCAACATGAAGCCGAGTCCTCGTCCCGATAAAGCCCTTTTATTTAATTTACAGTGAATTCCTCTCCAGCAAATTCTTTCCTCTCCCAGTCTTTCAAGATAGTTCACAATTACCGATCTTTATCAGGCTTGGAGAGTGGCCAGGCCGATATCTTTCACACTCTAACCGACAATACTTGGCAAGAATGCAGGAACAGATCTTCACCATAATGAACTAATTGTCTCCTGCAAACTCCACTCCCCTTTGCTCCTCTTTTATTCCCTCTGGGAGGGGCCATTCACCATCCACCTGTGGCTTTACTCCTGAGTCGACCCTTGTTCCTTAGCTGTTCCCTTCTCCTGGCAGCTCTGTGCATGCGCACACTGGGAACAGGATCCAGCTGTTCTTCTGCCTCACTGATGTCCGACTCCGAAGGCAGCTGACAACTATCAGACGGCCCTGTCCCTCTCTTTGCCTCAGACGCAGAGCCCTCGTTAGAACCTTTCACAGACTCCAGGACTGGCCCATGTTCCTCCCCAACGTCCTCACTGTCCAAATCTGCTGCCAGATCCGCTGGCGGGCCACAACAGTCACGTGATCCACTTTTGCGACCTCCCAAGCAAGCAAAGTCAACGGGGAAGCCGGATTCGCTTAACAACCATGCTGTTAATTTAACAAATGCATCGATTCACTTAACAACTGTGGCAAGAAAGATCGGAAGATGGGGCAAAATCCACTTAACAACCGTCTTGCTTAGCAACATAAATTTTGGCCTCGATTGGAGTCGTAATCCAAGGACTACCTGTATTTAAAAAAGTAACGCTCCCTTTCTTTTTAAATTTGAGAACGGGACAAATATGGTCCATCCATTTCCCAGCGTAGGCAATTTAAAGATCTTTAGGTTAAGATGAAACAGGTCACCAAAGAAATTATTATTATTTGTATAGGCTGGGGAAGTCTTGAATTTGAGAACTGGGCTGCGGCTAAATCTCCGTGTTTTTTTTTTTTATACATTCTGTATGTTTGAAACGTCCCTTTTCGTCCCCGTTCGGTTTGTAAATATTCTGTTTGGAGCTGCCTGATCTCATTTGAAAATCTATATTAGCTGCTGGCTGTCTGGGGATTTGATAATAGGTGTGAAATCTGGTAAGAGCCCTGAAATGTAACAAGCGCAGTAGGGAAAAATAAAAAATCAGCTTCCACATGTCGCTCACATATAGCCCTAGAGAATTGCAGTTCTGGGTCAAATCTGCAAAACTTCTCCTAGACTGAAAATATTTTTGCACATTAAGACAGGACAACAACAGGGTTTTATTTTTTTTAGATAAAACACCCAGTCAGATGCTCAGAAGTTATTCCAGTTTTAAAAAAAAAACAAAACAAAAAAAAACACCACAGATATGATTTTTAATACCGCCCTGAAAAAGAGATGTGAAAGAATTCGGTAGAAAAACAGAATTTATAAAGTGATCCTGTAGAAACCGAATGCATCGGTAATAAAAACCCATTCATTAAAAAATTTAATTTAATTTAATTTAATTAATCGTATTTCTATGCCGCCCAACTCCCAAGGGACTCTTGGGAGTGACTCAACGTTGTTCTCTCAAGCAAGTATGAAAACAGATGGGCAATTCCTTATTTTTTTTCTACGTGAGGGTTATATTATTGAAATTATAACGGAAGATAATACGGTGGACATTAAAGCATATCGGTTTAGATGTTATTGCATGCTTGTTAAATATTTATATGAAAATAAAAATTTGTGTAAAAGATAGGAGTGAATAATATGGAGTAAGGAAAATGGAATGTAATAATTATGAATATGTTTATCTCTATTGAAATGTATGATACCCTGTTTCCCCAAAAATAAGACATCCCCTGATAATAAGCCCAATCGGGCTTTTGAGCGCATGCGCTAAAATAAGCCTTCCCCCGAAAATAAAATTTTTTAATTGGGTGAATTTTATGGGTAAGGGGTTTTAAATTGGAGAAGCCTAAGATAATTTAATTTTGTTTTAATGTATTTTAATATTTGTATTGTGTGTTTTTAATTTTGGCTGTTCACCGCCCCGAGTCCTTCGGGAGAGGGGGCGGTATAAAAATTTAATAAATAAATAAATAAATAAATAAATAAGCCCTCCCTAAAAATATTTAAACGCAGAGCTGGAAATCAGGTAAGACAGCAAGAGGAGCCCCGTCTTGCTCCACGCACCCCAAAATAATAAGACCTCCCCGAAAATAAGGCCAAGCGCTTATTTCGGGGTTCAAAAAAATCTAAGACAGGGCCTTATTTTCAGGGAAGCACGGTAGATAGATAATTGATAAGATAGCAGATAGATAGATAGATAGATAGATAGATGAGAGAGAGAGATAGCAGATAGATAGCAGATAGATATATAGATAGACGGATAGATAGAGATAGATAACAGATAGATAGATAGATAGATAGATAGATAGATAGATAGATAGATAGATAGATAGATAGATAGATAGATGAGAGAGAGAGATAGCAGATAGATAGCAGATAGATATATAGATAGACGGATAGATAGAGATAGATAACAGATAGATAGATAGATTAGATAGATAGATAGATAGATAGATGAGAGAGAGAGATAGCAGATAGATAGCAGATAGATATATAGATAGACGGATAGATAGAGATAGATAACAGATAGATAGATAGATAGATAGATAGATAGATAGATAGATAGATAGATGAGAGAGAGAGATAGCAGATAGATAGCAGATAGATATATAGATAGACGGATAGATAGAGATAGATAACAGATAGATAGATAGATTAGATAGATAGATAGATAGATGAGAGAGAGAGATAGCAGATAGATAGCAGATAGATATATAGATAGAAGGATAGATAGAGATAGATAACAGATAGATAGATAGATAGATAGATAGATAGATAGATAGATGAGAGAGATAGCTGATAGATAGCAGATAGATATATAGATAGAAGGATAGATAGAGATAGATAACTGATAGATAGATAGATAGATAGATAGATAGATAGATAGATATAGATAGATAGATAGATAGATGAGAGAGAGAGATAGCAGATAGATAGCAGATATATAGATAGAAGGATAGATAGAGATAGATAGATAGACAGACAGACAGACAGATAGATTAGATAGATAGATACCCTGTTTCCCCCAAAATAAGGCATCCCCTGAAAATAAGCCCAATCCGGCTTTTGAGCGCATGGCAATAAGGCCAAGCACTTAATTCAGGGTTCAAAAAAATATAAGATATGTGCAACCCATCTCTGCGCCACTCCCTTTCTTAGCAATACCTTGCCCCTTAAAATTGCAACAGGGAAAAAAAATAATGAGGCTGTAACTCCTGGAGTAAAAAGCTTGGGATAGAAATTGTAAATAAGTCAAAACTGTACCAAGACGAACAAAACCTCTCATCAGCCTGCTCAGGTGGCCGAAGATATTGAACGCAAAAAAAATACCACGCGCAACTTGTGGAAGGGCATTTGCGTTGCTGCTACCCACAATTAAACCGCAGGTGGCATTAATATCCCAAGCCGCTCGCTGCACCTAAGCAAGGATGGAGCCCGCCATCCTTAGCGTCGTTCTATTTTAGAGATCATTTAATTTCCCAGCCGGTAACTTTTCGCTTCTTATTCCTTCCCCTCTTCCGAATGAGACGTAAAGGAGCCAAATAAAATAAAATAAAATAAAACGGGGAACGGTTCATTGTCTTGAGTTTTATGGACTGGCAACCCAGCGGAGCAGCTGTCTCTCGCCTGCCGTTAAGTAAGACGGGAAGGCGGCGCGGCTCGCTCACAAAAAGCTTTGCGTGGCAGCCCTCAAAGAGACTGCCGTTAAGAAAACACTGGGGCGCACTTTTCGCTCCCGCTTGCCTGCCGGAGGAGCAAAGATTGCACACTGCAATGTATTTAATAACATCAGTGTGTGTGTGTGTGTATTTTGCACACTTCGTCAAACAAGCGGGGAGCTTGAATTCTGAAAATACAATTAGACCACAACAGAGCCTAAATTTTCGGTGGCTAAATGAGAGGTCGAGCCGATTCCGCCCCATTTTTACGACCTTTCTCGCCACGGTTGTTAAGCGAATCGGGGTTCCCCCTTGACCTTGCTGGTCGGAAGGTCGCAGAAAGAGGATCCCGTGACCCGGGGACACTGCGGCCGTCATAAATACGAGTCGACGACCCAAGCGTCTGAATTTTGACCACGTGACCCTAAAGACGCTGCGACGGTCGTAAGTGCAGAAAAACTGTCATAAGTCGCTTTTTTTTTTCAGGGCCGTCGCAACTTTGAGCGGTCACTAAATGAACTGAGTCGAGGACTACCTGTACAGCAGAAAAAAAAACAAACAAGACAACTAGGTGGCCCAGTGGCTAAGACACTGAGCTTGTCGATCAGAAAGGTCAGCAGTTCGGCGGTTCAAATCCCTAGTACAGGTCTCCTCTGTGAGCAGGGGGTTGGACTAGATGACCTCCAAGGTCCCTTTTGACTCTGTTACTGTTAAAATACTGGATTTGAGTCTACGACAACTCACCGCAGCAACTCACCGTGGGACAGTTCAACTTAACTGTTCCTTTCAGTTACTTTTATTATTGGTGACCATGTTTTTATCTAAATTATTCGATAAATTTTTGCTTTATTTTAGTGTTATTTATTATTATTATTTATTAAATTTATATGCCACCCCTCTCCGGAGACTCAGGACGTTATTGGCCACGGTTCCATCAAAATTGGGAGGCTGAAACATGCGATGAACGGTTGCAGGAACTGGGCATGGCTGGTCTAGTGAAGAGAAGGACCAGGGGGGACAGGAGAGCAGTCTTCCAATATTTGAGGGGCTGCCACAGAGAGGAAGGGGGTCAAGCTATTTTCCAAAGCACCCGAAGGCCAGACAAGGAACAATGGATGGAAACTGACCAAGGAGAGATTCAACCTGGAAATAAGGAGAAATTTTCTGACAGTGAGAACAATCAACCCATGGAACAGAAGTTGCCTTCGGAAGTGGTGGGAGCTTCATCCCTGGAAGCTTTCAAGAAGTGACTGGAATACCATTTGTCAGAAATGGTGTAGGGTCTCCTGCTTGGGTGGTGGTGGGGGGTTGGACTAGATGACCTATAAGTTCCCTTCCAGCTCTATTCTGATTGATTGATTCAACCAAGAAATAAGGAGAAATTTCCTGACAGTGAGAGCAATCAACCCATGGAAGAGAATTTGCCTTCAGAACTTGTGGGACCTTCATCCCTGGAGGCTTTGAAGAAGAGATTGGACTGCCATCTTTCAGAAATGGTGTAGGGTCTCCTGCTTGGGCGGTGGTGGGGGGTTGGACTAGATGACCTACAAGGTCCCTTCCACCTCTGTTAATCTATTAAAATATATTTAACTCTGGTATTTCTTGAATTGTCCCACGGTGAGGTTTTCACGGCCAGTTGTCCCATTCCGACTTCGATTTGATCGTTTTAAGATAGGGATTAAAAAAACCCTGAATTTTGGGTCGGAAAACGTTAGAAAACAACTTGATTGGGGTCGGTCAAGTTTAAGCAGTAAAACTCAAGTGGTAATGGATCCCACTTGATTTAATGAAAGATATGCAAAGCTTTAAACCGGCAAGCTGAACTGTGATCGACAATGGGAAATTTATCTCTTACATCAGTAATAATCAGGATTTTATTACTATTTCCCCCCCTATGAAGCAAAGTTGGTCTACTTCCAGTTATGTTAGGGAGATAGATAAATAACGTGGCGAAGAGAGTTGTAGAATAGGATCGGAATCTGGAATCTGGTCCCAGGACTTGATCCCACAAAGGATATATAATTCTTGGTCAAACCAGCCTATCACCCATTCAGAAATAAATGGATAGAGCAGGGGTCTGCAACCTTAAACACTCAAAGAGCCATTTGGACCTGTTTCCCACAGAAAAGAAAACACCGGGAGCCACAAAAACCCTTCCCGTGCCTGACTATTTGCAAAACTAGCCAATGTAGTTGAATTCAACGTTCTGTTTTCTTCTGAAACTTTTCTTTTCTTGGATTTATCCATGGTTGGCCTACCGGGGGTTGAAAAGCTCAATAAATCGTGTGCCAGCGGGTGTCGCACACTGGCTGTTGTGACGGATATTTTGAGCCGCAGCAGAGGGGTGAAAGAGCCACATGCGGCTCCAGAGCCCCAGGTTGCTGACCCCTGGGATAGAGCAACGAAAACTGTTGGCGATGTGAGTGTGAAGATGCTACATATTTTCATATATGATGGACATGTAAAAAAATTAAGGCTTTTTGGATTAAAATATGGTGGATTATTCAAAATATTTTAAGGGAAAAAAATTAAATTTACATCACAGTTTTTTTTTGTTGGGAATAGTCACGGATTGTACTGTAGTAGAGACTAAGTTGGTTTTGAATTTAATAACAGCTGCCAGGTTACTGGTGGCACAGTACTGGAAGAAGGAAGATCCACCTACCATTGAGGAATGGACATTAAAAGTTGTGCATCTGGCTGAGATGGCAAAAATTTCATCATATCTTAAAGATCATTCAAATGAAAGATACATATCACAATGGAGAAGATGGACTGACTATATGCAAAAAAAGTACCCGAACAAGAAGATTCATATAGCTTATGAATGAAATATTTTTAAGTAGTTTATGTTTATAGTTTTTGAGCTATAAGGAGTTAAAGACCTAGGGAGAATATGAATGCAATAATTTGTTAGCATACTTTAGCTTTATGTTTGTGAATGCTATACCCTGTGCCTGTTCTGGGAAGTCTAGGGAGAGGGGTGGGGGGGGAAGGGGGGAGGGGGAAAGGGGGGGGAAATGTTTGTATTTCTTATAAAACTTTTCAATAAAAAAAAAAAGAAAACTGTATTCAGAAAACAGTAGTATTTTTGGATCAGCGGGCAATCGGCAAGCTTCCATCCTTATTCCTATATCCGAGATATAATTAAATTTCTGTGCGCGCACACAAACACAGGTGCACCTGGCTATAAACGCATGGAGCTCATCTGCCACCGGTAGCTTTTCATCCCTACTGGGTGAATTACACAGCTGTCCTTTCCAGCTCAAAATATCCTAAATATCAATATTAGAGAACTGATGTAGCTCAGGGCTGAGCTGCGGAGTCCTCGGTGCTCTCTGAGCTGGGTTGTTTGCCCAAGCGAAATCCGAAAACGCTGGGGAATTCTTCGCAGCTCGGCACACATCAGCCATCAATGGACACATAGAGATAAACCACGTTTACAAAGCATTCAACAGAGACAAGGAAGAGGCTAAGAAGGAAACAAAAAGACCGGAACGCAAGTCCTTTTCAAGCAAGGGACACCCAGATAAGAAGGGATTAACAGCGGACAAACAATCAAGCAGAAAACAATACCCTAATAAAGGAATTTACCAAGGAGGAAATGCACCGTGTACCAACACTGACAGGGCAAGCTACTGTACGTAGAGGGAGGAAACCCCACACTCACTAGCACTGATGATGTTACTTAGTCAGGTAAAGAAACGTCTGCAAGCAAACAACCAAATTCTAAGAGCACCAAGGACCCCACAGTTCTCCTTCTCCTCCTCCTCCTCCTCCTCCTCCTCCTCCTCCTCCTCACCAAGGACCCCACAGTTCACTTTCTCTTCTACCACCAATGATATTATCCAGTTTG
Organism: Pituophis catenifer annectens; assembly: GCF_029215685.1. NCBI lineage: Eukaryota > Metazoa > Chordata > Lepidosauria > Squamata > Colubridae > Pituophis > Pituophis catenifer. The sequence goes on along the minus strand of NW_027256897.1, from coordinate 5,579,334 downwards.
GCAACGAAATTTCTGCAAGAAAAGAACCAAGCTCAGAGAGCACCAAGGACCCCACACTCCTCTTCCTCCTCCTCCTTGCAAACCCCATTCCCTTCTAGCACTGATAACGTTACATAGTTGGGTCATGAAACATTTGCAAGAAAACCACCAAGCTCAGAGAACACCAAAGACCACTTATCTATTCCTCCTCCTCCTCCCCTCTTCCTCTCCTTCCCCTCCTCTTCCTTTTTCTTTTCTATCCTCCTCTTCCTCTTCCTCCTTCCCCTCTTTTTTCTTTTCTATCCTCCTCCTTCCTCTTTCTCTTCCTCTCCTTCCCCTCTTCCTTTTTCTTCTTTTCTATCCTCCTCCCTTTCCTCCTCCTCCTCTTCCTCTCCTTCCCCTCTTCCTTTTTCTTTTCTGTCCTCCTCCCTCTCCTCCTCCTCCTCTTCCTCTCCTTCACCTCCTCTTCCTTTTTCTTTTCTATCCTTCTCCTCCTCCCTTTTCCTCCCTCTTCCTCTCCTTCCCCTCTTCCTTTTTCTTCTTTTCTATCCTCTTCCTTCCTCTCCCTCTCCTTCCCCTCTTCCTTTTTCTTTTTTTCTATCCTCCTCCTCCTTCCTCTCCCTCCTTCCCCTCTTCCTTTTTCTTCTTTTCTATCCTCCTCCTTCCTCTCCCTCTTTCCCCTCTTCCTTTTTTTTCTTTTCTATCCTCCTCCTCCTCCTTCCTTTCCCTCTCCTTCCCCTCTTCCTTTTTCTTCTTTTCTATCCTCCTCCCTCTCCTCCTCCTCCTCTCCTTCCCCTCTTCCTTTTTCTTTTCTATCCTCCTCCTTCCTCTTTCTCTTCATCTCCTTCCCCTCTTCCTTTTTCTTCTTTTCTGTCCTCCTCCTCCCTCTCCTTCTCCTCCTCCTCTTCCTCTTCCTCTCCTTCCCCTTTTCCTTTTTCTTCTTTTCTATCCTTCTCCTCCTCCTCCTCCTTTTCCTCCTCCTCCTCGCAAACCTCACTCTCTTCTACCACCAATGATGTTACCTAGTCAGGTAATGAAACTTCCGCAAGAAAAAAACAAATCTCAGAGAGCATCAAAGACTCCAGATATCCCAAATGCCTTGGTCGAGCATATTCCATCCTTGAAATATGCACCAAGACTGCAACTTCCATCATCCCCATTCAGTCCTGGCAACCCGAGGGAGAGGGAATGATGGAAGAAGCAGCTCCCTCCCCCAATTTGCAAACCAAGATGGTAACGAAACCTCTGCAAGCGTCGGAACATCACTGCAGATGTTCAATGAATAACCTGGTTGTTAAGTGAATTTGGCTTCCCAAAAGGTCGCAAAAGGGGAATCCCGTGACTCGGGGACCCCGCAACCGTCATAAATACGAGTCAGGGGCCAGGCATCCAAATGTAAATCACGCGACCACGGGGGACGCTGCGACGGTCACCAATGCGCAAAGTGCAAACTGGCCCCGGGTCATTTTTTTCAGCGCCTTTGTAACTTTGAACCGTCTCTAAGTGAGCTCTTGTAAGTCGAGGACTACCTGTATTGGTAAAAGATTCGTTTCAGGCGCCGAAAATCCCTGTTTGCCCATATTTGCAGAACCGTGTCAAGGTTTTTGCAGGCTCACCCAAGCGGGAAGAAAAACAAAAGACAAAAAAAGGGGAACAGTGGGAAACAGCACCGCATCGGTAATTCTGTCGTATATAAGCAGATCACACACACACACACACACACAAAAAAAGAGGGTGAAAATGTTGTGGCCATTTGTGGCGAGAGACACCCCTCTGCTGGCTTGAAGCAAGATGACAGCAGCCAAATCTACGATCACCCTTCACGTAGGAATAACTAATCCGGCAGAAAATGAGCTGACTGAAGGCGGAGTTAAACGCGTCATCAGTTTGGAATCATTGCGTAGCCACAAGAGACCCAAGTTCCAGCTCCCCGACAGTTTTTGCCTTTTTTTGTGTTCTAGACCCATCTTTTTTTTATATAAAGTTTTTTTTTTTTTTGGTTTCTCATCAACACATTTACATGTACAGTCGTTTCCATCATTTTTCATTCATCTTTTCTTTTAACTTTCATTTTTCATTTTTACTTTTTCGGGGCTGCTCTTTTACCCTTTACCTTTACTCCAACCTTTCTTCTTCTCCTCCCCTTCTCTTCCTTCCTGTTTCTCCTCCTCCTTCCTTCGTTCTTCCTCTCCTTCCCTTTCCTCCTTCCCCTTCTCTTCCCCCACTCCTCTCTTCTTCCCTCCTTCTAACCTTCTCCTCTACTCCTCTTCTCCTCCCTTTTCTTCCTCTCCTTTTCCCTTTCTTCTTTCTCCTCTCCTCTCCTCTCCTCCCTTCTTCCCCCCTTCTAACTTTCTCCTCTACTCCTCTTTCCCCTTCCTTTTCTTCCTCTCCTTTTCCCTTTCTTCTCCTCCTCCCCTTCTCTTCCTTCCTCTTTCTTCTATTTCCTTTGTTCTTCCTCTCCTTCTTTCCTACTTCCCCTTCTCTTCCCCCACTCCTCTCTTCTTCCCCACTTCTAGCCTTCTCCTCTGCTCCTCTTTCCCCTCCCTTTTCTTCCTCTCCTTTTCCCTTTCTTCTTTCTCCTCTTCTCTCCTCTCTTCTCCCTTCCTCTCTCTCTACTCCTCCCCCTCTCCTGTTGTTTCCCTTTTCAGTTCAATCCAAAGTGGTATTCAAGCAGCCCCGATTTCCTAATTATCTTTATTCTCATTTCAATTTCTTATTCCATTATTATTTATTTTTATTTCATCATTTGCGTACATTTTTATAATATCCCATCTGAAGCTCTTGGATTAGCTCAATCTAAGCCCTTTAAAGGAGGCTGGTCATCTTTCCAACAACTCAAACCATGATGTACATATCGTTTGTTTCAAAAAAAAAACAATGTAGGTAAGTAGGGGGGGATAAATAAACAGGTATTTTTTTTAAAAGCTGCAAAGAGCTAACGGAGAGAAATCTTGGAGGTTTCTAACACTCTTACTTAAAAGCATGTTGGGCCAAGATTTCCCCATTACAGGTAGTCCTCGACATACGACAACAAATAGAGGCCAAGATTTCCGTTGCTAAGGGAGACATCTGTTAAGTGAGTTTCGCCCCTCCCAATAGTGTCTCCTTAAGCCTCAATCCCCAGGTGAGCCTGTGAAGGGGGACGGGGCGTTCTCCTCCCAAGTCATTGGGTCAGCCTGTGCTGTTCTCGCCTCCTCTCCACTCTCCGTGCTCGGAGATCAGGAGAGGGTGGTCCTTGCTCGTTGTCTGAGTTCCGTGGCTCCTCCTCTCCACTGCCTGCCTTCTCTTCCCACCCCACCGCTCTCTTAGTCGTCCTGCCTCCATTCTTCCCTGCTGAAAAGCCGTCCCAGGTCCCAGGGATTCCTCGTTCTGCTCCTCCCCGCATTCCTCCAGAGCCAACGAAGCCGCACCCTCGACCTCCATCAGCCCCAGCTCTGGCTCATCCACCTCCATGGACTCAGATTCCGACGAGGCCATGACAGATCTTTCTTAATGCCAGCCCTTGGCCCCCAGAAGCTTTAGCGTTTCTGTCTAAACCCCAAATTTTATTATTTATTTATTTATTTATTATTCAAATTTCTATACCGCCCTTCTCCTTTCGGACTCAGGGCGGTGAACAGCCAAAATAAAACATTTATACATAAAGTACGATTAAAAATAGATTTAAAATAATTAAATTTGTCCCATAGTTTAAAATTTATCAATTTAAAATCCATATCAAAATTTAAAATCAACCATAAAATCATAAAATCAAGAGAGACCGGCTAACTGAAAGAGATGAGTTTTTAGGGCCCGACGAAAAGTCCGGAGGTCTGAGATCACTCGTATCTCTGGGGGTAGATTGTTCCAAAGGATAGGTGCCACCACAGAGAAGGCTCTCCTCCTGGGGGTCGCCAGCCAGCATTGTCTAGCCAACGGCACCCTGAGGAGGCCCTCTCTGTGGGAGCGAACTGGCCGGTGGGAGGCTATTGGTGGCAGAAGGCGGTCCCGTAAGTACCCTGGCCCTAAGTCATGGAGCGCTTTAAAGGTGATCACCAACACCTTGAAGCGCACCCGGAAGTCCACCGGAAGCCAATGCAGCTCACGCAGGAGAGGAGTCACATGGGAGCGCCCCGTCGCTCCCATAATCCCCCGCGCGGCCGCATTCTGCACCAGTTGGAGCCTCCGGGTGTACCCCAAGGGGAGCCCCATGTAGAGAGCGTTACAATAGTCCAGACCAGAGGTGACGAGTGCTTTGAGTGACTGTGCGTAAATTCTGTACAACGAGCATCAAAACCGTGTCAACTACACTACCCGTCGGCTCCAGCGAACCGGTTTATTGGAAACGGCAAGAAAGTGGTAGACTCACGTGGATGGTTTTGTCGCTCTGGTTTTTCTGCCGCCCAGCTTCTTCCAAGTCTCTCACCAGCTTCTCCTTCTCCAGGAGCAGCTCGCTCAGCTCCTGTTCGACCCTCTTCAGCTTGCGTTGGAGCTTTCGGTTCTCGGTGTCCTTGGTCAGGTTTTCCGAGCGTAAGTCCGCCAGCAGGCTCTCTTTCTCCATCAGTAGCTCCTGAGGATCTTCAGCACCCTAGGAGAAGCAAATAAAAACGGTTACAGCGGCCTTTCCCATAGATATAGCTAAAGGTAAAGGTTCCCCTCGCACATACGTGCTAGTCGTTCCCGACTCTAGGGGGCGGTGCTCATCTCCGTTTCAAAGCCAAAGAGCCAGCACTGTCCGAAGACGTCTCTGTGGTCATGTGGCCGGCATGACTCAACGCCAAAGGCGCACGGAACGCTGTTCCCTTCCCACCAAACGTGGTCCCTATTTTTCTACTTGCATTTTTTTACGTGCTTTCGAACTGCTAGGTTGGCAGAAGCTGGGACTAGTCACGGGAGCTCACCCCATTACGCGGCACCAGGGATTCGAACCACCGAACTGCTGACCTTTCGATCGACAAGCTCAGAGTCTTAGCAGCTGAGCCACCGTGTCCCTTTCCCATAGGTATACTTGGTTTTAAAAGGGTGGTGGGGGTTTTAATATGTGCATGACTAAACATTGTGCCTTGGGATGGCAACCTCTCATAAGGTGGTCCCGCTCCGTGAAGGACTTGGTGGTCTCTGAGCTTGGTTGCTTCCTTGCAGACATTTCGTGACCCAACTAGGGTAATATCATCAGTCTTAGAAGAGAGTGGACTCCGCTCTCTGTTTATATACAGCTCCTTCTAGAGCAGATGGTCCTACCTGGGATGGATCATGAAATGTTTGCTGAAAAACAACTAAATTCACCAAGAATCCCATAATCCTCCTCCTCCTCCTCCTCCTTTTCCTCCACTCTACAAACCACACTCCCTTCTAACGCTGATGAGGTAACCTAGTTGGGTCATGAAAAGTCTGTAGGAAAACAAGCAAGCTCAGAGAGCACCGAAGACCCCACAATACTCATCTTCCTCTTCCTCCTCCTCCTCCTCCTGCTGTCTGCAAACCCCACTCCCTTCTAGACTGATGATGTCACTTAGTTGGGTCATGAAATATCTGCAAGGAAGCAACCCAGCTCAGAGAGCACCTAAGACCCCCACAGTCATCCTCCTCCTCCTCCTCCTCCTCCTGCTGTCTGCAAACCTCACTCCCTTCTAGACTGATGATGTCACTTAGTTGGGTCATGAAATATCTGCAAGGAAACAACCCAGCTCAGAGAGCACCTAAGACCCCCACAGTCATCCTCCTCCTCCTCCTCCTCCTCCTGCTGTCTGCAAACCCCACTCCCTTCTAGACTGATGATGTCACTTAGTTGGGTCATGAAATATCTGCAAGGAAACAACCCAGCTCAGAGAGCACCTAAGACCCCCACAGTCATCCTCCTCCTCCTCCTGCTGCTATCTGAAAACCACACTCCCTTCTAGACTGATGATGTCACTTAGTTGGGTCATGAAATATCTGCAAGGAAACAACCCAGCTCAGAGAGCACCTAAGACCCCCACAGTCATCCTCCTCCTCCTCCTGCTATCTGAAAACCCCACTTCCTTCTAGACTGATGATATTACCTAGTTGGTACATGAAAAGTCTGTAGGAAAAGAACCAAGCTAACTAAGAGACCACCGAAGACCCCAGATTACTCTTCCTCCTCCTGTCTGCAAACCCCACTCCTTTTTTTTTTATTGAAAAAGTTTTACAAATACATTTTCACCCCAATTTCCCCCCCCAACCCTCCCTAACCCTCCCCTCCCCCCAGGACTTCCACAAAATATAATCCAAATCAAAGTCACATTTTATAAAACTTGAACCCCTCCACCCCCTGTATATTATTCAAATCTTCACAAGATTCAGTTATTCTATCCCTGTATAATACATTCAGTTAAAAGCTATCTGATACTTCCTAGTGTGATATTTATTCTGCACATAATCTATCCACTTTTTCCACTCCCATACATAAGTCTCTTGTGTCCCACTCCCTTCTAACACTGATGATGTTACCTAGCTGGGTCATAAAACGTCTGCAGGAAATCAACCAAGCTAAGAGACCACCAAGGATTCCCACAATACTCCTCTTCTTTCTCCTCCCCATCCTCCTCCTTCCCTTCCCTTCCACTCCACTCCACAAACTCCACTCCCTCCTAGCACTGATGATGTTACTTAGTCAGGTCAATTGAACGTCTGCAAGAAAACAACCCCGCCCAGAGAGCGCCAAGGACCCGACAGTTTCCACCCTGAGCTGCAAACACTACTATCTCCTCCATCTCCTTTGCCCAACCTTGAATTTCTGCATCTGAGCTTGGCAACCGATCTCTCCAGACTTGGCCAACGATGCTTTCAGGCTTTCTATTTCAGAAGCGAGTTCTCCATTCTGAAACAAAGACGAAGGAACGAAAAATATAGGCGCAGACGGAAACCAGTCAACGGCCACAAAGGGGAAGAGGACGCCTCCCTCCGTAGAAAAGTGGACTTTTGAGTCTGAGGCAGCCAAGGATGCCTTTATATTTTGAGATATTCTTCAGCCTCAAGATTTCATGTGGTTTTTTTTTTCCAGATGTTTCTGGCGGGACAGACCAAATCTCACCTACCTCGTTTTCCTTGGTTTTTAAAACAAGGGTTAAACCCTGGATGGTCTTGTCTCGTTTCAAGGCGTTTTTCTTTTCGGCGGAAAGCTCCGTTTCCCGTTCACGCAGGTTCTCCTGGAGACCCTAAAAGTTTTTTAAAATGTAAATCCAAATTCGGTTTGAGAATAGAATAGAATAGAATAGAATAGAATAGAATAGAATAGAATAGAATAGAATAGAACAGAACAGAACAGAACAGAACAGAACAGAACAGAACAGAACAGAACAGAATGTATATAAACATAAGGAATGGAATGGAATGGAATGAATATAAACATAATGAATGGAATGGAATGGAATGGAATGGAATGGAATGGAATGGAATGGAATGGAATGGAATGGAATGGAATGGAATGGAATAGAATAGAATAGAATAGAATAGAATAGAATAGAATAGAATAGAATAGAATAGAATAGAATAGAATGTATATAAACATAAGAAATGGAATAGAATGGAATGGAATAGATTGTATATAAACATAATGAATGGAATGGAATATAGAATATAGAATATAGAATAGAATAGAATAGAATAGAATAGAATAGAATAGAATAGAATAGAATAGAATAGAATAGAATAGAATGTATATAAACATAAGAAATGGAATAGAATGGAATGGAATAGATTGTATATAAACATAATGAATGGAATGGAATATAGAATATAGAATAGAATAGAATAGAATAGAATAGAATAGAATAGAATAGAATAGAATAGAATAGAATAGAATGTATATAAACATAAGGAATGGAATGGAATGGAATGAATATAAACATAATGAATGGAATGGAATGGAATGGAATGGAATGGAATGGAATGGAATGGAATGGAATAGAATAGAATAGAATAGAATAGAATAGAATAGAATAGAATAGAATAGAATAGAATAGAATAGAATAGAATAGAATAGAATAGAATAACAGAGTTGGAAGGGACCTTGGAGGTCTTCTAGTCCAACCCCCTGCTTAGGCAGGAAACCCTACAACACTTCAGACAAATGGTTATCTAACCTCTTCTTAAAAACTTCCAGTGTTGGAGCATTCACAACTTCTGGAGGCAAGTTGTTCCATTGATTAATTCTTCTAACTGCCAGGAAATTCCTCCTTAGTTCTAAGTTGCTTCTTTCCTTGATTAGTTTCCACCCGTTGCTTCTTCTTCTACCCTCAGGTGCTTTGGAGAATAGCTTGACTCCCTCTTCTTTGGGGCAGCCCCTGAGATATTGGAAGACTGCTATCATGTCTCCCCTAGTCCTTCTTTTCATCAAATTAGACATACCCAGTTCCAGCAAACGTTCTTCATAGGTTTTAGCCTCCAGTCCCCTAATCCTCTTTGTGGCTCTTCTCTGCGCTCTTTCTAGAGTCTCCACTTTTTTTTACATCATAGCAATCAAAACTGGATGCAGTACTCCAAAAATTTAACATACCCATGTTGTATTGTGATGCATCGTTGTTCCAGAATAGATAAGAGAAAAATTATTGGGGCTGCCGAAGAACAGATCGCAGTTAAATGTTCTTCTGGCTTGGGGAAATTATTTTCCTTTCTTTTAGAAAATTGAATTCTAAGAGGGGGGAAAAGCTGCCCAACCCTCCCCCCCCCTCAAAGCGAAGTTAAGGTTCTGAGTGCAAAGGACGCGAGTGCCATACCTCGATCTTTTTTTCAAGGTCTTTTTTTTCACTGCTGAATTCGGTCTTGAGAATCTACAACCACAGAAACGATTTTATTTTCATTTCGGCGATAACCCCCCAAAATGGATGGATGGATTGATGGAACAAACATCCAGCCTACTGACCATCCTTAGCAACCTCCCACAGTTTCCTCACCTCTAAGGTCTTCTCTTTTTCACCATTCAACGCATCTTGGCTTTCTTCTGAAGGTCTTCTCTGTCCTTCCTCCAAGAGCTGGAGTTCAGCATTTTTCCTTTCCAGAGAGAGACTCAGTTGTTCTATGCACCTACGGGCACAACACCAGCCTCTTACACCACAGGCAGGGAAAAAGCAAGGAGACCCCAAAACTTGACTCGCTCACAGGATAGAGCCTCTCCAGTTAGGGCCTCACCGCTTACTCAGGATGTCCCAAAGGTGCTTTTTCAAGAGGCAATGTTGTGGTCTGCCAGCAGCCTGCGGAGCTGGCAGTGGAGTTGGACCGTGAAGAGGCTGGGGAAGAACATAGGCCAGTCCTGGAGTCTGGGGAAGGCCCGGACAAGGGCTCTGCGTCGGAGGCAGAGATGGGGCCAGGGCCATCTGGGAGTGATGCCCGGACTCCGAAGCCTCCAGAGTTGGATATCAGAGAGGCAGAGGAACAGGAGGAGCCTGTTCCTAGTGCGCGCATGCAAAAACCTGCCAGAAGGCAAGAACAGTTAAAACAAAAGGGACGACTCAGGAGTAAGGCCTGGAGATGATTGGCCCCTCCCATAAGGCTTAAAAGAGGAGCAAAGGCATGTTGGCCCTTTTCAGGAAAGCAACGTTGTTAATTCTATTTCCAGTCGGCATCTCTGTTTCATTCTGGATTCTGTGTGGCTTTGCCAAGTAGGTCTTTGGCAGCGTGTCAAGGGAGATAAAAGGTTGGTGATTATCCCAAAGGACTTCTCCCGAAGAACTTTTTGCAACTAGTTGGGACTCAGCTATGAATGAACATAATTCACAGCTGTTGCAATAAAACAGCTGTGTTGCAATAAAACAGCTGTGATGGGAAGGGAAACATTTTCCTTGAAAATGTTTCCCTTCCCATCCAAGAAGCTTCTTCACTTCAAGAGGTTCTTCATCCAGGAACCGAAGAAGCTTCTTGGATGAGAAGCGAAACATTTTCCAGGGGGAAAAAACACCAAAAAAAAAATCCAGTTGCCTTTTGGAAAAGCACCTTTGGGACAACCTTGACCTGAATGATTGAGAAGCTCCATAGACATTCAACCTGCGAGTGGTGCGGTGGCCTAGAGGTGGAGTTCTCGCCTCACAACCAGGAGGCTGTGAGTTCGATCCTAGGTAGAGGCAGATATTTCTCTTTCTGGGCATACTGAGAATATATATCTGCTGAACAAAACTCCTCATAGGCGACAGGAAAGGCATCCGGCCAGTAAACACTCAGCTCCATTCAGACCCCACCCCGCAAGAAATTATGGGGCCGTTAAAAGAAGATGATAAGACATTCAACCTGTCTTTTTCTCCCAGCAGGGCTGTGATATCAATATCTTTGGCCTGCGCAGTGATGATCAAAGAGAGCTGTTGTTCCACGGCCAGTCGCTGGACTCTTTCGCGCTCCGTCAAAGCAAATGCTTTCTCTACTTCTACCCGGGCCGTTCGGAGGTCCTGTTACACAGAAAATAAAAGAGGGACATTGAAATCAAGGGACAGTCTAAACCACCTTTAAAGCCAACCCTTAAGTCCTCACCACTCAGCTCTGGAAAGACCCCCCCACCCACCCAATATTTACGACTCCACCATACTACCAAAAAAAGATGTCGAGACTTTGGAAAAAGTTCAGAGAAGACTGACTAAGATGATCAGGAGCCTTGATAGTACAGTGGTTTAGTGCACCCTGTTATTAACACAGCTGCCTGCAATTTACTGCTGGTTCGAATCTCGCCAAGGCTCAAGGTTGACTCAGCCTTCCATCCTTTCTAAGGTAGGTGAAATGAGGACCCAGATTGTGGGGGCAATAAGCTGACTTTGTATAAAATATACAAAAGAATGAAGGCTATTGCTTAGCGCATTGTAAACCGCCCTGAGTCTCCGGAGAAGGGCGGCATATAAATCAAATTTTAAAAAAGAAAAAACCTGCCTAAAGAGCTGCTGATCCAGTTCTAGAGAGGAATTATTGAGTTTGTCATCTGCACCTCCATAACTGTCTGGTTTGGCTCTGCAACCCAACAAGACAGACAGAGACTTCAGAGGAGAATTAGAACTGCAGAAAAAACAATCACTACCAACCTGCCTTCCATGGAGGACCTGTATCCTGCACAAGTCAAAAAGAGGGCTGGGAAAATATTTACAGACCCCTCGCATCCTGGACATAAACTGTTTCAACTCCTACCCTCAAAACGACGCTATAGAGCACTGCACACCAGAACAACTAGACACAAGGACAGTTTTTTCCCCGAACGCCATCACTCTGCTCAACAAATAATTCCCTCAACACAGTCAAACTAGTTAATAAGTCTGCATTACTATTAATCTTCTCATCGTTCCCATCACCCATCTCCTCCCACTTATGACTGTATGACTGTAACTTGTTGCTGTATCCTTACGATTTATATTGAGATTGTTTCCTAGTATTTGATTGCTTATTTGTACCCTATGACGATCGTTAAGTGTGGTACCTTATGATTATTTACGAGACCGCCTTCTGCCACCGATAGCCTCCCATCGACCAGTATGCTCCCACAGAGAGGGACTCCTCGGGGTGCCGTCGGTCAAACAGTGTCGACTGGCGACCCCCAGGGGGAGAGCCTTCTCTGTGGGGGCACCTGCCCTATGGAATGAGCTGCCCCGGAGAGTCATAGGATTCCCGACCTTTGCACCTTCCGCCGGCAAGACTGGCCTAAATGTTATTTTAATGGGTTGTTTTCTGTTATTTTAGTTTCGGCCAAATTATTTAATACTTTTAATTTGCTTTTAACTTTTATATTTGTGGGTTTTATCTTGGCTGTACACTGCCCTGAGTCCTTCGGGAGAAGGGCGCAGGGTGGATAAAAATCAATGATTTTTTTTAAAAAATCAAAAAAATCAGATTTTTTTGATTTAAATCGGATTTTTTAAATTTTTAATGAATTTATTTTAATAAAACACTTTTGGGGTAAAAATCTATCGTAAGATAGTTTTCTATTTAAGATATATATTTAGTTTATTCAGCATGAAATGGAGCTTAGTTATGTAGCATGAGGCTGTATATCCTGCAACACTGGGACTATCGGTGAGTCAACAGCGGGTCAAAGGAGTAGCAGAGATGACAGCTGCTCTTTAAACATTATGATTTAAATCGAGTTGATTTAAATCAAGCCTTTTTACTAGTGATTTAAATCGTGATTTAAATTGTGATTTAAATCAACTCGATTTAAATCAAATCCACCCTGGAAGGGTGGTATAGAAATTTAAATATAAATAAATAAAATAAATAAATTCTTGACGAATGTATCTGGTCTTTTATGTACACTGAGAGCTTATGCACCAAACACAAATTCCTTGTGTGTCCAATCACACTTGGCCAATAAAAAATTCTATTCTATTCTATTCTATTCTATTCTATTCTATTCTATTCTATTCTATTCTAATTCTAATTCTAATCTATTCTTCTATTCTATTCTATCCCATATTTTCTATTCTATTCTATTCTATTCTATTCTATTCTATTCTATTCTATTCCATATTTTCTATTCTATTCTATTCTATTCTATTCTATTCTATTCTATTCTAATTCTAATCTATTCTTCTATTCTATTCTATCCCATATTTTCTATTCTATTCTATTCTATTCTATTCTATTCTATTCTATTCCATATTTTCTATTCTATTCTATTCTATTCTATTCTATTCTATTCTATTCTTCTATTTTAATTCTAATATATTCTTCTATTCTATTCTATTCCATATTTTATATTCTATTCTATTCTATTCTATTCTATTCTATTCTATTCTAATTCTAATCTATTCTTCTATTCTATTCCATTTTATTCCATATTTTCTATTCTATTCTATTCTATTCTATTCTATTCTATTCTATTCTATTCTTCTATTTTAATTCTAATATATTCTTCTATTCTATTCTATTCTATTCCATATTTTATATTCTATTCTATTCTATTCTAATTCTAATCTATTCTTCTATTCTATTCCATTTTATTCCATATTTTCTATTCTATTCTATTCCATTTTATTCCATATTTTCTATTCTATTCTATTCTATTCTAATTCTAATCTATTCTTCTATTCTATTCCATTTTATTCCATATTTTCTATTCTATTCTATTCCATTTTATTCCATATTTTCTATTCTATTCTATTCTATTCTATTCTATTCTATTCTATTCTATTCTATTCTATTCTATTCTATTCTATTCTATTCTATTCTATTCTCAGAGGCCTGGGGACTAAACCATATGAAGAACAACTGCAGGATTGGGGTTTGGCTAGTCTAGAGAGAAGAAGGACTAAGGGGGACATGATAGCAACGCTGCATTATTTGAGGGGCTGCCACGAAGAGGAGTGGGTCAACTTATTCTCCAAAGCACCTGAAGGCAGGACAAGAAGCAACGGATGGAAACTAACCAAGGAGAGAAGCAACCTGGAATTAAGGAGAAACTTCCTAACAGTGAGGACAATTAACCAGTGGAACAGTTTGCCACCAGAAGTTGTGGGAGCTCCATCACTGGAGGTTTTTAAGAAGAATGTAGACCCAATCTAAGTATGAAAAAAAAGGGTCATAAGTCACTTTTTCAGTGCCGTTGTGGCTTTACAGTCACCAAACGAAGGGTGTAATATTTTGTGTGCGCGTTATTAAATGTATTTCAGTTCTGACTCAATCAAACATTAAATGGATTTCGGTTCTGACTCACTCAAAACGATTCTGCACACCTCGCTAGGATAAATAATACAATTTCAAACAAAGGCAGCGCGATCTTAAAAGCTCAACTATCACAAACATCGCCGAAGACTAAAAAAAAATACGAAATGTTGTTTTTTTGTTTCATCGCAATCAAAAGACATCGCAATCAAGAAAACTCTTGAACAGCTTGCTAGGGTAAATAATACAATTTCCAAGAGAAGCAGGGCAATCTTAAGAGCTCAAACATCATAAATTGCAATAAAAAAATACATTTTGCCCTGTCCCGTGGCTGGGAATACCGTATTTTTCAGAGTATAAGATGCACCTACCTTTTTTGGTGAGGAAAAGAAGAAAAAGAAATCTGCCTCTGCCTCTGAGCAATTTTGCCTGGTTGCAGCAAACAGCAAACAGCCTGCTTTACTTTCAGTTTCGTTTTCAGCATAGCTTGATTAGCACAAGGAAAAATAAAATCTGCTCCAGCAATTTACCTCTTTGCAGCAAGCAGCAGAGCCTTGCACAAAACAGCTGAGAGCAAAACACCTCAGAGTCGGGAGGCCGATCCAATCAACTTGTGCTAATTAGGCTGTGCTGAAGCTGGAGTCCAAGACTCGGGATGGGAGAAGAGAAGGACAGTTTTTCCTTGGCTTGTCTTGGGATCCTCACCGCCGGCAGACTCCAGCCGAACCTTCCCACCGGATCCAAAGACTCAAAATTCCCCCCAAATTCCAGAAAAAAACTTCCAAGACTTGCCTCCTCTAGAAGCCGGATCCTGCTAGTCAAGCTTGCTTCTACTTCATGGACTTTTTTCTCTGCATCTTCCTTCAGACGTTGGATTTCGGCATCGCCACCCTGGGCCAAGCTCTCGACGGCTTTCCTGCAAAGGCCAAATATAAGACCGTTTGTTCTGGCCCGCCGGCAGCCAGCGGAGTTGGCAGCAGAGTCGGACAGTGAGGACGTTGGGGAGGAACTTGGGCCAGTCCTGGGGGCTGGGAAAAGCTCGGACGAGGGCTCTACGTCAGAGGCAGAGAGGGAGATAGACAGCAGCGAGGCAGAGGAATAGCTGGAGCCCGTTCCCAGTGTGAACTGCCAGAAGACAAGAACAACTAAGAAAGCAGGGTCAATTTGGGAGTAAAACTACACCTTGGAGATGATTGGTCCCTCCCATAGGAAACTACCAAGGAGCCTTGGTAGTACAGTGGTCTAAAGCACCCTGTTATTAAGACCAGCTGCCTGCAATTACTGCAGGTTCGAATCTCGCCAGGCTCAAGGCTGACTCAGCCTTCCATCCTTTCTAAGGTAGGTAAATTGAGGACCCAGTTTGTGGGGGCAATAAGCTGACTTTGTATAAATATACAAAAGGATGAAGGCCATTGCTTAGCACATGGTAAGCTGCCCTGAGTCTCCGGAGAAGGGCGGCATATAAATCATTAAAAAAAAAAAAACCCAAAGAGGAGCAAATAGGGAGCAAACTTTTGCAGGAAACAATTCGGTCGGTCAGTCGTTTCAAGAGTGGAAAGTTCTGTTCATGACTATAAGAGACTCTGTGCCACGTTTTGCCTTTTGCCTCATGTGGAAACAAGTTACGTGGCAGCTTGCCAAGCGAGATAAGGTTTGTGTTGATAAATATTCCTCCAAAAGACTGTTTGCCAGGCCTTGCTGACTGCGAATGAAAGGAATTCACAGTTGTGTAAATAAAAGGGGCTTTGCCATGACCAAGACTCTGCTTCCTGCTTTTTAAGGAAACCTAGGTCCGAAGGGACGCGGTGGGTCAGTGGCTAAGACGCTGAGCTTGACAATCGAAAGGTCGGCAGTTCAGCGGTTCGAATCCCTAGCGCCGCATAACGGGGTGAGCTCCCATGACTTGTTCCACCTTCTGCCAACCTAGCAGTTCGAAAGCACATTAAAAAAAATGCAAGTAGAAAAAATAGGGACCGCCTTTGGTGGGAACAGCGTTCCGTGCGCCTTTGGCGTTGAGTCATGCCGGCCACATGATCACGGAGATGTCTCTGGACAGCGCTGGCTCTTCGGCTTTGAAATGGAGATGAGCACTGCCCCCTAGAGTCGGGAACGACTAGCACATATGTGCAAGGGGAACCTTTACCTTTAGGTCAAAACACTGCTGAGGAAGAGAAGCGGAGCAGCAGAAGAGCAAAGGACGGAGCTCCTGTCCAGCTGGACCTCCCTTCTCAACCTAACCCACCTCCCCAGCCTGGCCTGCAGAGGGGGAAGCCGTGCACCTGAAACACAATTAAACAAAGGACAGCCGTCCGCGCATTCACAACGGGGAAAATACTCACGATGCTTTCCGGAGCAACTGCTCTCGTTGCTGGAGTTCTCGTTTCACGCTCTCCAATTCGACTTTGAGCTCGATGTTCTAACGGAACGAGAGAGAAAGGCAGAAAAACGTGGATTTTTTTTTGTTCCCCGCGAGGAATTTTGGCAGCAAGGTTTCCTATTCCGTAACCGAACTGGGGGCAAAGTTTGGCCAATCGCGAGGGGAAGACTCCCAAGCAGGCCCCGGGACATCCTACCGAGGCAACGGGGCGAGCACATCATGTTCCTAGACTTAAGACTTTAGAATAACTTTATTGTCACTTTGAATGTTTGGCTCCGCAAACAAACAAGACAGACACAGACTTCAATGGATAATTAAAACTACAGAAAAAAAAACAATTGCTACCAACCTGCCTTCCATGGAGGACCTGTCTACTGCACGAGTCAAAAAGAGGCCTGGGAAAATATCTACAGACCCCTCGCATCCTGGACATAAATTGTTTCAACTCCTACCCTCAAAACGACGCTATAGAGCACTGCACACCAGAACAACTAGACACAAGGACAGTTTTTTCCCGAACGCCATCACTCTGCTAAACAAATAATTCCTTCAACACTGTCCAACTATTCGTTAAGTCTGCATTACTATTACTATTAGTCTTCTCACTGTTCCTATCACCCATCTCCTCCCACTTATGACTGCATGACTGTAACCTTGTTGCTTGTATCCTTACGATTTATATTGATATTGTTTCCTGACTGCTTATTTGTACCCTATGACTATCATTAAGTGTTGTACCTTATGATTCTTGATAAATGTATCTTTTCTTTTATGTACACTGAGAGCATATGCACCAAGACAAATTCCTTGTGTGTCCAATCACACTTGGCCAATAAGGAATTCTATTCTACTCTACTCTACTCTACTCTACTCTACTCTACTCTACTCTACTCTACTCTACTCTACTCTACTCTACTCTACTCTACTCTACTCTACTCCACTCCACTCCACTCCACTCCACTCCACTCCACTCCACTCCACTCCACTCCACTCCACTCCACTCCACTCCACACTCTCCACTCCACTCCACTCCAATGTACACGAATCGGCATATATTAAAATGAAATTTCCTTGCCTACAGCTCTCAAAGGGTCACCACCTCCAAGATACACTCCATGAACATGACCAGATAAATAAATACAAAATTATGCATATACCCACATATATTATGACACAGAGAAACAACAAAGTCTAGTTCGGATGTATATATGTTTATGGCGAGAAAAACAAATCTTGCTTGTTTACCAGACAAATGGCCTAGGGAACAAAGCTGTTCCAGAATCTGGGAATCCTGCTAGAAATACTTTGAAATCTCCTCCCATTGGGGAGCGACAGAAACAGTCCATAAAGTTATGTGTGTGGGGTCTCTCACAATGCTTTGAGGTCTAAGCACATAGCGCTTATAAGCAGCATCCTGAATAAGGGGAAGCGAGCTTCCTATAATCTTCTCCGCTGTCCTCACCACTCTCTGTAGGGACTTTCTATCTGAGGCAGTGCTGTCACCAAAACAGGGATGTCCTTACATGCCGGTAATGTCCTAATATGCACTGGTGCCCGTACAGAACAGAAACCAGGAACCGCAAAAAAAAAAAAAAAAAAAACACCCAACACTTACAATCCGGTAGACGTCATCATGGGGACCATCGAACTTCTGCTGAATCCGGTCCTCCAGGAAATAGATGCGAAGTTTCAAGTTGAAATTCTCTTTCCGCAGCTCCGTGATTTGCTGGCGATAGACGAGACGGTGAGCTGAACAGTTTTCCAAACCACCAAGTCCACACCGCATACATCAGTTTCCCCAAATCGAAGTTCTGTAGGCCACAGTTACAGCTAGTCCTCGACTTGCAACAGTTCATTTAGTGACCGTCCGAAGTTACAACATCCCTGAAAAAAGTGACTTAGGACTGTTTTTCACAGTTATGGCCATTCCAGCAACCCCATGGTCATGTGATCAAAATTCAGACACTTGGCAAGTGTCTGAATTTTGATCACATGACCATGGGATTGCTGGAGCAGTCGTAACTGTGAAAAACAGTCCTAAGTCACTAAGTGATGGTCGCTGTGTCCCAGGGTCACATGATCCCCTTATGCAACCTCCAGACAAGCAAAGTCAATGGGGAAGCCAGATTCACTTAACAACCGGTTTACTAACTTATCAACTACAGTGGTTCACTTAACAACAGAGCCAAGAAAGGTTGTCAAATGGAGCAAAATTCACTCAACGCATTTCTCACTTAACAGCAGAAATTTTGGGCTCAATTGTAGTCATAAGTCGAGGACTACCTGTATTAATTTAACAACTGCAGTGATTCATTTAACAACTGTGGGAAGGAAAGTCATAACATGGGGTAAAATTCACTCAACAAATTTCTCACTTAACGGCAGAAATTTGGGGCTTGATTGTGGTCCTAAGTTGAGGACTACCTGTATTAATTTAACAACTGCAGTGATTCACTTAACAGCTGTGGGAAGGAAAGTTGTAAAATGGGGTAAAATTCACTCAACAAACTTCTCACTTAATGGCAGAAATTTGGGGCTCGATTGTGGTGCTAAGTTGAGGACTACCTGCATTTGTGGGTGCTCCAGGTTAAAATTGATCAACTTTTATCAATTTATCAATTTATTCTTCTCACTGGCTGGGCCTTTGCCTTCCACCAACAGTTCCTTTTTGGGGTTTTCAAAAAAAAGACAGATCTTCCACTTCCTGCAAACTTTCTGCCGTGTTTTTAAGTTTTTTGGGTTTTTTTTAGTGTTTTTGTGGGCCTCCCACAATTGACAGGAAATATGAGAGCCGCGTGGCCAATTCGATTTTATTTCTGCTTTCGAAAGCAGCTTTCTTCATTAGGACCACGCTCGCTGAATGGGGGGCTGTGAAGAGGCTGGGTAGGGGGAAAAAAATCTGGATTTTCTCTTCTCTAAATGCTAGGTTCCCCCAAAGGATGATGATCCCTTTTTCATTCCGTTCAACTTGGCTCAGGATCACGCCGCCAAATTTCGCCCTCAAAACGCTGGAAAAAGCAGCGGGTGCGGATTCCTGCTTCCCCAGATAGAGCCAGTGGATTAAACCGCTTCCCAGTGAACGAGCTAAAATTCCCTTCCCTTGCGGCGACATTGCGTCCGTGCTAACTTTGTAATTTACCTCAGCCCCAAAATGGCTGCCTGCTTCATTGATGTCTACGTGCAAATAGATCTTAGTCAAGTGTGTGTGATTTCGGCTTTTTAGAATCAGAATAGAGCTGGAAGGGACCTTGGAGGTCTTCTAGTCCAGCCCCCTGATCAAGCAGGAGACCCTATACCCGTGATGGCACGCGTAGCCATATCGGTGGGCACACAAACTCAGCTCCGGCACGCTGATTTTCGGGCCTTTTGGGCCCACCAGAAGTAGGGAAATAGGCTGTTTCCTCCGGAGGGCCTCGGGGGTGGGAGGTGGGGAAGGCAGTTTTTGTCCTCCCCAGATACCTAGAAAGGCTCTGGAGCCTGGGGAGAGACAGGCCTTCCACCCCACCGGAAGTTGACAAAGTGTATTTCAAGACATGGGGAAGATTTTATATATGGTTAGAAAAGAAATATGAAGATAAGCGGACAGATAAATGATTTAGATAATAGAAAGTTAAACGAGGGAGAGGATAAAAAAGAAATAGAAACCCAGATGACACCAGAGTAAATGAAAAAGGGGGATGGGGGGGGAAAGAAAGAAGATAATAATAAGAAATGTACAATTATGATGATAATACTGATAGAATAAATCTGAAGTGAAATTGAAAGAAAGTATATACTATTAGGATACAGGAGTTGTTCGGATACCAAACAAGGAGAATATTCCACAGCAAAGAAGATAGAAAGGAGAGAGGAATAGAGAGTAGGAAGAGGAGAGGGAGGGAGAGGAATGGAAGAAAGGGAAAAGGAGAGGAAGGAAGGGTAGGGGACAGGAGTAGGAGAGAAGGTGAGAAGGGGGAAAAGAAGAGAGGAGTGGGGGAAAGGAAGGGGAAGTAGGATGAGGCAGGAGAGGAGGAAGGAGAAAGTAGGAGAGAGAGGAGGGAGGGAAGAGAAAGGAAGAGAGAGAGGAGGGAAGAAAAAGAGGAGGAGGAGAAGAAGGGTTGTTGCGAAATGAGGGAAGAAAGGATAGAAGAACAACTCCGAACGTAATTAAAATGCCTTATTTTAATGCTTTCATTAAGGAAAACATGTATATGTTGGATTAATTATGTATAAGAAAATGTACATTTTATATTATGTGTATAAGAAATAAAACTGAAAAAGTTTTCAAAAAAAAAAAAAAAAAGTTGGCAAACGGGCCGTTTCTGACCTCCAGAGGGCCTCCGGGGGGGGGGGGGGGGGGGGAAGGCCATTTTTGCCCTCCCCAGACTCCTAGAAAGGCTCTGGAGCCTGAGGAGAGAGAAAAACAGGCCCATCGGGACATCGTGTGCCAGGAGCAGGGGGATTGCTTGTCAGTGACAGTTTGTCACTAAACAAACTGTTGTAAGTCAAGGACAACCTACATATGTAAAAAAAAAAAAACATCCCAAAAAATCCAGTCACCAAACTTACATTTTCAAAATCCTTCATGGTTCGCGCCCTGCTTGGTGAAACGGTCTCTTCGGCCACCTCAGGTAACGCTGCCAATAATCCAAATGTAGAGCAAATATTTGCACACACGTAGACATACAATATATATACTGTAACAGTAGTTTAATACTCGGACGAGGTCAGCAGATGGCTGACGAAAGCTTAGTAGAATCAAATTTTAATTATTTTAGCTCCGGAGCTCGCAAAATGTCTGTTTTTTGTTTTACAAATATATACCTGGAACTCTTATTTTTAGAATAGTTTGTAATATATATATATATGTATATATATATATATATATATATATATATATATATATATATATATATATTTATATATATATATGTGTGTGTGTGTGTGTGTGTGTGTGTGTGTGTGTTTTTCCTCTAGCCAGGTTTTTCCTACGTAACCAAGGTTTTTCTGCAGCCCTAACTCAGTGGAATCACATCCACTCAACTGAGCTAGGGCTGCAGAAAAACCTTGGTTACGTAGGAAAAACCTGGCTAGAGGAAAAACACACACAAATCCTACAAAGAAGAAATATATATATATATATATATATTCTGAGGTTTTTGCGGGTATTTGTATGTAGGTCTTTGGTTATTCGGGTTTTCTCCCGCGTAAAATTGGAGGTGTCTTGGCAACGTTTTGACGAAGTCTCATTCGTCATCTTCAGGCTGGTGTTTTCGGCTTCGTGCTTCTAGGAGCAATGTTCACCAGCCTGAAGATGACGAATGAGACTTCATCGAAACGTTGCCAAGACACCTCCAATTTTACGTGGGAGAAAACCCGAATAACCAAAGACCTACATACATATATACATATATACATATATACGTTTTCTGAGGTTTTCGCGGGTGTTTGTATGTAGGTCTTTGGTTATTCGGGTTTTCTCCCGCGTAAAATTGGAGGTGTCTTGGCAACGTTTCGACGAAATCTCATTCGTCATCTTCAGGCTGGTGTTCTCGGCTTCGTGCTTCTAGGAGCAAACGTTGACAAGATACCTCCAATTTTATGCAGGAGAAAACCCGAATAACCAAAGACCTACATATATATGCATATGCATATGTATATATATATTATATTAATATAAAAATATAATATATAATATATAATTGTAATATAAATTTATATTTCGCTGATAAAGAAATAAAGGGAGACTAGTATAGATCTATTTCAAGCTATTTAGCTCTCATCAGCTAGCCATACCCTTTCTCGGATTCGAACTTGGGCTGCCTGAATGTTAGGCAGCTGTATTAACCTCTGAGCCACAAGTTCTCCTCCCTTCATCATCTTGAGCCAGGGAAGAGATTAAGTGTTTTTCTATCGAGGCATTTGAGAGGGAGCATACTGTATCCCTTTCGCCTTTCAGCTCCAATCCAGGAGCCCTCAAGCAGTCGCATTCACGACAAACTATTTTATACCAAATTTATATTTCGCTGATAAATAAAAGCTTTTATTTCCAGTTAAAATTCCCTGAAAACGAGCTCCAGCAGGAATCTCTGGTACCAATAACTGACCCAAATTTAATTTCTGCTCATTATCCTGGAACACTTAAATTTGTAAGTAAATTTATAAGCCTCGGTCTGAACTAACCATGATAAATAAATAAGCCTCGGTCTGAACTAACCATGCAGAAAGGAAACTATTTACACCCCACTCTTAAAAAGCACCAAAGGGGCCCAAGGAGCAGCAACAGTATTTTTTAAAAAAATTTAGAAAACTTTCAAATTTATAATAACAGAAAGAGCGGAACTCAAACGGAAATCCCAAATAAACCTGTATTTATTTATTTATTTATTTATTTAAAAAAAGATCTCTTCAATCATTTTTCACAACTTGTTTTCCAAGAGCCCGCAAATAAATAATTTTTTTTACATGCGTCACGTCGTTCAGATTTAGAAAACAATTGCTTTTTATGAAATAAGAAATAGTTTCCTGCATTTTTTTTTTCAAATCAGAGGCACCAATTAGTCTTCACTGTGCAGAAATACACAAAAAGCCTTGGTAGTACAGTGGTCTAAAGCACCCTGTTATTAAGGCCAGCTGCCTGCAATAACTGCAGGTTCGAATCTCGCCAGGCTCAAGGTTGACTCAGCCTTCCATCCTTTCTAAGGTAGGTAAATTGAGGACCCAGATTGTGGGGGCAATAAGCTGAGTTTGTATAAATATACAAAAGAATGAAGGCTATTGCTTAGCGCATTGTAAGCCACCCTGAGTCTCCGGAGAAGGGCGGCATATAAATCAAATTTTAAAAAAAAGAAAGAAAGTGAACTTTGGGGTAATTTGGCAAAGCAACTAATACGTTGGAGCTGAAAACCAGAATCTCCCATAAGGGTTTTATTTTTATTTTCCTGGGTTTGGGAAAAACCCAGGAAAATAAAGTAATAAAGTACATTAAGTGTAGATTTGGATTTAAACTACGTTATTTATACTACCATTTTTCTTTTTTGTTTCCAGCTTGAAAACACACAGAGACAGAAATTGCCCTCTATTTTCAACAAATGCAGTTTGAGATCAATTCTGGTGGGGAAGAAAAGTAGAATTTAAGGGTATGAAACAAGCTCTTTGTGGTTCGCAAAAGGGATTGTGCAATTCTCCAAGGATTTTTTTTTTTTCTTCCTCCTGGATGGGTTTTTACAATCACTTAGAAGAAGAAACTTGAATGCAACAAAGTTTCCGGTGCAGACTTAATTACTTCCCTTTTGTTTCTCTTCCAAGTATTTTGTTTTGTTTTGTTTTGTTTTACTCACTTAGATAAATGGCTTGAAATGCAACAATGTGTATTTATGCCAGTCTGCAAAGTTTGACTGAAGTTGCATTTAAAGCAATTTTTTAAAAAGAGTTTTGGCTATTTTATTTTTACCTCCACCGCCTCCCATTTGATTGCGGACCTCGTCTCCCGAGACATCTGGAAGCCGGGAAAAATTGAGGCTGGAAAGAAGGAAGTTTTAGAAATAATCAGCCTGCAGGCCCCAAGCTCTGTCTTCCCTACCCACCTGGCTTTTACAGCCCTGGACTACATGTCCCATCAGCGGTGGAACCAATGGGAATATCTGGATAGAGGCACCGTGGCTTATCCAGTCTCTGCAATACACAATATTTCTCCGTCTTCCTTCCTACGTGCATTTAAATAAATAAAAGTGAATTTTCTCCCTTTGGCTTTCCCCATCCACGCCTTCAAAGCGAGCGATGGGAACTGTAGTCCAAGATGCCCAAGCTGAACGGAAAAGGGTGCAAGAGCCAGGAAGGGGGAATCTGCAGCTATCAAGAGGCTCCGTATCCTACATCTGGGGAGGATGGGGCTTGTAGTGAGTCCCCATCTGAATGGAGGAAAGCGACCCCCCTCCCATGGTCTCCTGATGTCCCCCAATTCAATCTAGCTGGCAACATGCACCCCAAGTCCGATAAGTTTTGTAAGCCCCCCCCCCACCTTTCTCTCTTCACAGCGCTGCTGGAAGGTAATCCATCCAATCAGCAAAGACAGCTAAAGGGATGGGAGTTGTAGTTGCATCCCCATCAGGATCAGGAAAGAACTTAGTCTAAAGCCCACCCACCCCAATTCGATCCAGCTGGAAGCACAGACACCAATCCTGATCACCCTTGCAAGGATCCCCTCTGCCCCCTTTCTCCCCCCCCCCCCAACAACCCTCCTGACAGGGTCGTCCATCCCATCAGCAAAGGCAGCCAAGACAAAAGGATGGGAGTTGTAGTACAATCCCCATCAGGATCAGGAAAGAGATTAATCTAAAGCCCACCCACCCCAATCCGATCCAGCTGGAAACACAGGCACCAACCCAGATCACCCTTGCAAGGATCCCCTCTGCCTCCTTTTCCCCTTTCTAACCACGCTCCTGCAGGGTCGTCCATCCCATCAGCAAAGGCAGCCAAGACAAGAGGATGGGAGTTGTAGTACATCCCCTATCTAGATCAGGAAAGAGCCTGGCCTAAAAGCCCACCCACCCCCCAGATTCAATCCAGAAACACCCACCCCACAACACCCCAATCCTGATCACCCTTGGAAGGGTCTCCCTTATTCCCTTTTTCCTCCCCCCTCTAACCACCCTCCTGCAGGGTCGTCCATCCCATCAGCAAAGGCAGACAAGACAAAAGGATGGGAGTTGTAGTTGCATCTCCCCCCCCACCCCCGCCCATCCAGATCAGGAAAGAGCCTGGTCTAAAAGCCCACCCCCCCCACCCAGATTCAATCCAGAAACACCCACAACACCCCAATCCTGATCACCCTTGGAAGGGTCTCCCTTATTTTTTTTTCTCTCCCCCCACCCCTGTAACAACCCTCCTGTAAGGTCGTCCCAAAGCAGCCCTGCTCGTTTTCCCACCCCAAAAAAAAAAAAAAACTGGACTCAGATCCACTGCGCCGGCCACTGGAGGCTCTATCCGAGGAAAGGAGGGAGGGGGAGTGGCGTTGGCCCCGCCCACTCGCTTTGTCCGCAGCGCGCCGGCAGGGAAGGGGTTAACTCCTCCCCCTTCTCCTCCTCCCTCCTCCCCCCTCCCTCCTCTTCCCCCCCTCCCCTCCCGTTAACGGCCCTAACGGCCCTTACCCGCTGTTGACCCCCAGCGGCAAAGTGGGGTCTTCGCCCGGGATGGAGTCCATGGCGCGGCCCCGGGAGGCGGCGAGAGGGAGGCGGCTGGCGGCTGGCGGCGGCGGCGGCGGCGGCGGCGGCTGCTGAGGCGGCGGCGCCTCTTTCTTCGTCTCCGACTTCGGCGGCTGCCTCGGAATTTTTAAACAACCGCATCAGGCGCTCGGACCCGCCCCGCCGGCGTCGGCGGCCATCTTGGCGAAGCCGCCGACGCCGCCCGGAGAAGGGCAAAAGGGGGTTGGAGAGCGCAGGACGCCGTCTACGGGGCGCCATTTTGAGGGCGGGAAACGCGCCGAGAAGCCGTTCCGGCCGCCATCTCAGTTGAGGGGGGGGGGGGGGGGAAAGAAGAAGAGGGTGGAGACGTGGTGGTTTGAAAGGGCCCGGCCGCGCCTGCGCGGTGAGAGGGAGTGAAGGCGGGGAGGGAAAAGCCGGGCGCCATCTTAGTCGAGGGCGTGGTACCCAAGAAACCAGGAAGAAGGGGGGGGGGAAAGATGGGCTGATTCACATTTAACAGAGACGGAAGGGAGCTTGGAGGTCATCTAGTCCAACCCCCTGCCCAAGCAGGAGACTCTACAGCTTTTCTGACTGATGGAAGTCCAGTCTCTTCTTTGAAAGCCTCCAGGGATGAATATAGAATAACAGAGATGGAAGGGAGCTTGTAGGTCATCTAGTCCAACCCCACTGCCCAAGCAGGAAACCGTATACCATTTCTGACAGATGGCAGTCCAGTCTCTTCTTTGAAAGCTTCCAGGGATGAAGCTCCCACATCTGAAGGCGACCTATTCCACTGAATATAGAATAACAGAGTCGGAAGGGACCTTGGAGGTCATCTAGTCCAACCCCATTGCCCAAGCAGGAGACACTATAGCATTTCTGACAGATGGCAGTCCAGTCTCTTCTTTGAAAGCTTTCAGGGATGAAGCTCCCACGACTAATTAAGATGCTTTAGGAATTTGGTTGATGGAGATGCAAATTAAAGTTAGGTTGGATGAGGACAGCTCTCCAAAACTTGGGGGGGCCAAGCCCATCAAGTCCAAGGAGCTGGACCACAACTCCCATT
This sequence comes from Pituophis catenifer annectens, assembly GCF_029215685.1. Taxonomy (NCBI): domain Eukaryota; kingdom Metazoa; phylum Chordata; class Lepidosauria; order Squamata; family Colubridae; genus Pituophis; species Pituophis catenifer. The sequence continues at coordinate 5,553,185 of NW_027256897.1, read as the reverse complement.
CTCTATTTCTGCTGCCTATCCTGATGGGCCTTGGAGTCCACATATCTTTTAAGAATGGAATAGAATAGAATAGAATAGAATAGAATAGAATAGAATAGAATAGAATAGAATAGAATAGAATAGAATAATGGAATGGAATATAGAATAGAATAGAATAGAATAGAATAGAATAGAATAGAATAGAATAGAATAGAATAGAATAGAAGAATGGAATGGAATATAGAATAGAATAGAATAGAATAGAATAGAATAGAATAGAATAGAATAGAATAGAATAGAATAGAATAATGGAATAGAATGGAATACTGGAGAGGAGAGGAGAGGAGAGGAGAAGAGAAGAGAAAAGAGAAGAGAAGAGAAAATAATTCTTTATTGGCCAAGTATGATTGGACACACAAGGAATTTCTCTTTGGTGCCTATGCTCTCAGTGTACATAAAAAGACAAAGTTTCTGATGGGACTTGGAGTCTGTGTGGTTTTTTTCCCCCTGTTTTCATGTGACTGCTTCTTGGATCTCCAGTCTGGAGTTTCGATCCTGGGATCAAAATTCAGATGCTTGGCAACGGGCTCGTATAAATGACGGTTGTAGTGTCCCCGGGGGGTCATGTGATTGATCCTCTTTTGCAAACTTCAGACAAGCAAAGCCCACGGGGAAGATTCTCTTTACAACTGTGTTACTGATTTAACTACGGCAGCAATTTGTTTAACAAACGTGACAAAGTCGTAAAATGGGGCGAAACTCAGTTAACCAATTTCTCACTTAGCAACATAAATTCCGCCCTCAGTGTTGGTCATAAGTTGAGGACTAACTACTTTCATTCTCTGCACATGGTTTGCAGATTCCTCTAGAAATGAGATGCAAAGACGAAGTTGCACGCCATAAAATAAACTTAATAAAGAGCCCAACTGAGTTAGATACAAATTATCTACATTTTATTTGTTGTTTAAATAACATTCTTCAGTATAAATTCCAGGTAAATTCAGATCCATACTCTCACCCCTCGCACACGTACTGTACACACTCTTCCACGCACAGAAAGACGTTTTTTTTCCTTAAACAAATGCATTTCATAAGCCGAACGAATGTTTAGGATTAAAAAGCCCACCCACCCCAAAATATAGTTGACATGTCACGTTAAAACGCATACAAGCTCTGCAAGTCGAAATCTTAAAGCAAAGGATCAGAGGCATAAACGTTGCGAGATTATCAGAAGTTTAGAGGGTTGCATTAACAGATAACGCATTTCAAGCTTCTTTTAAATGGATTATGTCTGTGGGACGTATACTCTTATTTCGCATATCCTTAAAAGTGTCAAACGGGCTTGGCAAAACCATGCTAAAATGATCATACTCGTTTCATAAATTTAAATATATTATTTTTTTGGCCTGGTCTATTGTGGTACCTATTTCATTATACAGTTTCATGCCATCTCTCTATAGTTAAACTTCATGCAATTATTTCTAGCTAAGGGAAGGTCATTAAATTTAAGATTTTTTGGAGGGGAAAAAAAGATACACAAATACACACAAAGCCTCTCTATTTATGTTTGGAAACCATTTTTCCCAGGTGGTCATGGAACGGATTATTTCACACATTAACTGGCCCATTTCCTTAAAATCATTAAACATTTTGAACACTGTTTTGTGTAAAAATCAACAGTGCAGGGACATTATTTTTGTTCCACCCATCAGCTCAGGGATTGAAGTGGCTCACAGTTCTCGTTTATGTGGCTTAAATCAAAATTCACCTGTTTTTTTTAATTCGTGTACATTTCCTTGAAATATGTATCTAGTGGCACCCTTCTGGCACAGATTATCTTCGCTGCACACCTGAGTGATTTAATTTTTCACAGGCTTTTTTAAGGACCCGTGATCGGTGTTTTTTTTTTGCACTGTGGAGACATCGCCTGCTCGTGGACCGTTCGATCCCATGGGAATAAATCTGTTTTGACTCATTCAATATTACTTGGGGTATTCGACTTATAAGCTCGACGCGCCATTACAATATTTTCAAAAAAAAAAAATGCCCTTGCAAGCTTGTCGTTTTTTTCAAAAGTTCTTTTGAAGAGTTTTGAATTTTGCCGTTCTCGGGGCTGAAGAAAACATCAGCACTCACTGATGAGGCTGTACTTCCTGAGAATCCTCAGGAAGATAAATTTATCTCAGCATCTCCTTCTGTCCTACTATCGCAGCACCATTGAGAGTGTCCTGACATACGGCATTCTTGCATGGTACGGGAGCAGCTCTGCAGCGGATAAAAAAGCTCTACAGTGAATTATTAAAACTGCCCGGAATATCATCGGACTCCAGCTACCAGCCCTGGATGACATCTTCGAATCTCACTGTTTGAGGAAGTTGCATAACGTTCTCAGAGATTCTTCCCATCCTGCTTACAATCTTTTTGGACTGTGTTGCCTTCTGGCAGAAGATACAGAACAATTAAAACTCGGACCACACGTCTTCTGAATAGTTTTTATCCCAGAGGTATAATTGCACTCAACAATGAACTAAAGAGCAACCATCAGTGAGCTGTTGCACAGTATTACTTGGTCTGTTGTGTGGATGTTTGGGTGATTTAGGGGTGGGGAATTGTGGTGGGTGGGGATTGTTATGTGTGTTGGATCTGGTCTTTGGGTGTTAAGTGAATTTCGTTGTATGGGTATACTCTGTATACACGTACAATGACAATAAAGTTAATATTATTATGATGTTCCCTAGTTGGGTAATGAAATGTTTGCAAAGAAAACCACCAAGGTCAGAGAGCACCAGAGGGCTTCGCATAAAACATCATATCCAGCAAACACGTTCATACCAAAATTGCAACTGATAGCAGGACTGTTTGAAGCAGTGGTGAAATCCTCCAAGGTCGGCTACCGATTCGCTGCACATGCGTGGTGCATGCCAAATGTGCGCTTCACACATGCATGCCAAAATAATGCATGCCCACTGCAGGCACTACCGTGCAACACTGAAAAAAAAGGCTTAAGAAGCCTTTTCTAAGGTAAGTAGAACAGCGAGGGGGTGGGAAACAGCTGCGCTGCGCGATTTAGATTCGCTAGAAAGCATAGAAATCGTGCGGCACAGCTGATCGACAGAAATACCAATTCATCTGAACCGGTAGCATTTTGTTACTACCGGTTTGCTCGAACCAATCTGAACCGGTAGCAATTCACCCCTGGTTTGATGGAGACCTCTTCTTCAAAATCTTTCTATATAACAGCATTCAACATCCACTTTCTGGTGGGGTGGGGGAGTGGGAAACCCTGTCTCACCCTGTTTTAGCGAAACGTAAGGATTGCCGATGCAATATTTACCACCCAAAACCCATAAGCCAAAATAATTGGAAGAGTCGTCAAAGTTCTGGAAAGATCCAAAGAAGGTGGTGTGACTTTTAGCAAAGCCGCCCAGGGCAAAAAGAAAAGTGCAATTTTTAAAAATGGAAAGCAAATAGGGTACGCCAATAAAGGAGGATATCCGTAGCTCAGGGTTGAAATGAGGGGCTATGATTGGTCAAATGTTGTCCATGACGCCATAAGGGTACCATATTTGTGGGGTCCTTGGTGCTCTCTGAACTTGGTGGTTTTCTTGCAAGACGTCTCATTACCCAACTACGGTAACATCATCAGTGGTAGAAGGGAATGGGTTTGCTCTCTGTTTATATACATCATAACTCCACTCCCTTCTAACACTAATGACATTAGCCAGTTGGGTAATGAAACGTCTGCACCAAAACCACCAAGCTCAGAAAGAACCTCACAAATACGGTATGTCAGGTTTTGAGGTCGTCTCAAATAAATTGCATTTCAAACAAAGTCTTTGATGAAAAACTCCCATTTATTAAGCACGATATTCACTCTGACTCCATCGTAGCCAACACTGACTTCCAGACCCAAAACCCTCCCTTTCCGTACCCTACTCCTCTGCATTCATTGGCCAACTTCCAAGTCACTCTGCCCCTAATCTACTCCTCCAGCTCAAAGGAATTTCCCCCCTCACATCCCATCTCCTAGGGGATATTATCTCCAGGGAAAATAAGGAGGTGAAAAGTCAAATGTTCCTTTCCAGACGCCTCCACTTCTCCTTCTTATGTCAGCACTAGAGTAAATGCAGCTTGAAGTGCTGACACGGTACCTCTATGGCATCATGCACAACATTTGACCAACCAGAGCCTCTTTGAAAGCAATAAAATGCTCTAAAATCCGAATTCAGTTTAGCAGATGCTGTAAGTGCAGGACAAAAATAATCCTTAGCATAAATCGTCCCATTCATCCTTTTTCAGAGATCATTTATCTTGACAACTTTGTGAGCCTCAAAGTGCTAAGAACATGTTTCTTTGCTCTACTATGGAAGCAACGAATGCCCAAAAGTCCGGTTTTATCTCGGTCCAAGTCTATTTTTGTTTCGCTTCTTGCTCCGTCAACTAAAATCCAATCAACTTTTCCTGCTAATATCACTTTCCGAATATCAAATTCCGCTTCGTCAGCCTACAGTGTAATTTCTTCGATACCAACCCTGCTGATGAAAGTTGTTTTTCCTTTGTCGAACAAGTGCGACACTCTGCTGGGAGTAATTTCACGCAATTTTCTTCTTCCAAGCCCCGGAGGTAACCAGGTTCTGCATTTTCTACACCCCCTGAAGCATAACCGTTAAGTTAATAAGATGTATGTGCACGGAGCAAATAGGGTTACCCAACTCCGATGCGTGAATTCATACAGGACTCTCAGCTCCAAGAAGAAAGAGAAGCTATTTAAAAAAAAAAAAAAACCTCTCAATAAAGGAGATGAAATACTGGCGGATGTCCCCACGCCAGAGGTGAGTTTCAGCAGGTTATGACCAATTCTGGAGAACTGGTAGCGGAAATTTTGAGTCGTTCGGAGAACCGGTAGTAAAAATTCTGACTGGCCCCACCCCCCATCTATTCTCTGCCTCCCAAGTTCCAGCTGATCGGGAGGAAATGGGGATTTTGCAGTAACCTTCCCCTGGATTGGGGAAGGGAATGGAGATTTTACAGTATCCTTCTCCTGCCACGCCCACCAAGCCACACCCACAGAACCGGTAGTAAAAAAAATTGAAACCCACCACCGATTAATGTGTCTGTTTTGATGAGTGGGTTTTCATGCAACGCAGACGTCCCTACTTACAAATAAGACAGAGAGTTGGCAAAAGGAAGGGGTTCCAAATTCAGTGCAGATTCTAAAATTCGCACCGGAGAAATCTGAATTTCTCCATCCATATCCTTAGAGACTGGCTTTGCATTCAGGGGAACAATTCTATGACTCCACTCCATCTCACTATCCTAAATCCTTGCCTCCCCCCAAAATCACAAAAGTCTTTGTTAGGATATAAAAAAATCCATGAAATAACAAGCAGAGAAAACTTAACCTTGAAGATGCAAACAACTTGTATTGTTCGAAGACGAGAGATTCGCATCGCCCCCGTTTCGTCTGGAGTCCCAGCTCCAGATATTCGCCCTCTAAATTTACAACACTTTAATACAATACTTACTTTCTCCCACCCACAAATCTTAGCTTAGGTCTGGTTTCATTTGGCCTCGTTTTTTTTTTTAAACGACGCCATGAACCCCTGTACAGATAAAAAAAATCTTAAAACAGTTAAAATTCGACACCTGATTTCTTTTTTGTACAAATAGTTACAAACGCAGCTGAAGGAATCTCTGTTCCCCTTCTGTATACACACCATTTTCTGCTCCGAATACCGTTCCGTAAAAATTCTTGGCCTCCTCTTTATAGAATATAGAATAACAGAGTTGGAAGGGACCTTGGAGGTCTTCTAGTCCAACCCCCTGCTTAGGCAGGAAACCCTCCACCACTTCAGACAAATGGTTATCCAGCATCTTCTTCAAAACTTCCAATGTTGGAGCATTCTCTCACGCTTCCTCTCTGGGAAAGGAATCCAAGTCGAAGCAAAATAGAGGCGCTAAAAAGCCACGTTTAACTTTTAAATAACGTTACTAGCTTGGAAGGAAACTATTCACAAAAGGATGGAAAGAGGACGCCTAAGTCCCTTTCTCAAAAAATAAAGAGAGGAGAACGAAGGGAGTTACGCAAAACTTTGGTCACCGTTATTCCGTCTGGATCCATCCATCGTTGATTTGTTGTTAGTTTTTTAAATAGCAAAACTCGGACCGAGATTTGATTCTTCTTTTCCCAACTCTGTCACTAGTCGCTTTTCCAACAAGCGCTTTAAAAATTCAGTTTCCAGTGTCCGCCTGCGTCTTCTGAGTGGCCATGAGATGATTTCTGAGTGACTTCTCCGAGGGTTCCATACAAAAATATATATATTCAAGCAGCTGCTTCTTTTTTTAAAAAAATACAGGCGAATACCCACCGTATCAGAAAGGCAGAGCTGGATCCAATCTGTAACTTTCATTTGACTCGCCTCTGTCATTTGTCCGACTCTCGTCTTGTTGGACAATGGACAAGAAGCTTGGCCAACCCAAGAAAAAGAAAATATCTACTTCCTTCTGGCTTGAAACACAGGAACCATGCAATCTTCACCCAAAGCGCCCTGGCGCTGATTCGTTCCAAGGATTTTTTCTTTTTTTTTAAAAAAAAAAAGGAAGAAATTTGCAATCCGTTCCTGCCTGGATTCGTCACGCTTTGTAGTTATGCATCGGCGTGGCCAACGTCAACTGTCCGTTGGGCGCAACTTCGTTGGCGTCGTCTTCTAACAAGCCGGAGATGTCCGCGTTGGGGATGCTGTCGTGGTAGCTGCTGAAGCTGATGTTGTCCTCCTTCAGTTCGATGGTCCAAAACGGAGCGTTCAGCTTCCGGTTCTGATATTCGCGGTACATGTAGACGGCGCCTACAAAACCCATCAGCAAAACAACCAGGATGATGATGACGGTTAGGATGATGATGTTGAACTGGGCCCAGGAGACGTCGGCCAACGTCGACGTGCCGTTCTCAGAAGACGGACTTGGGAAAGTCGGCTGCACCGTCCGCTGCACCGACGTGGTGTTGAAGACCACGGTAGGCGAGACGGTTGACGCGTTGAAGTTTGGAGCTGTAGGGGCCGGAGTATATTCTACATTAAAAAAAAAGAAAAAAGGACAAAGGGAAGAGTTATTAGGTGATGCAAGTAACCAGACCTTAAATGGAGGAGAATGGCAGTTCAAATTCTATTCGGGATGGGAGTCACAAATCACATTAAAAGCAAAACACAGGTAACTCTCGGCTTACACAATGGAGCCCAACATTTCTGTCATGAAGCGAGACATTTGTTCAGTGGGTTTTGCTCCATTTTATGACCTTTCTCGCCACAGTGGCAAAGTGAATCACTGCAGTGGATAAGTTAGTCACCTAGTTGATGGAGCTGGCGGAGATGGCTAAATTAACTGTTTTGAGAATAGGAATAGGAGTAGGAGTAGGAGTAGGAGTAGAGTAGAGTAGAGTAGAGTAGAGTAGAGTAGAGTAGAGTAGAGTAGAGTAGAGAATGAAATAATGAATAGAATAGAATGAATAAGAATAGAAGAATAGAATAGAATAAATAAGAAAGAGTAGAATAGAATAGAATGAATAAGAATAGAAGAATAGAATAGAATGAATAAGATAGAATAGAGTAGAATAGAATAGAATAGAATAGAATAGAATAGAATAGAATAGAATAGAATAGAATAGACAGTGGAATGGAATGGAATGGAATGGAATGGAATGGAATAGAATAGACTAGAATAGACTAGACTAGACTAGAATAGAATAGAATAGAATAGAATAGAATAGAATAGAATAGAATAGAATAGAATATGAAATAATGAATAGAATGAAATAATGAATAAGAATAGAAGAATAGAATAGAATAAATAAGAAAGAATAGAGTAGAATAGAATAGAATGAATAAGAATTGAAGAAAAGAATAGAATAGAATAGAATAGAATAGAATAGAATAGAATAGAATAGAATAGAGAGTGGAATGGAATGGAATGGAATGGAATGGAATGGAATGGAATAGAATAGAATAGAATAGAATAGAATAGAATAGAATAGAATAGAATAGAATAGAATAGAATAGAATAGAATAGAATAGAATAGAATAGAATAGAATTCTTTATTGGCCAACTGTGATTCAAGCTCGAGGCTTGAAATGCTTGAGGGCTCCTGGATTGGAGCTGAACGGCGAAAGGGAAGCAGAATGCCCCCTCCCACATGTTGGGGTAGACCAGGTGTCTCGATAGAAAAACACTTAATCTCTCCCCTGGCTCAAGCTGATGAAGGGAGGAGAACTTGTGGCTCAGAAGGTTAATTCAACTGCCTAACATGCAGGAAGCCCAAGTTCGAATCCGAGTAAGGGTATGGCTAGCTGATGAGAGCTAAATAGCTTGAAATAGATCTATACTAGTCTCCCTTTATTTCTTTATCAGCAAAATATAAATTTGGTATAAAATGGTTAGTCGTGAATGCGACTGCTTGAGGGCTCCTGGATTGGAGCTGAAAGGCGAAAGGGAGCAGAATGCTCCCTCCCACATGTTGGGGTAGAGCAGGTGCCTCGACTGAAAAACATTTCATATATACATTACAAATTATTCTAAAAATACGAGTTCCAGGTATATTAGTAAAAAAAGAGGCAGACATACTGCGAACTCCGGAACTTAAGATTTTAAAATTTTAAAATAATTAAAATTTTATTTTACTAAGCTTTCGTCAGCCATCTGCTGACATTGTCGGATTATTATACTACCATTACAGAGATCTCTGCCTTTATATGCCATTAATCAATTTAGCCCTTGTGCATAGGCCCTTCCAGCCGTCTCCCACTTGTAATCAGCTGTGTTGTTTTTGCTGTCGTCATGCTGGATGATGGAGGCTTGACTCCCACTGTTTTTTATACATATATACATATATACATATATACATATATACATATATACATATATACATATATACATATATACATATATACATATATACATATATACGTTTTCTGAGGTTTTCGCAGGTGTTTGTATGTTGGTCTTTGGTTATTCGGGTTTTCTCCCGCGTAAAATTGGAGGTGTCTTGGCAACGTTTCGACGAAGTCTCATTCGTCATCTTCAGGCTGGTGTTTTCGGCTTCGTGCTTCTAGGAGCAATGTTCACCAAGACACCTCCAATTTTACGCGGGAGAAAACCCGAATAACCAAAGACCTACATACATATATACATATATACGTTTTCTGAGGTTTTCGCGGGTGTTTGTATGTAGGTCTTTGGTTATTCGGGTTTTCTCCCGCGTAAAATTGGAGGTGTCTTGGCAACGTTTCGACGAAGTCTCATTCGTCATCTTCAGGCTGGTGTTCTCGGCTTCGTGCTTCTAGGAGCAATGTTCACCAGCCTGAAGATGACGAATGAGACTTCGTCGAAACGTTGCCAAGACACCTCCAATTTTACGCGGGAGAAAACCCGAATAACCAAAGACCTACATACATATATACATATATACATATATACATATATACATATATACATATATACATACATACATACATACATATATACATATATTTACATACACATACATATACATATACGTTAGTAACCTGTTTGTTAAGTGAATATGGCTTCTCCGCTGACTTTGCTTGTCAGAAGGCCGCAAAATGGGATCAAGTGACCTTGGGACACCGTAACCGTCATAAGTACGAACCGGTTGCCAAGCATCACGTCATCATGGGGATACTGCAAAAGTCCTAACTGCGAGGAACAGTCGTAAGTCCCTTTGCTCATTGCCGTTGTAACTTTGAACAGTCACTAAATGAATTGTTGCAAGCCGAGGACTACCTGTACGGTGGTTATCCAACCCACTATCGTTTAGAATCAGAGCCTCGTAGCTCATTTAACAAACCCATCCGACTCAATACAGGCGGTTCTCGACTTACGACTACAATTGCGAACCGGAATTTCCACCGGCGAACGAGCGGGTGGTTAAGCGAGCCACGTTCAATTTTACGACCTGTCTTGCCACAGTTGTTAAGTAAATCCAGGCACCTGAATTTTGGTCATGTGACTGTGGGGACACTGGGACGGTCCTAAGGACTGGTCGTTAAGTCATTTTTATCTGGGTTGTTGTAACTTCGAACGCTTAGCTGCAAGTCGAGGACTACCTGTAGTAATTTACGCACGCTGCTTAGAATGCGCGAACCCAACGGGAGGAAACTCTTACCTTCCTTGGTGCAGTTTGCTCCTTCCAAACGTTTGGCGTATCCTTCTTGGCACTTCTCGCAATGAACCCCGGCTGTGTGGTAGAGGCAACCGATACATTCGCCCGTATCTGCCTTGCAGACTGTCGGGGAAAGGGCCGGATCCACGTTCCCGTTGCATTGGCATTTCAGGCAGATGCTGTCCGAGCTGTAGTAGCCCTTGTCGCATTCGTTGCAGAGAGGGCCGATGTAGCCAAGACGGCACTCATCACAGCTTGCAGTTTGCTGACCAGGCTCTGATTGGGGTAAGAGGGATGTTAGTTAGCTCAACAGCTCCTATTTGCTACAGGAGTGCTCTCCGCGTTGCCAGCAGTCAGTCAAGCGGGATATGTACATTCTAGTGTTAACGGTTGTGAAGACGCCATGAGGAGGAGGAGGAATGGAGGAAAAAAGGAAGAAAGGAGGAAGAAAGGAGGAGGAAGTATGGAAGAAGAAGGAAAGAGAAGAAAGAAGGAAGGAAGAGAGGAAGGGAGGAAGGAAAGAAGAATGGAGGAGGAAGAATGGAAAGAGAAAGAAGGAGAAGACAGAAGGAAGAATGGAGGAGGAGGAATGGATGAAGAAAGGAGGAAGAAAGGAGGAGGAAGAATGGAAGAAGAAAGAAGGAGAAGAGGAATGGAGGAAAACAGAATGGAGGAAGAAAGGAGGAGGAAGAATGGAAGAAGAAAGAAGAAAGAAGGAGAAAAAAGGAAGAAAGGAGGAAGAAAGGAGGAAGAAAGGAGGAGGAAGAATGGAAGAAGGAGAAAGGAGGAAGAAAGGAGGAAGAAAGGAGGAGGAAGTATGGAAGAAGAAAGAATGGAGGAAGAAAGGAGGCAGAGGAATGGAGGAAGAAAGGAGGAGGAAGAATGGAAGAAGAAAGGAGGAGAAAAAAGGAAGAAAGGAGGGAAGAATGGAAGAAGAAAGAAGGAGAAAAAAGGAAAAATGGAGGAAGAAAGGAGGAGGAAGTATGGAAGAAGAAAGAATGGAGGAAGAAAGGAGGCAGAGGAATGGAGGAAGAAAGAAGGAGAAGGAAGAATGGAGGAGGAGGAATGGAGGAAAAATGGAAGAAAGGAGGAGGAAGAATGGAAGAAGGAAGAAGGAGGAGTGGAGGAATGGAGGAAGAAAGAATGGAGGAAGAAAGGAGGAGGAAGAATGGAAGAAGAAAGGAGAAGAGAGAAGGAAGAATAGAGGAGGAGGAATGGAGGAAAAAAGGAAGAATGGAAGAAGAAAGAAGAAAAAAAAAGGAAGAATAATGGAGGAGCGGGAGGAGCAGGAGGAGGACAGAAAAAAGAGAAGAAGGAATCAACCAAAATCTCTAAGATCAGATCTGTACATGAACTTGATGAGATAACTGACAAGAGATGGGTCTTAAGAAGATCTCTGGACAGAAACTCCGATGATCCTGCCGGGTTTCAGCAACCCAGTTATATGGGTGATCCGTTCTCACATCGCTGAGCTGGCCAGCCAGAAGAGGGAGATGTTTCTCCATCAAGGGTCAACCACCCTATTGGTCAATGCAACCAGAGCAAGTGACCAGCAGAGGGAGATGAAGATCCAGCAAGCACAACACAAATGCCTATTGCGGCGTTGTTGAGACTACCTGGACTATTCTGTCCACAGTAACTCTGTCTACGAAATGTATACCTGCCACTTCTCCATCCTGGGCTCCACGACAACCAGAGAGTCCGCGTGACTTCTTCATTTCTATAAGCTCAAACTAGATCAGCCCCCCAAAGCCCATCATGGCCAGCATAGCTCCCACAGCTTCCCCATCCACAGATGGGAGATCTCTTCAACCCCGTTGCTCTTCAACCTTTTAAGAAAACCACCTTACTTATCTGACAGCTGCCGCTGGAAAATTCCGTGGAGCAAGGGCAGCGGAGACACTCGTGAAGCTCGGAGCGGTTGCGGTAAAATTGTCCTTTGCAACTCTCACAGTAGGTGCCTTCGGTGTTTCCATGACAATTAAGGCAAGCGCCTACGTGCAAAACAAACAAACAAACACAACAGAAATGATGAAGCGGTTTGGAGGGGAAGCGACGTTTCGTGGGAAGACGCTCGAGTTGACTCTCTCGAGCGTCTCTCAAATCATCTCTCAACTATTATTTCAGAACAACAGAGTTGGAAGGGACCTTGGAAGTCTTCTAATCCGGGGATCGGCAACCTGCAGCTCCGGAGCCACATGCGGCTCTTTGGGCCTTCTGCTGTGGCTCCCTGTCAGGTGATCCCACCACTGACTGGCTCCGCTCCTCGCCCTCCCCTCCCAATCTCTCCTCACCTGGCCTGAAAACGTAAGGGCGATGGTGGGGGATGGAGAAGCGGCCAGGGCAGAGTCAGGGAGATACAGAGAGAGGGAGAGAGAGAGAGAGACGTAGAGAGATATAGAGAGAGGGGGGGAGAGAGAGAGACATAGAGACGTACAGAGAGAGAGGGAGAGAGAGAGAGAGACATAGAGAGATACAGAGAGAGGGGGAGAGAGAGAGACGTAGAGAGATATAGAGAGAGGGGGGAGAGAGAGAGACATAGAGAGATACAGAGAGAGGGGGAGAGAGAGACAGAGACGTAGAGAGATACAGAGAGAGGGGGAGAGAGAGACAGAGACGTAGAGTGATACAGAGAGAGGGGGAGAGAGACAGAGATGTAGAGAGATACAGAGAGAGGGGGATTGAGAGAGAGACATAGAGAGATACAGAGAGAGGGGGAGAGAGAGAGACGTAGAGAGATATAGAGAGAGGGGGGAGAGAGAGAGACATAGAGAGATACAGAGAGAGGGGGAGAGAGAGACAGAGACGTAGAGAGATACAGAGAGAGGGGGAGAGAGAGACAGAGACGTAGAGTGATACAGAGAGAGGGGGAGAGAGACAGAGATGTAGAGAGATACAGAGAGAGGGGGATTGAGAGAGAGACATAGAGAGATACAGAGAGAGAGGGAGGGGGAGGGAGGGAGGGGGAGAGAGAGACATCTCAAAAGGATTTTGTGGTTCTCAGTGTTTTTTAACAACTGGTTCTCTGCCATAATGGGTAGGCATGGCTAGAGGGGGTCATGTGACTGGTGGAAGTGAGTGACATCGAGTTGGCCACGCCCACCCAGGTTTTGTGACTCCCGGTGTTTTCTTTTCTGTGGGAAACGGGTCCGAATGGCTCTTTGAGTATTTAAGGTTGCAGACCCCTGTTCTAGTCCAACCTCTTGCTCAAACCCTATATAATTTCAGACTGATGGTTGTCCAAAACTCTTCTTAAAAAAAACCTCAAACGCAACATCTGGAGGCAAACCGTCCCACTGGTTAAATTATGGGGTTTTTTTTATCATGGTTTGGGTTGAGGTTCTTCAAGCTAAGCTCTTCTGCTCAGTTCTCCTGGCCAATCTAATCTGCTTTAAGTTCCATCAGAGAATGGTGAGATGGATGTCCAATGACCAAAAGAAGGATAGTCCTGCACTAACTCTTTTCCTCCTATATGATCTGAGCTAGATTTTGCCATGTTAAAACCCTTCCCCATGAGGGCAGGGGTGAGGCTGCTGGGAGTTCGCAGGGGTTCGGGAGAATCTAGCTAAGATTCTGTGCAGTTCGGAGAACTCCCAAATCCCACTCCTAGCTGGCCCCGACCACCCCGTCCCACCCCACCCAGGAGTCCCCACGCCAGAGGTGGGTTTCAGCAGGTTCTGACCAGTTCTGGAGAACCGGTAGCGGAAATTTTGAGTAGTTCGGAGAACCGGTAGTAAAAATTCTGACTGGCCCCGCCCCCATCTATTGTCTGCCTCCCGAGTCCCAGTTGATCGGGAGGAAATGGGGATTTTGCAGTAACCTTCCCCTGCCATGCCCACCAAGCCACGCCCACCAAGCCATGCCACGCCCATCAAGCCACACCCACAGAACTGGTAGTAAACAATTTTGAAACCCACCACTGTCCCACGTGGCCCGTTTTGGATGCAGGTAAGTGCAGGGCATGCGCAGAGGCTCAGGGAGGGTGAAAAATGGGCCTACCAGAAATTCAGGAAGGCCGGAAACGGGCCCATTTCCAGCCTCCAGAGGGCCTCCAGAGCCTGGGGAGGCCGTTTTCACTCTCCCGGAGGCTCGAGAAAAGCCTCCGGAGCCCGGGGAGGGCAAAAACTTCCCCCTCCCCCACTGTGGTGCAGGAGGCCAATCAGGCCATGCCCACCATGGCCATGCCCACCCAGCAACCGGGCAGAGAACCCCTTGCTAAAATCTTTAAAGCCCACCCCTGCATAAGGGCCACTCCTCAGAAAACAACCCCAGAGCATCCCCGTTTTACCTGTCAAAGGATCGCACTGCAACGAATGATTGTTGCACTGGCATGGCAGGCAGGTGGTTCCGTTGAACTTGGAGAACCCTTCCGGGCACTGGGCGCATTTGATCCCCGTGGCTCCAGCTTTGCACTGGCACCTTCCAAGGCTGTTTGGAAAGAAAGAACCAGAGATCACGCCGGAGGCATTGTGGAGGCTCCTTCGAAAGCAGCGTTATTGCAATTTGTTAAATCTGGGGTGAAGGAAGAGGGGGTGGGAAATGGAGTGGTCTCCATGCCAATGAGAAGGGCAGGGCTACAACTAACCAAATTGCCAAGCAGCAGAATCGGTTGATTTCTGTTGAGGAGGACTTGTGGGTACATTGTGGGTACATGTGAATTGCCAGATGATAGATGAGAGAGAGAGAGAGAGAGAGACAGACAGACAGACAGACAGACAGACAGACAGACAGACAGACAGACAGAGGAGAGAGATATAGATAGATAGACGATAGATAGATAGATAGATAGATAGATAGATAGATAGATAGATAGATAGATGATAGATAGATAGATAGATAAATAGATAAATAGATAGATAGATGTATGATAGATTGATGATAGATAGATGATAGACAGATAGATAGATAGACAGACAGATAGATGATAGGTAGATAGATAGATAGATAGATAGATAGATAGATAGATAGATAGATAGATAGAGATAGATAGATAGACAGACAGACAGACAGACATTAGATAGAAGATACAAGAAATTAGATGATAGATAAGTGTGAGAGAGAGAGTAATAGATAGATAGATAGATAGATAGATGATAGATAGATAGATAGATAGATGATAAATAGATAGACAGATAGATAGATAGATATACAGAGAGAGGGAGATTAGATAGAAGACAGATACAAGAAATTAGAGAGAAAGAGAGTAGGTGATATAGATAGATAGATAGATAGATAGATAGATAGATAGATAGATAGATAGATGATAGATAGATAGATAGATAGATAAATAGATAAATAGATAGATAGATGTATGATAGATTGATGATAGATAGATGATAGACAGATAGATAGATAGATAGACAGACAGATAGATGATAGATAGATAGATAGATAGATAGATAGATAGATAGAGATAGATAGACAGACAGACAGACAGACAGACAGACAGACAGACAGACATTAGATAGAAGATACAAGAAATTAGATGATAGATAAGTGTGAGAGAGAGAGTAATAGATAGATAGATAGATAGATAGATAGATGATAGATAGATAGATAGATAGATGATAGATAGATAGACAGATAGATAGATAGATATACAGAGAGAGGGAGATTAGATAGAAGACAGATACAAGAAATTAGAGAGAAAGAGAGTAGATGATATAGATAGATAGATAGATAGATAGATAGATAGATAGATAGATAGATAGATAGGGTAGGTAGGTATGTAGGTAGGTAGATACAGTAGATAGATGATAGATAGATAGAGATAGATGGATGGATGGATGGATAGATTAGATAGGTAGATAGATTAGGTAGGTAGGTAGGTAGATACATAGATGATAGATAGATAGATAGATAGATAGATAGATAGATAGATAGATAGATAGATACATAGATACATAGATAGATAGATTAGGTAGGTAGGTAGGTAGGTACGATAGACAGATAGATAGATAGATAGATAGATAGATAGATAGATAGATAGATAGATAGATAGATAGATAGATAGATAAGAGAGAGAGAAAGAGAGAGAAAAGATGAAGAATTCAGATTTTCTCTGGAGTGAAGGTCTTCTTTAATGCAAACGAAATGAGAAAACACTCTAACATAGACCCAACATTAATGGTTTACACAATAGAAAACAGAGTTGGAAGGGACCTTGGAGGTCTTCTAGTCCAACCCCAAGCAGGAGACCCTAAACTATTTCAGACAAATGGCTGTCCAGTCCCGTCTTGAAAACTTCCAGCGATGGAGCACCCACAATTCTCTGGAGGCAAGTGATGAATTGTTCTCATAATTGAGGAAATTTCTCCTTGGTTCTAAGTTGCTTCTCTCCTTGATGAGTTTCCACCCATTGCTTCTTGTCCTGCCCTCAAGTGCTTTGGAGAATAGCTTGACTCCCTCTTCTTTGTGGCAGCCCCTCAAATATCGAACGACTGCTATATTTTTAGCAGAGCACAGTTCATAGGAATGCAGTGGCTTAGTGGCTAAGACGCTGAGCTTGTCGATGGAAAGGTCGGCAGTTCAGCGGTTCGAATCCCTAGCGCTGCGTAATGGGGTGAGCTCCCGTGGCTTGTCCCAGCTTCTGCCAACCTAGCAGTTCGAAAGCAGGTAAAAAAAATGCAAGTAGAAAAATAGGGACCACCTTTGGTGGGAAGGTAACAGCGTTCCGTGCGCCTTTGGCGTTGAGTCATGCCGGCCACATGACCACGGAGACGTCTTCGGACAGCGCTGGCTCTTTGGCTTTGAAACGGAGATGAGCACCGCCCCCTAGAGTCGGGAACGACTAGCACAGATGTGCAAGGGGAACCTTTACATTTTCCTTACAATTTATAGACTAAACCAGAGATCAGCAACCTGGGGCTCTGGAGCCGCATGTGGCTCTTTCACCCCTCTGCTGCGGCTCCCTATCACTCAAAATATGCGTCACAACCACCAATGTGCGACACCCACCAGCACGCAATTTATTGAGCTTTTCAACCCCCGGTAGGCCAATCATGGATAAATCCAAGAAGAGAAAAGTTTCAGAAGAAAACAGAATTTTTATTTCAACTACAGATGCTAGTTTTGTGGCCGCTCGAGAAATAGTCAGGCACGGGAAGGGTTTTGTGGCTCCCGGTGTTTTCTTTTCTGTGGGAAACGGGTCCAAATGGCTCTTTGAATGTTTAAGGTTGCAGACCCCTGGACTAAACCATAGTTGATTCCTCAAGCTGAAAGGAGAGCAAACTTGGCTTAACACGATAGAGTCATCCCGGCTAGAAATCTGATTTCCAAACAGTTCCATTTGTAAGGAGGCCGTCTCCGTCTCTCTGTGCTTTCAAACACTTCCCTTCTCAGTTGACACAGAGCGAGGAGGGAAGTTATTAAGCGTTTTAAAAGGGAATTTGGGTGCCTGAAAGTTCAGATTTAAGGCCAGTGTGGCAGGATGTTCAATTCCATTCAGATGGCTGGAAGCCACGGGCCAGAATGAAATCTTTCATAAGAGACAGAAATGCTGGCTTTGCTCTCCCACCCGCTACCCACTCCCGCTCAATGCCTCTATAGAATGAAACATATGACAAAATCCCCTTTCATGGCTCGGCCAGTGCCAAAGCTCCTTCTCCGTTTATTCTCTTCCCCCACCTCCCCTCCGCAAAAACTCGAGAGTTCAATATAAAAGCTCAGGTCATCGATGTAGAGAGCGATCTGGAAAATGAGGAAAGAAAGAGAAAGAGAGAGAGAGAGAAAGGAAGAGAGAAAGAAAGGAGGGAGGGAGGGAGGGAGGAAGGAAGGAAGCGAGGGAGGGAGGGAAGGAGGAGGGGAAAAGGGAGGGAGAAAACAGACTTAAATTCAGTAAAGGGGTCATGAAAGAATCAATCAGACTTTTTTAAAAAGTACATTTTGAGAAGGGAGGGAGGGAGGGAGGGAAGGAAGAAGGAAGGAAGGAAGGAAGGAAGGAAGGAAGGAAGGAAGGAAGGAAGGAAGGAAGGAAGGAAGGAAGGAAAATGGAAGGAGGGAGGAAAACAGATTGAAATTCAGTAAAGTGTTCACCATAAATAAAGTGTATTTTGGGAAGGAAGGAAGGAAAGAAGGAAGGAAGGAAGGAAGGAAGGAAGGAAGGAAGGAAGGAAGGAAGGAAGGAAGGAAAATGGAAGGAGGGAGAAAACAGATTGAAATTCAGTAAAGTGTTCACCATAAATAAAGTGTATTTTGGGAAGGAAGGAAGGAAAGAAGGAAGGAAGGAAGGAAGGAAGGAAGGAAGGAAGGAAAATGGAAGGAGGGAGGAAAACAGATTGAAATTGAGTAAAGTGTTCACCATAAATAAAGTGTATTTTGGGAAGGAAGGAAGGAAGGAAGGAAGGAAGGAAGGAAGGAAGGAAGGAAGGAAGGAAGGAAAATGGAAGGAGGGAGAAAACAGATTGAAATTCAGTAAAGTGTTCACCATAAATAAAGTGTATTTTGGGAAGGAAGGAAGGAAGGAAGGAAGGAAGGAAGGAAGGAAGGAAAATGGAAGGAGGGAGGAAAACATTGAAATTCAGTAAAGTGTTCACCATAGAACCAATCAGCCTTAAAATAAAGTTTATTTTGGGAAGGAAGGAAGGAAGGAAGGAAGGAGGAAGGAAGGACAATTGTATCCCTTCAAAAACTAAGCTATTTCAATTTAAGACCCCCTAAGCCCTTCAAATGCCCTTCCTTCTGTCATATAAGCTCCTTTTCCGCCAGATTACAGCCACCCTTTTCCTCCCCTCTGGCCCACTTCGAGCCTTTTTCTCTGTCCCCTGGTCTCAAAATGGCAGAGCTACCCAGAGAGTTGCCTCTGTCAGCTGAAGGCATCCATGCTGGTCTCATGACCCCTCCAGGTGATGAGATCTCAGGACAGATTCCCTCACTGGATGTGACATGACCTCTGGGATTTCTACTGCTAGGCAGGTAGGAAGGAAGGAAAGCCCTGAGATGCTTCAGATCCAAAGCGTGAATGAACTTCAAGAGATGGTCGGTGGGACTATCCTGCCAGGATGAGAGAAATCTACATCCGGACAAAGAAACTTTTGCTCCCAAGCGTAAGAGATGCTCCTCATCAGGTCACGCAAGTGAGGAAACCATAGCTTCTCTTGGCATGTTCTTATCTTTTAAGACTTGGGGACAATTCTGATTCTGGTTGCAGGAACTGGGTCTGTCTGTCTGTCTGTCTGTCTGTCTGTCTGTCTATCTATCTATCTATCTATCTATCTATCTATCTATCTATCTATCATCTATCTATCTATCTATCTATCTATCTATCTATCTATCATCTATCTATCTATCTATCTATCATCTATCTATCTATCTATCTATCTATCTATCTAACTATCTATCTATCTATCTATCATCTATCTATCATCTATCTATCTATCTATCTATCATCTATCTATCTATCTATCTATCTATCTATCTATCATCTATCTATCTATCTATCTATCTATCTATCTATCTATCATCTATCTAACTATCTATCTATCTATCTATCTATCATCTATCTATCTAACTATCTATCATCTATGTATCTATCTATCTATCTATCTATCTATCTATCTATCTATCTATCTTTCTATCTATCTATTTATTTATCAAATTTCTATACTGCCCTACTCCTGGAGGACTCAGGGCAGTGAACAGCCAAGATAAAATACAGATAATATATTCAGATAATACAGTCTAGTTTGATGAAAAGAAGGACCAGGGGAGACATGATAGCAGTCTTCCAATATCTCAGGGGCTGCCCCAAAGAAGAGGGAGTCAAGCTATTCTCCAAAGCACCTGAGGGCAGGACAAGAAGCAATGGGTGGAAACTCATCAAGGAGAGAAGCAATTTAGAACCAAGGAGAAATTTCCTGACTGTGAGACCGATGAATCAGTGGAACAGCTTGCCACAAGAAGTTGTGAATGCCCCAACACTGGAAGTTTTTAAGAAGAGGTTGGATAACCATTTGTCTGAAGTGGTGTAGGATTTCCTGCCTAAGCAGAGGGTTGGACTAGAAGACCTCCAAGGTCCCTTCCAACTCTGTTATTCTATTCTATTCTGATGGTGGCTTCTAACAGATGAACAGAGTTGGAAGGGACTTTATATAGGTCATCTAGTCCAACCCCCTGCTCAAGCAGGAGACCCTACACCATTTCTGACAAATGGCAGTCCAATCTTCCTTGAAAGTCTCAAGTGATGAAGCTCCCACAACGTCTGAAGGCAACTTCTCTTCCATGGGTTGATTGCTCTCACTGTCAGGAAATTTCTCCTTATTTCCAGGTTGAATCTCTCCTTGATCAGTTTCCATCCATGATTCCTTGTCTGGCCTTCAGGTGCTTTGGAAAATAGCTTGACCCCTTCCACTCTGTGGCAGCCCCTCAAATATTGGAAGGCTGCTATCCTGTCTCCCCTGGTCCTTCTTTTCACTAGAGTAGCCATGCCCAGTTCCTGCAACCGTTCATCGTATGTTTTTCCCTACAGCCCCTTAATCCTCTTGGTTGCTCTCCTCTGCACTTTTTCTAGAGTCTCAACATCTTTTTTACATCGTGGTGACCAAAACTGGATGCAGGATTCTAGTTGTGGTCTTACTAAGGCTTTATAGGACGGTATTAGGACCTCCCTTGATCTTTTAGTACCTCACTTGATTCTACTTTTCCCCTGTACAAATTTCACCTTGTCCTTCTTTGGGAACGAATCATAGTCGGGAGGAGCACTGAGGGATGGGACATTGGGGGCCTCCCGCAAATGGTCACCTCAACCAAGCGAGCCAAGAACTAGGGGAGAAGCCAAAATCAGGCAAACAGGAGGCGGGAAAGAGAGCAGTCCAGAGCAGAAGGCCAAAGACCAAAGACCAACTGAGGACTGGAACAATTCTGAAGATCACGAGCTCTTTTCTCCTCCGGCCCAGCCGAACTGGGACACACAATTTTCTTTACAAAGGAGATAATGGCGCTTTCCGGCATTGCTGCTACTCTGTTTACTGAGCAGAAAACAGTGAAGCGGCGGAGACTGAATGGCAACTGGGACACGCGTTTATGGATGGCGGCCGTGGATTATTGCCCCGATGAAATTAGGAAGGCGGCTGAGTCGGGCTGTGCTGTGACAACCGAAGTCCATTGTTCAAGCCCTCCCTTGGTGTCCCTCCCTTCCTCTTAACAAAACTGCCGGAAGCGAAGCCCCCGTCTAGATGATTCTAGATGTGTTGACTTGGCGTTGGCCTGCTTTCAGTAGGGTGAAAAACAAGAAAGAAAGAAAGA
>NW_027256897.1:5479294-5529294 GCF_029215685.1 Pituophis catenifer annectens | reverse complement strand
CCCATGCTTGAAAGAAAAGCCACTAAAAATCGCCTAGTTGGGTAATGAAACAGCTGCAAGGAAACAACCAAGCTCAGAGAGCACCAAGGACCCCCCCAGTCCTCCTCCTCTTCCTCCTCCTCCTGATCCTCCACACTCCACTCCCTTCTAGCACTGAAGGTGTGACCTACTTGGGTAATGAAATGTCTGCAAGGAAATAACCAAGCTCAGAGTGCACCGAGGATCCCACAGTTGTCCTCCTCTTCCTCCTCCTCCTTCTCCTCCTCCCTCCACTCCACAAACAACTCTCCTTTCCAGCACTAATGATGTTACCTGGTTAGGTTAAAAAATGTCTGCAAGAAAATCGCCAATCTCAGAGTGCACCGTGGTGCAGAAGGCCAACTAGACCACGCCCACCATGGCCACGCCCACCCAACCACTGGGCAGAGAACCCCTTGCTAAAATTTTTGAAGCCCACCCCTGCATCCATGCATTTCACAGCCGCAACACCAGGCAATTTTATGGGTCACCGCTGCATCCGGGACCCCATACTACTGCCTCCCACGTTGGATGACAAGACCAAAAACGGGAGCCATCCCACATTCCAAAACTATATTCGCCCACATTCCCTGGCCATTAAAAGAGAAGGAACGAAGAAGGTGGCGGGCGAGAGGTTTGAAGGAGTTCTCCTTACTTGTCGCAGGACGAAGAGATGGAGTCCTCGGGATGACACTCGCAAGGAAGGCAACGTTGGGGAGGTTGACTGAGATAGTAGCCATCTTCGCATCTGTCGCACGAGGGCCCCGTGTATCCTGGGTGGCAGTGACAGTGACCCGTGGTGTTGCACTCACCCACACTTGTGCTTCCGACGGAGCTGCAGTTACAGAAGACATCTGCAAGAGGAGCAAAGGGGAAAAAAGGAACCTGAAATTAATTACGGGCTGATTGGAGAATCATATTTCCTCTTCTTCTTTTTTTTTCTTCTAAAGGTGAGTCATTGCAGACAACACACCTGGCCTCAGATCCCAATTTGGAGAGTGTAGGACAAAAAGCCAACGCAATCCTCAATTGCATGAACAGAGGGATTCAATCAAGATCAAGGGAGGTACTAATACCACTCTATAAAGCCTTAGTAAGACCACACCTAGAGTACTCCACCCAGTTTTGGTCACCACACTATAAAAAAAAGATGTTGAGACTCTAGAAAAAGTGCAGAGAAGAGCAACAAAGATGATTAAAGGACTGGAGGCTAAAACATATGATGAACAGTTGCAGGAACTGGGCATGGCTAGTCTAGCGAAGAGAATGACCAGGGGAGACAGGATAGCATCTTCCAATATTGGAAGGGCTGCCACAGAAAGGAGGGGGTCAAGCTATTTTCCAAGGCACCCAAAGGCCAGACAAGGAATAATGGATGGAAACTGATCAAGGAGAGATTCAACCTAGAAATAAGGAGGAATTTTCTGACGGGGAGAACAATCAACCCATGGAACAGAAGTTGCTTTCAGAAGTTGTAGGAGCTTCATCACTTGAGGCTTTCAAGAAGAGACTGGACTGCCATTTGTCAGAAATGGTGTAGGGTCTCCTGTTTGGGCAGAAGGTTGGACTAGATGACCTACAAGACCCCTTCCAACTCTGTTCATCTGTTAAAAGCCGATTCAATCGAATCTCCAAATTGGAGGTCTGAATCAAATTAATGAGATGATCCGTATGACAATCAACCCTATTTTTATTCTTGCAACATACTACGAGGTGGAGCAGGCTTAGCTTGGTGGCCAAGCAGGTCTTTGAACTCCAACCCAACCCAAAAACCACAACTAGACCACACCTGTTGAGGGATAGCACCTCTGCCTAAGGTTAATGTCCATCTTCGCCCCAAAGGTGCTTTTTCAAGAGGCAACTGGACTTTCTGGGTTTGCTTTGAAGAAGTTTCGCTTCTCATCCAAGAAGCTTCTTCAGCTCTGATGGGATGGTGGTGGGGAACGGATGGATTTATATTCCTTGCAGGCAGCTGGTCATTTGCATCCTTTTAGAGAGTCGTTGAGGCCACTTGGAGGTTTATCTGTGTCCTCAGGGTCACCTGAGTGGTGCAAATGAGTTTGGAGCCTTCTTGGAAGTGTTCTTCTTGGAACTTCTTGGAACAGTTCCAAGAAGGCTGCACATCCAACTGCACCACTCAGGGATACCCTGAGATAAATCTCCAAGTGCCGTTGAAATGACTGTGTTGGAAAATGGAAGTGGCCTCAACAACTTGCTAAAAGGATGCAAATGACCAGCTGTCTGCAAGGAGTATAAAGCCTTCCATTCCCCACCACCATCCGGTCAGAGCTGAAGAAGCTTCTTGGATGAGGAGCAAAACGTCTCCAAAGAAAAACCAGAAAGTCCGGTTGCCTCTTGAAAAAAGCATCCATGACCTCGATGACTGAGAATCTCCATAGACATTTAGCTCCCTTCTTCCTCCCTTCTAACCTTCTCTCCTACTCTTGTTTCCTCTCTCTTTCTTCCTCTCCTTTTCCCTTTCTTCTTTCCTCCTCTCCTTCTCCTTCTCTCCTTCCCCTTCCTTTCCCCCACACCTTCCTTCTTCCTCCCTTCTAACCTACTCTCCTACTCTTGTTTCCTCTCTTTCTTTCTCTCCTTTTCCCTTTCTTCTTTCCTCCTCTCCTTCTCCTTCTCTCCTTCCTCTTCCTTTCCCCCACACCTCCCTTCTTCCTCCCTTCTAACCTTCTCTCCTACTCGTTTCCTCTCTCTTTCTTCCTCTCCTTTTCCCTTTCTTCTTTCCTCCTCTCCTTCTCCTTCTCTCCTTCCCCTTCCTTTCCCCCACACCTCCCTTCTTCCTCCCTTCTAACCTCTCCTACTCGTTTCCTCTCTTTCTTCCTCTCCTTTTCCCTTTCTTCTTTCCTCCTGTCCTTCTCCTTCTCTCCTTCCCCTTCCTGTTCCTCACACCTCCCTTCTTCCTCCCTTCTAACCTTCTCTCCTACTCTTACTTCCCCTCTCCCTTCTTCCTCTCCTTTTCCCTTTCTTTTTTCCTCCTCTCCTTCTCCTTCTCTACTTCCCCTTCCTTTCCCCCACACCTCCCTTCTTCCTCCCTTCTAACCTTCTCTCCTACTCTTGTTTCCTCTCTTTCTTCCTGTCCTTTTCCCTTTCTTCTTTTCTCCTCCTTCTCGCCTTCCCCTTCCTTTCCCCCAAACCTCCCTTCTTCCTCCCTTCTAACCTTCTCTCCTACTTGTTTCCTCTCTTTCCTCTCCTTTTCCCTTTCTTTCCTCCTCTCCTTCTCCTTCTCTACTTCCCCTTCCTGTTCCTCACACCTCCCTTCTTCCTCCCTTCTAACCTTCTCTCCTACTTTTGCTTCCCCTCTCCCTTCTTCCTCTCCTTTTCCCTTTCTTTTTTCCTCCTCTCCGTCTCCTTCTCTCCTTCCCCTTCCTTTCCCCCCACACCTCCCTTCTTCCTCCCTTCTAACCTCTCCTATTCTTGTTTCCTCTCTCTTTCTTCCTCTCCTTTTCCCTTTCTTCTTTCCTCCTCTCCTTCTCCTTCTCTACTTCCCCTTCCTTTCCCCCACACCTCCCTTCTTCCTCCCTTCTAACCTCTCCTACTCATTTCCTCTCTTTCTTCCTCTCCTTTTCCCTTTCTTCTTTCCTCCTCTCCTTCTCCTTCTCTCCTTCCCCTTCCTTTCCCCCACACCTCTCTTCTTCCTCCCTTCTAACCTTCTCTCCTACTCTTGTTTCCTTTCTTCCTCTCCTTTTCCCTTTCTTCTTTCCTCCTCTCCTTCTCCTCCTCTCCTTCCCCTTCCTTTCCCCCCAAACCTCCCTTCTTCCTCCCTTCTACCCTTCTCTCCTCTCCTTTTCCCTTTCTTCTTTCCCTCCTCTCTTCTCTCCTCTATCCCTCTCCTTTCCCCTTCGGTCTTGCAAGAGGGTTATCTGATCCAGCGGACACACGTCGGATGCATGCCTCCCGCCAACTGCAGGGAATGGTTTGATCCAGCATTATTCAATAGCGCCAGCAAAACTCAGCTTTGGAGGCCCGGCCCATGGCAGAAGAAGAAAGATTGGTTGATCCGTTGATCCCCTCCAACGCCTATTCAAAAAGAGCCATGCCATCAGCTCAAAGCCTCATTGTTTTTCCAAAAGTTGCACCCGATCAGCAAAAACCAGATACAAAACAATGCCCAAGAATGACAACACAGGACATCCATCAAGTTAGAAAAACTCTCATGCAACGGTTGAGGAGCGAATGTTTTTTCCTATCCTGAAACCAAGTTTCACGAAGAGAGTCCCTTTGTTGGAGCTAACACGTTGGAGACATACAGATTGGAAGGGACCTTGTAGGTCATCTAGTCCAACCCCCGGCCCAAGCAGGAGACCTTACACCATTTTTGACAGATGGCAGTCCAGTCTCTTCTTGAAAGCCTCCAGTGATGAAGCTACCACAACTTCCGAAGGCATCTTCTGTTCCATCGGTTGATGGTTCTCGCTGTCCTTATAAGTAAGAATACCTTACTTACGTAAGGGAGTGGGGCCCTAAGCATTTTGGAAACCAACCCACAAGCTCAGAGAACGAGCCTTCACCCTCATCCTACACCCGAGTTATAGATCTAGAAAGATCTGGAAAGAATGCAGAGAAGAGCAACCTGGATGATGAGTGGACTATAGGCTCAAACATACGATGAACGGTTGCAGGAATTGGGCCTGGCTAGTCTAGTGAAGAGAAGGACCAGGGGAGACAGGATAGCAGTCTTCCAATATTTGAGGGGCTGCCACAGAGAGGAGGAAGGGGGTCAAGCTATTTTCCAAAGCATCTGAAGGCCAGACAAGAAATAATGGATGGAAACTGACCAAGGAGAGATTCAACCTGGAAACAAGGAGGAATTTTCTGACAGTGAGAGCCATCAACCCATGGAACAGAAGTTGCCTTCAGAAGTTGTAGGAGCTTCATCACTTGAGGCTTTCAAGAAGAGACTGGACTGCCATTTGTCGGAAATGGTGTAGGGTCTCCTGCTTGGGAGAGGGGGGAGGTTGGACTAGATGACCTACAAGGTCCCTTCCAGCTCTATTCTGATTGATTGATTCAACCAAGAAATAAGGAGAAATTTTCTGACAGTGAGATCAATCGACCCATGGAAGAGAAGTTGCCTTCAGAAGTTGTGGAAGCTTCCACCTTGAAGGTCCACCTTAAAAGCCAACCTGTTAGGATCTCTGCTTCCTGTGTCCTTTCAGTTGAAATCTTCCTACAACCCAACCACCAGGCTTCCCCATAACTTCCCTCCCCACCCCAACTAATCCCTCGGTGTCTCTTTTAAATCTGTTTTGTTCATCACTTTTAAATCCCTAAGCAAACCCCAGGACAGGAAAAGCTAGTTATGCACGTCTGGCTCATCGCATGATGCCAAAAAAAATATATTCTTTGATGCCCTCTGCACAACGCTGATTCACACAAACCTTTGGAAAGCCACCGACGGTGATTTTAATTATACCCACAGCGCTGCACCCACAACATCAGTATCTGGTCTTGCTAACTAGCAACGCCATCGCGTGCTTTCATTTCTGTAAGGCTCATTTTATTTATTTATTTATTTATTTATTTATTTATTTATTTATTTATTATTTATTTAATTAATTTCTATACCGCCCTTCTCCCGAATTTATTTGTCAAACATGTATAAGATAACAGATATAAGTATAAACATGGTTATGAATACAGGAAATCGGTAGAAATAAACGGGGACAGTAGGACAGGGACGGTAGGCATGCTGGTGTGCTTATGTACACCCCTTACAGACCTCTTAGGAATGGGGTGAGGTCAACAGTCAACCTTAGACAGTCTAAGGTTAAGGTTTTGGGGGTTTGGGGATGAAACCACAGAGTCAGGTAGCGCATTCCAGGCATTGACCGCTCTGTTGCTGAAGTCGTATTTTCTGCAATTGAGTTTGGAGCGGTTTACCTTAAGTTTGTATCTATTGTGTGCTCGTTTATTGTTTCGTTTGAAGCTGAAGTAGTCATTGACAGGTAGGACGTTGTAGCAGATATGTTTGTGTACTACGCTTAGGTCAGACTGAAGGCGCCATAATTCTAGGTTGTCTAAGCCCAAAATTTCAAGCCTGGTGGCATAAGAGATTCAGTTGTGAGCAGAGGAGTGGAGGACTCTTCTCGTGAAATACCTCTGGACTCGCTCAATTGTATTAATGTCCGATATACAGTGCGGGTTCCAGGCAGACGAGCTGTATTCGAGAATTGGTCTGGCAAAGGTTTTGTATGCCCTAGTTTGCAGTACAATGTTACCGGAGAAGAAGCTTTGCAAGATTAGGTTTACAGCTCTTAATGCCTTTTTGGCAATGCTGTTACAGTGAGCTCTGGCACTTAGATCATTTGAGATGAATACTCCAAGGTCCTTGACAGAGTGAGGGTCATCTACGAGGTCGTATCCACCCAACTTGTATTTGGTGTTCTGGGGTGTTTTTTTGCCAATGTGTAAGACAGAGCATTTGTTGGTTGAGATTTGGAGATTTGTGTTGTGCAATGCAACCAACCTGATGAGAGTGAAGACGAGATCCAGGAATAAGGAACCTCCCTTGCCTCTCCGAGGTTCTTCCTAATTTCAAAGGACACATTTAACCCTACAGACTCTTTCGCTTTGCGAACCAAAACTCACACCTATCTACCTTTGATAAAAAGTTGGGCTGAAGTCCCCAACTGATGGGAGAGGCCTCAAATGAAGCATGCCCATAAAAGTTGCTGTGATCCTTCACACCATCTGGAATGGCCTCCACCAGAAATCCAGTGGTGGGATTCAGCCAGTTCGGGAGAACCGGTTGTTAAATTTCTGAGCAGTTTGGTGAACTGGTTGTTGGAAGAAATTATTAGGGTAGAGAACCGGTTGTTAAATTAGTTGAATCTCACCACTGCAGAAATCCCAGGTGAAACATCTCCAGAACGTCTCCAGAAGCCTCTCCAGGATACCAGAAAGATCAGAGGCCACAAGAGCTAAGCAGAACAGCTCAATATGGAGTGTCCCTTCATCGTTGTATCTGGAGGACGCAAACAACATCGCCTGGGCCAGGTGAAACCAAAAGTACTTTTTCAAAAGGCATCTGGACTTTGTTTCTCCTTGGAGATGTTTCACTTCTCATCCAATCTTCACTTCTGAAGAAATATTGGTGACTAAATTTTTGTGACAAAACATTTGCCAGACCAATTCTCGAATACAGCTCATCTGTCTGGAACCCGCACTGCACATCGGACATTAATACAATTGAGAGAGTCCAGAGATATTTGACTTTTTTAAATTTGATTTATATGCCGCCCTTCTCCGGAGACTCAGGGCGGCTTACAATGTGTTAAGCAATAGCCTTCATCCTTTTGTATATTTATACAAAGTCAGCTTATTGCCCCCACAAACTGGGTCCTCAATTTACCTACCTTAGAAAGGATGGAAGGCTGAGTCAACCTTGAGCCTGGTGAGATTCGAACTTACAGTAATTGCAGACAGCTGGTGTTAATCACAATGCTATCAGTCTGCTGAGCCACCAGGCCCATTTTCTATTCTATTCTATTCTATTCTATTCTATTCTATTCTATTCTATTCTATTCTATTCTATTCTATTCTATTCTATTCTATTCTATTCTAACTTCCCTTTGGAAAAGCATTAAAGTGACGAGGGGGGGGAAAGAATGGGACACTGCTAAACTTTACGGGTTCCAGGCAACCTCCTGCCCTTGATTTTCTTTCCAAAACTCTTTAAGGTTATAAGGGTGTGTATTTGGGTTTATCTTTTTTATCAAGTGCGCTCAGTTTAATCTTTCAACAAAGGGCTCCAGGGAAGACGGACGGCTCTGTTGTCATAACTTGCAGATCAAAAGTCCCCCCACCCCCAATGAATCAAAGCCGACAGACTTCGTGGCTTGTTCCACTTACTTTTCCCCTTTGTTCTAATGCCTCCTCTTTTTTCCCCCAGAGCCATCTTTTTTTTTTTCTATTTTTAGAGACTGGTTCCACCCAGTAGTTCCGATCTAAGCTGTTTTGGGAGGGGGGGGTTTCCCACCAAAGCATTGAATTTCTTCACCTTCAGATAGCTGAGATATTAAATTTCGACATCTGGGAGGTAGGACCTTCCTCATCTCTGCCTTCCCTTCCCCTCCCCCCATTCTTTTTATGAGAGACCATTAATCCAGCAATCATGGGGAAAAATAACTCACACTGCATATCATGCAAGGTTATCTCTCTATCTCCCATATCTCTCTATCTTTCTACCGTGTCTGTCTGTCTGTCTGTCTGTCTGTCTGTCTCTATCTATCTATATATAGCTTTCCCTGTCTCTCTCTCTCCATTTATCTATCCATCCATATCTATCTATTTATATCTATCTCTCTATCCATCTATATCTCTATCTACCATATCTATCTATCTATCTATCTATCTATCTATCTATCTATCTATCTATCTATCTATCTATCTACCTATCTACCTATCATCTATCTCTAACTCTATCTATCCCTCTCTCTCTATTTATATATCTATCCATCCATCCATCTATCTTTTTTTTTTTAATTTGATTTATATGCCGCCCTTCTCTGGAGACTCAGGGTGGCTTACAATGCACTAAGCAATAGCCTTCATCCTTTTGTATATTTATACAAAGTCAGCTTATTGCCCCACAACTGGGTCCTCATTTATCTTTATCTATCTTTATATCTTTATCTATCTATCTCTATCTATCTCTCTCTCTCCCTCTCCCTCTCTCTCCCTCTCTCTCTCTATTTATCTATCCATCCATATCTATCTATCTCTAACTCTATCTATCCCTCTCTCTCTCTCTATTTATATATCTCTCCATCCATCCATCTATATCTATCTATCTATATCTATTTATCTCTCCCTCTCTACTTATCTATCCATCCATATCTATCTATCTCTAACTCTATCTATCCCTCTCTCTCTCTATTTATATATCCATCCATCCATCCATCCATCTTTATCTATCTATATCTATTTATCTTTCCCTCTCTCTTCCTCTCTATTTAGCGATCCATCCATCCATCTCTATCTATCTATCTATCTATCTATCTATCTATCTATCTATCTATCTATCTATCTCTACCTCTATATCTATCTATCTATATCTCCCCTTCTCTCTCTCTCTCTCTCTCTCTCTCTCTCTCTCTCTATCTATCTATCTATCTATCTATCTATCTATCATCTATCTATCTAAATTATGAGGTGCTCCATCACTGGAGGCTTTTAAGAAGAGACAGGACAGCCACTTGTCTGAAATGGTGTAGGATCTCCTGCTTGAAAAGGAGGTTGGACTAAAGACCTCCGAGGTCCTTTCCGGCTCTATTCTGATTGATTGGTCCTTTGACTTCCTTTGGAAATGGTTTCATCATCCCCGGGGAGACTTTTCTGAAAGGTTGAAACTCGCTCTCAAGGGGAACGAAATGGTGTCACCATTGGGAAAGTTTGGGGTTGGACTAGAAGACCTCCAAGGTCCCTTCCGAAGTCTATTCTGATGGACGGTTTGTGGGGAGGATACAGGATAACCGAAGCACCCAAGGCAGTAGCTTCCAAAATAGAAGCAGAGTGCCTGAAGTCAGAGAAAACAACTTAAATCATTAACTATTGATTATGAAAGCTGCTAATTTTAGCCTCGCCTGCCTTAAAAAAAAAAAAAACCACCAGGCCTGTGTATGAGAAGTGAAGGCAGTTCACGGAAATAGCCTCGTGAATCCAGAAATGTCTGTTTCGATTATGTGAGAGAGGCACAGCTGCGTGTAAAAGCTGTAGCAAGATCTTGCTCTAGCAAAATCGCATAACCAAAAAAAAAAAAAAAAAACCCAACCCCTCCTTGTTAATTTACTCAGTTTTGTAATATCTACGGGGAAAAAAAAAAACAATATCTGACTACCTCAGTTCTTTGGAAGGGACTCGATAGGCGGATTGCTTAGCGCATTGTAAGCCGCCCTGAGTCTCCGGAGAAGGGCGGCATATAAATCAATTTAAAAAAAAAAAAAATGCCAAATCCAGTGAGCTTCTCATACTGTTACCACGGGTTTTCCCAGCACTGGAAATGTGCGCGCCTGCCATCCGCGTGCGGCATCACAAAACACGGCAATTCGCTTGTGCGCGCCATCCACACGTGTACAGCATCAAAAACACAGCGATATAGGACGGGATTGCACTCAGATGTGAGGGACGGGCCCACCTCAGGTCGCTACTACTGGTTCTGTGGGTGTGGCTTGGTGGGCGTGGCATGGCTTGGTGGGTGTGACTTGGTGGGCGTGGCAGGGGAAGGATACTGTAGAATCTCCATTCCCTCCGCAATCCAGGGGAAGGTTACTGCAAAATCCCCATTTCCTCCCGATCAGCTGGGACTCGGGAGACAGAGAATAGATGGGGGCGGAGCCAGTCAGAATTTTTACTACCGGTTCTGTGGGCGTGGCATGGTGGGCGTGGCATCACTTGGTGGGTGTAGCTTGGTGGGCATAGCAGGGGAAGGATACTGTAGAATCTCCATTCCCTCCGCAATCCAGGGGAAGGTTCCTGCAAAATCCCCATTTCCTCCTGATCAGCTGGGACTTGGGAGACAGAAAATAGATGGGGGTGGAGCCGGTTCTCCAAACTACTCAAAATTTCTGCTACCGGTCTCCAGAACGGATCAGAACCTGCTGAAACCAACCTCTGACTGTGCAAACAAACCATAATAAAAATAATAATCTGAAAATCGAAGGCGAAAGAGGATGGCATGAATCAGCCATGGTGGTCCCAGTGATTATCGGCACACTGGGGATCGTTTACTCCCCAAAAATCTCGGATGGTAGTGCTTAGAAAATCTGGGCATTGACCAAATTTCTATTTGTCAATTACAAGAGGCCACATTCCCAATCCTAGGAAAGACGTGGCTGCTTTAAAGAGCTGCATTCGTGCTTCTGGACACTCCAGAGCAATGGTTTGAAATCATATCTGCACTGCCCTGTTGTTTACAGACATGGTTCAAGCCTACTAGCTGTCTGGAGTAATGGGAGTTGTAGTCCAAGTCATCTGAAAGTCATGGGTTGGGGTTGATTGGTATACACGAACGCTGATAAAAGAGCAAACAAGGAGAAACCATCACAGACAAGAAAAGGGGGGTTGTGAAGGACTCAGGAACCACCAGATTCTACTCTGTGATGTGATTTTTTCTTGGGATTCTCTTGGCTTCTCCATCCAAGACGGATGGGGACATCCAAGGTTGGGCTGGGACTTTATTGTGCCATTCAGCCTTGGTCCAAGGTCCACTTGGTCGGGTGCGGTTCTCGTCCTTCTTCAGTTGACCGATATATATATATATATATATATGCCCTCATCACACCTTGTAAGCAAGCAACTGTGCGTACAATCTGCATTGTGTGAAAATAAATCAGGAGGGAGAAGGATCAGGGGTGGGCTGCTGGGGGGGGGGTTGCAGAGGTTCGGGAGAACCTCTAGCTAAGATCCCGTGCAGTTCGGAGAACCCCCAAATCCCACTCCTGGCTGGCCCCGCCCACCCCTCCCCTCCCAGGAGTCCCCATGCGGCCCGTTTTGGATTCAGATAAGTGCAAGGCATGCACGGAGGCTCGGAGAGGGTGAAAAACAGGCCTACCGGAAGTTCGGGAAGGCCAGAAACAGGGGCCTCTGGAGCCTGGGGAGGCCATTTTCGCCCTCCCGGAGGCTCAAGAAAAGCCTCTGGAGCCCGGGGAGGGCAAAAACGCCCCACCACCACCACCACCATGATGCAGGAGGCCGACTAGGCCACGCCCACCCAGCAACCAGGCAGAGAACCCCTTGCTAAAATTTTTGAAGCCCACCCCTGAGGAGGATACACAGATAAGCTTTCTTTTTGGGGGGGGGGGAAGGGGAGAGACAGGAACAGCCGCAGCAAAATCCATCACACTCTTCCTTAGCAGAGATCAGAGTGCTAGAATGTAAGTCAACCTCGTTTCGCACAGCGTGATTTGTTTTGGGGTAAATCGCAACCAAAACGCACACAAGAACGTTATCAGTTAACATCAGGGAGCAAAAACAAAGAGAGAAGTGGGGGAAATAACTGGTTAAGGAAGATTAACCGGTCAAGCAGGCAAGCGGTCAAGCCAACAGGACTGGATACTGAAATAGTATTTGTGAGCATATTTGAAAGCCCCCCCCCGAGGTATTCGTAGAAAAGAGACCCTAAGATTTTCTGGGACAGAAAAGGCACTGGAGTAAGTCTAGGAAGGAGGGAAGGATAAAAATATCCCAATAAAGAAACAAGAGACAGTAGCACAATAAACAATTCTTACTTTAAGATTATTTCATGAGCAATTTGGAGCAAGTACAGCCATCATAACACAACTTATATCAATGACCCATTGCAATGAGGTCCATTGACATAGCTGAGTCCAGCAAGGAGTAGCTATGGCCAGTGGCCCTGAACTCATTCCAAGACATTCTTTTCATACTTTTTCTGCACGCATTTCACAACTGACTTCCTTGTTCTTTCTTACTGACAGACAGTCTCCACAAATACCCGTGTACGTTTCAAAGGTCCATCCATCGGCTACTTTCAGTTCCTTATTTCTCGCGCTTTCGTCCTTCTACGTCCAAATATATTTCAAAACTATGGACTTTGCAAAAAATCCCATTTCGCAGCAACGGCTCAGCAGGATTACAAATAGCTCTGAGACACTTTGAAATCTTCCTATCTAAAACTTTGGTTCATGTCGCTTTTTAGGGCCTACTATCCTTCTGAGAGGGATGTCTTGGCTCAGTGGCTAAGACGCTGAGCTTGTCGATCGAAAGGTCGGCAGTTCAGCGGTTCGAATCCCTAGTGCCGCATAACGGAGTGAGCTCCCGTTACTTGTCCCAACTTCTGCCAATTTAGCAGTTCGAAAGCACGTCAAAAATGCAAGTAGAAAAATAGGGACCACCTTTGGTGGGAAAGTAACAGCGTTCCATGTGCCTTTGGCATTGAGTCATGCCAGCCACATGACCATGGAGACGTCTTCAGACAGCACTGGCTCTTCAGCTTTGAAACGGAGATGAGCACTTTTTTTAACGTGCTTTCGAACTGCTAGGTTGGCAGAAGCTGGAAAAAGTCACGGGAGCTCACCCCGTAACGCGGCGCTAGGGATTCGAACCGCTGAACTGCCGATCTTTCGATTGACAAGCTCAGCGTCTTAGCCACTGAGCCACCGCATCCCCCTGTATATAAACCTTAGGTTTTTACAAAGCACCGTGATTCATTGGGCAGCGAGTCAGAAGCCTCGCATAAAATTGTTGAGCGCACACTTAGCATGTACCATCGCCTTCTGGAATGTGTTTGCTGCTCAAGAGACATTTTTTGTTGCCTGGCACTTACGCAACTGAATAGTTGACAGATAGCATCTCTCTGCCTCTCTTTCTGAACAACCCAAGAGGGCAAATCTATTTTTAATAACACTTCAAACGAAAGGTGAAGGAGAGAGACAAGAATCCCTGAGCAGGAATTTTCCGAATCGCAACAGCCTTCCCCATGTAAGAATTTGCAGGAGCTATCAAATGAGGAAGAACCTT
The DNA here is from genome assembly GCF_029215685.1 of Pituophis catenifer annectens. NCBI lineage: Eukaryota > Metazoa > Chordata > Lepidosauria > Squamata > Colubridae > Pituophis > Pituophis catenifer. The sequence continues at coordinate 5,515,782 of NW_027256897.1, read as the reverse complement.
CTGAAATTTCGGTTCGGTTGAGATGCTCCTTCCCAATCAACTGCTGTCTGGAAACTTCCTTTCCCAGATCCTATTCCAAACTGAGCATTCATGGCGGGAGGGAGGGGGCTTGTCCGAGCCTTCCCCAGACTCCAGGACTGGCCCATGTTCCTCCCCAACCTTCTCACTGTCCAAATCTGCTACCAGCTCTACTAGCTACTGGTGGGCCACAACAGGTCTTCATAAATGTTCCTCCCTCTTCTTAACACGTCTCGAAAGCTAACTTCAAAAAGCTCTTCTCTTTTTCTAGGGCGACCTTGGTCCACTGGGGATTCCTGGAGAGGAAGGATTGCTTTGCCAACGGGTAAGTAGAAAACTATCCTATGATACCAATCTTCCAATATCTCAGGGGCTGCCACAAAGAAGAGAAGGTCAACCCATTCTCCAAAGCACCTGAAGGCAGGACAAGAAGCAATGGGTGGAAACTAATCAAGGAGAGAAGCAACTTAGAACTAAGGAGAAACTTCCTGGCAGTGGGGACAATTAACCAGTGGAACAACTTACCTTCAGAAGTTGTGTATGCTCCAACACTAGAAGTTTTTAAATAGAGATTGGACAGGAATGTTATATCCTGCTTGAGCAGGGGGTTGGAATAGAAGACCTCCAAAGTCCCTTCCAACTCTTCTGTTAGTCTTTCATTACCAACATCCAACAGATTGTCTTCTAAAGCATCAACGGCACATGCGAGAGGATGCTTGGCAACCTGGTGGTATCAAAACTGTATTGGGGAAAAAGATTTTGCGGATTTTTTTTAAACCATTCTCCTTCTGGTAGGAGAAATCGCTTTGAATCCCGCTCTCCTTGAAAGCAGAAAAAGCTCTAACCTTCTTCAAACTCTGGTCTACTTACATTTCTTCCTTTGCATCTGCAGAAGGAACTACAGTCTGGAATACTCTGAAACTGTGATAGACAAGCTTCCAAGGAGTTCAAGAAAATGTTGGCAGTACGATGGAAATAGGCCAACTCCACCAGCCTTAAAATTAGATCATTTTTTTTTTGGCAGGAATATCTATAGTTATCAACTATAGTTTGGGATCTTCTCTATCAGAAGCTTTACAGAGTTGGAAGGGACCTTGTAGGTCATCTAGTCCAACCCCACACCCAAGCAGGACACCCTACATCATTTCTGACAGATGGCAGTCCAGGCTCTTCTTGAAAGCTTCCAGTGATGAGGCTCCCACAACTTCTGAAGGCAACTTCTATTCCATTGGTTGATTGTTCTCACTGTCAGAAAATTTCTCCTTATTTCCAGGTTGAATCTCTCCTTGATCAGTTTCCATCCATTATTCCTTGTCTGGCCTTCTGGTCCTTTGGAAAATAGTTTGACCCCCCTCTCCTCTCTGTGGCAACCCCTCAAACATTGGAAGACTGCTATCCTGTCTCCCCTGGTCCTTCTTTTCACTAGACTAGCCATGCAATCTGTTCATCATATATTTCACCCTCCAGCCCCCTAATCATCTTGCTTGCTCTTCTCTGCACTCTTTCTAGAGTCTCAACCTCTTTTATTTCCCTTAGGAACAGCATATCCCTGACGCCAACATTCAAAATCACCGCGACCTCTTTTCATGAGGTCTAGAAACCTGCGTTATCTCCATCAGGCCAGAGATCCATTTTGTAATGGTTTTACAGATTGGAAGTGTTTGCGTTGTGTTCTACATCGTGGCGCGTCTTTGTTTTATCCTGTTTTGAGGTTTCTAATGTTAATATTAGCTGGCCAGAATCTCTTGTTCCCGAGCTGAGGAGCCACATCCATCACATCAGTCAGTGAGTAAACAAGCAAGTTCTTGGAAGCCGAGCAGGTTGCTGGGGAACGGAGAAATCCGTTGCGCTTCTGTCTTGTTGGTGTGTCTCCCGAGAGATATCTATTTTAACGGCGAATAAAAACACAGAGTAGATGCTGAAGTCCTTAGCCTGGTCTAACACGACTGCTCTGAGATTCTTTTTTCTGCCGACTATTAAATCAGCCGAGAAAAGATTCTTCTTGTTTGCAACTGGAATTTCCCTCAAAAGGTCCTCGACGAAACAAGGGGAACTTACATATTGAAATATTGAATAATTCAACAATCGAAGATTATAACTTAACATAAATATGTGTATTATTAGTAGAACCAGGGGTGAGCTGCAAAGGATTCGCAGGGTTCGGGAGAACCTCTAGTTAAGATTCTGTGCAGTTCGGAGAACCCCCAAATCCCACTCCTGGCTGGCCCCACCCACCCCTCCCGTCCCCTCCCAGGAGTCCCCACATGGCCTGTTTTTAATGCAGGTAAGTACAGGGCACCTGCGGAGGCTCAGGGAGGGCGAAAAATGAGCCTACCGGAAGTTTGGGAGGGCCTCTGGAGCTTGCGGAGGCCATTTTCGCCATCCCAGAGGCTCAAGAAAAGCCTCTGGAGTCCGGGGAGGGCAAAAAGCTCCCCGCCCCTGCCATGGTGCAGGAGGCCGACTAGGCCACGCCCACCATGGCCATGCCCACCCAACAACCAGGCAGAGAACCCCTTGCTAAAAAATTTTGAAGCCCACCCCTGAGTAGAACGATGTAAGTTTGTTAAATATAACAAATACGATTACTAACATTCTATTTGTAGTAAAAAGAACGATGTGTGGAATTTGACTGACATAAAAACAACATATGGAAATATTGAACAAGATAATAATGAAAGATTATAATTTAACAAAGACATGTGTATTATTATTATTATAATATAACTTGTCAAACGTAAATATGACGAATATTATTTTATTTGATTAGAAAGGGGATTTTTTTCAAACATAACAGTGGCATAACTAAAAATTAAGAAGGGGATAAACAATGGAAGATTATAATTTAATATAAATCTGTGTGTTACTATTAGAACTATATAAGTTTGTTAAACACAACAAATACGATTATTCATATTTTATTTGTAGCAAGAGGAGTGACATTTAGAGTTTATAGATTGGTATAAAAATAACATACTGAAATGTCAAATAATCAAAGAACGAAAGACGATAATTCAACAAAATATGTGTGCTATACAACTGTATAAGATTGTCAATTGTATTAAATATGAAGAATTATGTTTTATTTGTACTAAAATGTAAGGCACTCTGGCACCACACTGTTCGCACAATGATATGTTTGTATGTTTCTGCATTTGCGGAGGGGCGGGGTAGAAGACCTGGCTCACATCCTATTTGACTATTGCTTGTATAAGGGAGTGAGAGACAGGTAAAGGTAAAGGTTCCCCTCGCACATATGTGCTAGTTGTTCCCGACTCTAGGGGGCGGTGCTCATCTCCGTTTCAAAGCCGAAGAGCCAGCGTTGTCCGAAGATGTCTCCGTGGTCGTGTGGCTGGCATGACTCAATGCCAAAGGCGCACGGAATGCTGTTCCCTTCCCACCAAAGGTGGTCCCTATTTTTTTCTACTTGCATTTTTTATGTGCTTTCGAACTGCTAGGTTGGCAGAAGCTGGGACAAGTCACGGGAGTTCACCCCCATTACGCGACACCAGGGATTCGAACCGCCGAACTGCCGACCTTTCGATCGACAAGCTCAGCATCTTAGCCACTGAGTCACCGCGTCCCCTTTAGGTACCTTGGTCCATATACCAAACGAATGACCCATTGGGATTCCCACATCAAAACAACTTACTTTATGTGTGGCCAGAACCCGAAAATAACATTTAACACAGCACAGTACTTAAACAAAATGGTTCAGTTGAGATCTGCATACGTGGGACTGATTGGGGTAGAGTGTAAGGGCGACCACCGAAATATAATTTGATGCCATTTTATTCTATTTTATATATTTATTTATTAAATCATATTGTAGCTTCTCTATTTTACCCTACTCCAGGGGTGAAATCTACTCACCTTCCTTACCGGTTCGGAAGTGCACACGCCCCGCGCGTGAATGTCACACACAAAATCTTCTGCGCATGCACAGAGGGTAAAAAACACATTACTTCCTGGTTAAAACCAGGAAGTAATGACACCCAGGTAAATGGGTGGGCGGAGCCTTGCGCCACCATCACTACCGGTTCTCCGAACCACCTGCCACAAATGCTACCGGATCACCTGATCCGGTCCGAACCGGGAGCATTTCACCTGCCCTACTCTTGTTTTGAATTGTTTGTGTAAGATTTTATGGGCGATACGTGTTTGCACCTTGTGCTTTGAGATGGCCTGTAGGCAGTGGTGGGATTCAAGTAATTTAACAACCGGTTCTCTGCCCTAACGATTTCTTCCAACAACCAGTTTGCCAAACTGCTCAGAAAGTTAACAACCGGTTCTCCCGAACTGGTGCGAACCGGCTGGATCCCACCACTGCCTGTAGGCAAATTGAAGCTTATCATTTTAAACTTAAAATTCATTTCAAATCATATTTTATTCCAGTTTCATTGTAAATCGTATTTTATCCCAATTCCCATTTTAAATTGTTTTTTTTTTTTTAAATCAGATTTTAGTAATAATTTGCGTCTGGAACTCTGCACTTTGATATGGCCCAATAAATAAACTTTGCACTTTGATAGGGCTAAGCAATAAAGTAAAAGTAAAGATATGTTTGTAAAAAAAAAAATTAATAAAACAAAAGAAAGAAGAGGAACTTATTGTATGGAACAACCTGATAAGCAAACATGTATTTCAAGCAGGCAGGTCACAGCATGTACGCACCGTAGAGGGCTGACCTGTTACACAAGCATCCCCTAGAGACATTTTCCTCCCTCGAGGGTCAGGAAAAGCTGTGCTGATTCACGCACGCGGGTACCAAACAGAAACAGTGGCGGTCTCCACCTTAAGCAGGTGAGGAGGGAGAGAGCGGATCAAAGTCATGGCTGTCAGGACTTTCCACCGACGTCACCAGGAACAGTCTGCAAACAACAGCGGGTGCAAAGCTTGTTGACGTCACGAATGTGTTTGGAGCTTAGCAAGTGCAGCCTTGATTATTTCAAGGCTGTGTTCTTTTCCACTCGGGACCTTCTGGAAGACTTCACTGGAAGTACGTTTAGTTTAGTTTAGTTTAGTTTAGTTTAGTTTAGTTTAGTTTAGTTTAGTTTAGTTTAGTTTAGTTTAGTTTAGTTTAGTTTAGAGGTAAAGGTTCCCCTCGCACATACTTGCTAGTCGTTCCCGACTCTAGGGGGCGGTGCTCATCTCCGTTTCAAAGCCGAAGAGCCGGCGCTGTCCGAAGACGTCTCCGTGGTCATGTGGCCGGCATGACTCAACGCCAAAGGCGCACCGAACGCTGTTCCCTTCCCACCAAAGGTGGTCCCTGTTTTTCTACTTGCATTTTTTTACGAGTTTTCGAACTGCTAGGTTGGTAGAAGCTGGGACAAGTCACGGGAGCTCACCCTGTTATGCGGCGCTAGGGATTCGAACCGCTGAACTGCCAACCTTTCGGTTTACAAACTCAATGTCTTAGCCACTGAGCCATTGTGTCCCCTCTTAGTTTAGTTTAGTTTATTGTCATTGCACATGGTACAACGAAATTAAATGCCATCTTCAGTGTACATTCGCACCAGTTCGGGCAAACCGGTAGTGATAAAAGCCGGTTCGGGCGAACTGGTAGTTTAAAAAAGCTACCAGTTCAGGTGAACTGGTAGTAAAAAAAACCCTACCGATTCATCCCAACCGGTATGTCCGACAATCAGCTGTGCCGCATGATTTATATTCACTAGAAAGCAGGAAATCCTGCTTCCTAGCAAATCTAGACAGGTGTTCCTCCCACTTCACTGTTCTGCTTACCTTCTTAAGCCTGCTTTTTCCATGCAAAGCACGCATTTGATGCGCACGCATGCAGTGTGCATTTGGTGTGCATTGTGCATGTCGCGCACCGCGCATTTGCGGGCAGCGAACCGGTGGCAATCCATGGAGGATTTCCCCACTGCCTTAGAGGGACACGCAGAAGAAGGAAATCGGCTACAATACTCTTCACAATGGCATCTCATCTGGAGTTCTGAAAACTCTCGTCTCAACACAACTGGAAGAGGCCACGTTGGAGAAGGTCGGCTTTCTCCAAGCGCTCTCAAACCTTCGCAATATATTTTCTCAGCACTATAGACATCTCTATAGAGTTGGGGGTTGTTGTTTTTTTAGCATAACGGGTCCTAGCTTTGATCGTTGAAAGCTGGACATTTGTGTCTTGAGTTAGGGCTCTGGATTGCTTTGTTTGAGGGCCCCGTTTGTGTGTTTCCTTGGCTAGCCGTGGTATTTTCATGGAATGCACCCGGCTTGCCTTGAAGTAAACACGCACAGGCCTGCTCGGGCGAGAAACTCTTTGAACTGTGAAGACCAGATTCTGTGAACCCAGGCCTGGGCGTCCCTAAACAACACCTACTGAATTATATAAGGCAACAAAATTGCATTCCTTGTGCAGCTAAACAGGACGCCCGGCATGCATTCAGAGAGATGATTCACTCAAAAATATGGGCCAGAGGGCAACAGAGAGAATTTAAATATGTCCTGTCAAAGAAGAAGACGATGGAGGTGCTCAGACATTCAGGTCATGGTTGTCCCAAAGGTGCTTTTTCAGGAGGCAACTGGACTTTTGACTCATCCCCAACAGCCTGTGCCTGACTTCCAAGAGTGAAGGGACCCAGGACAGAAAACATCCTGTAGCCAAGAAGGCTCCACACCCATTTTCACCACTCAGGTGAACCCCGAGGATGCAGACAGACCTCCAAGTGGCCTCAACGACTCACTAAAAGGATGCAAATGACCAGCTGTCTGCAAGGAGTATAAATCCTTCCGTTTGAAGATGATCTTTGACTTCCGCCATCCAGTCAAAGGTCATCTTCAAACATCTTCAAAGAAAAACCACGGAAGTCCAGTTGCCTCTTTGAAAAAAAAAAGTACCTTTGGGACAACCACGACCTGGATGACAGAGAATCTCCATAAGACAATTGAGCTGTGCTTCCAGAGCTGAAGAAGCTTCTTGGATGGGAAGTGAAACGTCTTCAAAAGAAAGAACAAGAAAGTCCAGTTGCCTCCTGAAAAAAGCACCTTTGGGTCTTAGAAGAAGAATTTTTGTACACACCCAACACATCAGAGTTGGCACGTCTGAATATATCTATCTATCTATCTATCTATCTATCTATCTATCTATCTATCTATCTATCTATCTATCTATCTATCTATCTAGAAGTTATGGGTGCTCCATCACTGGAGGCTTTCAAGAGGAGGCTGAGATGGGTTTCAGCAGGTTCTGACCAGTTCTGGAGAACCGATAGTGGAAATTTTGAGTAGTTCAGAGAACCGGTAGTAAAAATTCTGACTAGCCCCACCCCCATCTATTCTCTGCCTCCCGAGTCCCAGCTGATCGGGAGGAAATGGGGATTTTGCAGTAACCTTCCCCCTGGAGTGGAGAGGAATGGAGATTTTACAGTATCCTTCCCTTGCCATTCCCACCAAGCCACACCCATCAAACCATGCCATGCCCACCAAGCCACATCCACAGAACCGGTAGTAAAAAAAATTTTGAAACCCACCACTGCCACTTCTGCTTGGAGTAGCAGACCTCCCAGCTCCCTTCCGACTCTGTTATTCTGAGATTCTAAACCCTCTTCCTCCCGCTTCAGAAATGACCCTAACCCACATCATCAGAGAGTCAGAAGAACGAGCATTGTGGACAGATTGGTGAGATTTCTAAGAAGTCTCCTTTCCTCCTGTCCTTGGACCAGGACAGTTTTACAGATTTATAGGCATTTGGGAAGCTTCAGAAGGCTGATTATCTCCTCCTTGGCAAAGAGTCAAAGAGGAGGGAACCAACATCAAGCATCCAAGGGCATTCATCATTGTAATTAGCATTTCAAAACATCAAAGAACTGCAAGGAACTTGGACAAGGAGTCTTCTATGTAGGAAGGCAGCCAGAAGATCTGGGTGAGAAGCGGGTTTTGGATAAAATGGCCCTCAAAGCCTGGGCTAGCTCTGAGCTTCTCCAGACCACTCAAAGCAAGGACACCCAGATTTATTTATTTACTTATTTATGAGATTTTGATCCTAATGTAATCAGACCCCAGGTACTTATCATCATATGTGGTGGACTTGTATGAAAGCAAGAAAATATTGGAAGAAAATACATACTTGGTTGGAAAAGACGATTAAGCAACATATAGATCCGTGCCGTTGTAACTTCAAATGGTCACTAAACGAACTGTTGTAAGTCCAAGACTACCTTCCTCTGTGTCATTTAGGCAGAAGGTGAGTCCGTCCATAATGCCCAGTTTTTCCATCCTGTAAATTTTTTAGTTCCTCTCTTGTCTCTTCTTTATTTCCCTATTTTATAATTTACGGCTATTTTGACCAGTGTGTGTTCAGCGTTTTATGGCCCCAAGCCACAGCAACAGTGATCCCCGTGCCAGGAAGCTATAAATCCATAAATGAATCAGATCAATAAAAAAAATAAAAGCTGGGATCAAGTGAATCCGGTTTGGTCGGCAACATCCATCACGGCAAAACAAGTCAGCCGACATCCGGATGCGTCTGGCATGTCATTTTGCATTTCAGAATTTTTGCTCTCTTTTAGAAAGCCCAAACGAAGAAAAATAAGATGATGAACTGGCAACCTGCAAGTGTTTGTGGCTGTGTGGGCAGATGTATGCCTGTATTCATATGCCAAGGGTGGGGAGATTTAGCATTTCATAAATTAATTCAGGGCAATGCAAATTCAGGGCAATTCTCCTTAATTCAAGGTTGCTTCTCTCCTCGATTTAGTTTCCATCCGTTGCTTCTTGTCCTGCCTTCTGGTGCTTTGGAAAATAGGGTCACCCATCCTCCCACAGGCAAACCTGGGGGAATAACAGATTAACAGGATTGGAAGGGACCTTGGAGGTCTTCTAGTCCAACCCCGTGCTCAAGCAGGAGACCATTCCAGACAAAGCTCCAGTGATGGATCACCCACAACTTCTAGTGGCAAGCTGTTCCACTGGTTAATTGTTCTCACTGTTAGGAACTTTCTCCTTAATTCCAGGTTGCTTCTCTCCTCGATTAGTTTCCATCCATTGCTTCTTGTCCTGCCTTCAGATGCTTTGGAGAACAGGTTGACCCTCTCTTCTTTGTGACAACCCCTAGATATTGGAAGACTGCTGTCATGTCACCCTCGGTCCTTTTCATTAAACTAGACATACTCAATTCTATACCCAAAGCAGAGATATCACCCTGCCAAAAAAAGTGCATATTGTCAAGACGATGGTTTTCCCAGTTGCAATGGATGGCTGTGAAAGTTGGACCGTAAGGAAGGCTGAGCGCCAAAGAATGGAGGCCTTTGAACGATGGTGCTGGAGAAGACTCCTGCGAGTCCCTTGGACTGCAAGGCGATCCAACCGGTCAGTCCTAGAGGAGATCAACCTTGACTGCTCTTTAGAAGTCCAGATATCAAGATGAAACTCAAATCCTTTGGCCACTTGATGAGAAGGAAGGACTCCCTGGAGAAGAGCCTAATGCTGGGAACGATGGAGGGCAAAAGAAGAAGGGGACGGCAGAGAACGAGGTGGCTGGATGGAGTCACTGAAGCAGTCGTCGTGAGCTTAAATGGTCTCCAGAGAATGGTAGAGGACAGGAAGGCCTGGAGGAATGTTGTCCATGGGGTCGCGATGGGTCGGACGCGACTTCACAACTAACAACAACAATGGTCCAACAGCCACAAGTAGACTTGATCAAGTCTACTAAATGCAACTCAGAAACTCCAGAAACATGGATGAAGGAGAACCCAGGAGAACCAGCTCGGTACCACCAAATTTGTTGCTGGACTCGGTTGATCTCCTCCTCTCCAAAAAAAAACCAAAACCCACACACTATCTGCCATTTTCATGAAAAGAAATTCACCCAGAACTAGCTTTGCAACAATAACAACCCAATTCCAGCAACTGTTCTTCGTATGCTTTAGCCTCCAGTCCCCTAATCATCTTAGTTGCTTTTCTCTGCACTTTTTCTAGAGTCTCAACATCTCTTTATATCACGGTGACCAAAAGAGACGAGATTCCAGGATGCTACAAACCCCACCAGTCGCTCTCTGAGAAATGGGTGGCAACTTTGTGAGGGCATCCATGGAACCTTCTCCAGCGCCTCCATCACAACAGTTGAGAAGCACGGATTTCTCCATATCTTTTTGATCTGGTGCTCTTGTTCTCGTCTTTGAAGGACGCCTACCACAATCTGGCTCGAGGCCTATATATAACCTGCTGTTTCCTAGGTTTCTCGTGAAAAATAAGACACTCCTCCGGCCGTATGGCATCTTGTGTGCCAGCCAGATTCTTTCTCCAAAGAAGCCGGGGCTGATTTATGGCCTTCATTAGATAGCCACGCTTGCCTACTTTCTCCAAAAAAAAACCTCGTGGGTATCAGGTTTTCTGCTCACAAAGTCCTTGTGTTGCTCAAATGTCAGCAGCCCCTGAGCTGTGTGTCAAAAGCACAGATGGGGGGGCACCATATTTGCACCCCAGGAAGGAAGAGACACACGGGCAAAATTGTTCAACAGGATTCCTTTCCTTTTTTCCTTTTTTTTCTGAATCAAGTTTTATTTATTTAAACACTCAAAGAGCCCTTTGGACCCGTTTCCCACAGAAAAGAAAACACCGGGAGCCACAAAACCTGGGTGGGCGTGGCCAACTCGATGTCACTCACTTCCACCAGTCACATGACCCCCCCTAGCCACGCCTACCCAGACGGTCATTAGGGCAGAGAACCAGTTGTTAAAAAATACCGAGAACCACAAAATCCTTTTGACATCTTTCTCTCTCTCTCTCTTTCTCTCTCTCCCTCCCTCCCTCTCTCCCTCTCTGTCTGTACCTTTCTCTGCATCTCTCTACGTCTCTCTCTCTCTCTCCCACTCTCTCTGTATCTCTCTACATCTCTCTCTCTCTCCCTCTGTATCTCTCTACATTTCTCTCTCTCCCCTTCCCTCTGTATCTCTCTACGTCTCTCTCTCTCTCCCCCTCTCTCTGTATTTCTCTGTCTCTCTCTCTCTCCCTCTCTGTGTATCTCTCTACGTCTCTCTCTCTCTCCCCCTCTCTCTGTGTCTCTCTACGTCTCTCTCTCTCTCCCCCTCTCTCTGTGTCTCTCTACGTCTCTCTCTCTCCCCCTCTCTCTGTATCTCTCTACGTCTCTCTCTCTCTCCCTCTCTCTGTATCTCTCTACGTCTCTCTCTCTCCCCCTCTCTCTGTATCTCTCTATGTCTCTCTCTCTCTCCCCCTCTCTCTGTATCTCTCTACGTCTCTCTCTCTCTCCCTCTCTCTGTATCTCTCTATGTCTCTCTCTCTCCCCCTTTTTCTGTATCTCTATATCTCTGCCCTGGCCGCTTCTCCATCCCCTGCCATTACCTTCTCAGGCCAGGTGAGGAGTGACTGGGAGGGAAGGGCCAGCCAGTGGTGGGATCACCTGACAGGAAGCCACAGCAGAGGGTCCAAAGAGCCACATGCGGCTCCGGAGCTGCAGGTTGCCGACCCCTGGACTAGCCAAACCTAAATCCTGCAGCCATTGGCAGATGTTTTAGTCTCCAGGCCTTTGATCATCTTAGTTGCTCTTCTCTGAACTTTTCCCAAAGTTTTTCCCAACAACTGTATCTCATTTCCAAAGTTTGTAAGTCTCTGTTATAAATATCTCTGCGGCATCATTGTTGAAAAATCCTCAGATTGGGATCCGGGCTCAAAGTTGAGGAAGAAGGAACAGAGTGAGCCATGCTGGATGAAGGGCGCACTGTGTGTCTTGTGACATTTTGCTGCAGTGTATAACCTTCTCCTCGGATGGCCTCTTCACTGTGGTTGCACATAACGCAACGAAAGCGAAAGGCGATGCTCGAATGAAGTGTTTCAGCTGTCCAAACCCGCAACCCCCACATGATTCAGAGGGGTTGGAGGGCTCCACAGTCAGAGCAACAAGATTTCTAACCTGCCTAAAGAATTAGTAGCATAAACCTTTTTTTTAAAAAAAAATGCAATAAGCAGAGAAGCAAAAGCATTCACGTCTCAAAATGTTTTTGCAGGAAAGCAAGAAAAAAACTGGCAGTCCAAAGAATTGGAGACGGCGGTGATACACGAGAATGATGCACAAGGAAACTCCTATCCCAAAAATCTACCCCAGTAATGAGGAAAAGTAGACCTTTGCATTGCAATTATTGCAATTATTATTATTTTTTTTTTAAAGGCACGCTTATCAGGATCGTAGAAGAGAAAACTTCGTAAATGCTTTGCAGGAGTGACCGACAAGCGTCCCACGAAAACAACATTTCAAAAGTATTTCAACATAATAATTTGAAATTGGGGTATTTTAAATTTTTGGGGTTTTAAATCGGCCAAATCTATTTAATTATTTTAATTTTTAATCATTGTTGTGTCTTGTGTTTTTAAATTGGCTGTACACAGCCCTGAGTCCTTCTGGAGAAGGGCGGTATAGAAATAAAATTATTATTATTATTATTATTATTATTATTATTATTATTATTATTATTATTATTATTATTATTATTATTATTATTATTATTTCAGAAGTCACCACCACAGGTGAGATAGATAAAAAAATGCAATTTCCTTTGTGTCTTGGGCCCAAGTAATACGTACAAAGGAGGGAAGTGAAAGCAACAAGCGCAATTAGTCCAGTATGAATTCCAGATGTGCACCTGCAAGATTCACAAAGCTGGCCTTTAAATGCAACGGCTGCACATCGCGTGGCCGAAGGAAAACAGGGGAACAAAGAAAGCCAGAGGCTGCACCATGTTAGTCAGGTTAAACGCAGGAAAATATTCCAAATTCAGTCCTACGTAAGCCAGGATCTTAACAATCACACCCTACAGAGGATCCGTTTGCGGGGGGGGGAGGGGAACCAAAAAATGAACTGCACTTGATTCATTTAGTGACAAGACTACTTTTGAAGTTATTTTTTGAAAAGTATGAAGAAGGTATTACAACCAAACGTGGGAAACTCGGTGGCTGCCGCATCCGAGCGCCATTTCAAATCAATCCAGGAAAGCGACGAGAAAAAGGTTTGATTTTTGAAAACATTGAAGTTCTCGCATTTATTATGGAAGGTTCCAGAAGTCCAAAAAGTCGCCCTGAGTTTTAAAAACGTGCTTGGGGCTGAGTTTTTTTTTTTCCTTTTCTTAACAACGTCCGTTTCTCGTCAACGAAACTGATTGCAAAAAAAAAAGCATTAAAAAAAACAGAAAACGACTCACATCTATAAACATTTCTCTTAAGCCTAATGTGCAGGAACCAACAATTGTGGCTGATACAACAAACCAGAATTAACCCAAAGGTGCTTTTTCAAGAGGCAACTGGGCTTCCTTTGGGTTTTTTTTTCCTTGAAGACGTTTCGCTTCTCCTCCAAGAAGCTTCTCAGTATCTCATACTACATATATTGACAGCAGCACGTCAATATATGTATTGTACATATACATACATATAATGTATTATATATGCGCAATACTGGAAGAAAGAAGAATTACCACCAGATAAGGATATAATTAAAAAGATTTTGGAATGCGCAGAATTGGATAAACTAACTAAAGAAATTCAGGGGAAAGAGGAAACTAAATACTATAAAGTGTGGAATAATTGGTAGGAATGGCTGAAAAATAAGGAAATAAATTAAAGGAATGAAGAAGGGAAAGAGAAAAATGTGACAGATCAATTAACATGTTAGTAGAAATAAAATAGAATAGGAGAAAAAGGCTGAATAAGTTAACATTATAATATCTGTCAATATTTATATATAGTAAGAAATGGATCACTGTTATGTAGCGGGAAAAGAAATTATGATTCTTGTATATGTTGTATGTCTATGTATGTCTTTTTAACTATGTTTTTTTTTTAAATTTGATTTATATGCCGCCCTTCTCTGGAGACTCAGGGTGGCTTACAATGCGCTCAGCAATAGCCTTCATACTTTTGTATATTATATACAAAGTCAGCTTATTGCCCCCACAACTGGGTCCTCAATTTACCTACCTTAGAAAGGATGGAAGGCTGAGTCAACCTTGAGCCTTGGCAAGATTCGAACCTGCAGTAATTGCAGGCAGCTAGTCTTAATAACCAGCTTAATAACAGGGTGCCTTAGACCACTGTACTACCAAGGCTCTTAATAATTGGTATGAATGGCTGAAAAATAAGGAAATAAATTAAAGGAATGAAGAAGGGAAAGAGAAAGATGTGATAGATCAATTAACATGTTAGTAGAAATAAAATAGAATAGGAGAAAAAGGCTGAATAAGTTAACATTATAATATCTGTCAATATTTATATATAGTAAGAAATGGATCACTGTTATGTAGCGGGAAAAGAAATTATGATTCTTGTATATGTTGCATGTCTATGTATGTCTTTTTAACTATGTTTAAAATAAAAAAACTTTTTTTTAAAAAAAGAAGCTTCTTCCATTGCAACTGAACATAAATCTTTCCATTCCCCCACCATCCAGTCAGAGCTGAAGAAGCTTCTTGGAAGAGAAGCGAAATATCTTCAAGGAAAAAGAAAGGAAGTCCAGTTGCCTCTTGAAAAAGCACTTTGGATTGCACTGAGAATCTCCGTAAACCAGAGTTAAGACACCAGGGTGTAACACAAGGAAAGGGGAGGAACCATTCCCACATTCCTCATCTTCCATAGCTTCCAGAATCAGCAGGAGAATAAGAACTTCATGGATGCTCCCCCCCAACTGGACCCTGGTTCTGAAAGGACGAAAGGAGGCCTTCAGATGATAAAGGCATCCATCACAAATGTCTCTGGGGATTCTCAGTCATCCAGGTTGTCCCAAAGGTGCTTTTTCAAAAGGCAACTGGACTTTCTGGTTTTTCTTTGAAGACGTTTCGCTTCTCATCCAAGAAGCTTCTTCAGTTCTGGTTGAGGACGGAAGTCCGTCAGAACTGAAGAAGCTTCTTGGATGAGAAACAAAATGTCCTGAATTCTCAGTCATTCAGATCATGGTTCTTTTTAAAAGCAACTGAGCATTTTTCTTTGAAAATGTTTTTCTTCTCATCCAAGAAGCTTCTTCAGCTCTGGCATAGCTAAATGTCTATGGAGATTCTCAGTCATCCAAGTCATGGTTGTCCCAAAGGCACTTTTTCAAGAAGAAACTGAACTTTCTGGTTTTTCTTTGAAGATATTTCAGTTCTCATCCAAGAAGCTTCTTCAGTTCTGGTTGAGGATGGAAATCAGTCAGAACTGAGGAAGCTTCTTGGATGAGAAACAAAATGTCTTCAAGGAAACACCAAGTTTTGGGACTGAATGTCTATGGAGATTCTCGATCATCCAGGTCATGATCGTCCCAAAGGTGTTTTTTTCAAGAGGCAACTGGACGTTCTTGGTTTTTCTTCGAAGATGTTTCGCTTCTCATCCAAGAAGCTTCTTCCGCTCTGACTGGATGGTGGTGGGGAACGGAAGGATTGATACTCCTTGCAGACAGCTGGAGAAGGGCGGCATATAAATCGAACCAATAAATAAATAAATAAATAAATTTGCATCCTTTTAGAGGGTCGTTGAGGCCACTTGGAGGTTTATCTCAGGGTCACCTGAGTGGTGCAAATGAGTGTGGAGCCTTCCTGGAACTGTTCCAAGAAGTTCCAAGAAGAACACTTCCATTTGCACCACTCAGGTGACCCTGAGGACACAGATAAACCTCCAAGTGGCCTCAACGACCCTCTAAAAGGATGCAAATTTATTTATTTATTTATTTATTGGTTCGATTTATATGCCGCCCTTCTCCGGAGACTCAGGGCGGCTTACAATGCGTTAAGCAATAGCCTTCATACTTTTGTATATACCTGCTTAGTAGGGCTTTCGGGGCCCCCCTTAAGCGGTGTTCTTTTTTATACAAAGTCAGTTTATTGCCCCCACAATCCGGGTCCTCATTTTACCTACCTCGAAAGGATGGAAGGCTGAGTCAACCTTGAGCCTGGTGAGATTCGAACTTGCAGTAATTGCAGGCAGCTGGTGCTACTCAAAAAGGATGCAAATGACCAACTGTCTGCAAGGAGTATAAATCCTTCCATTCCCTGCCATCATCCAGTCAGAGCTGAAGAAGCTTCTTGGATGAGGAGCAAAACATCTTCAAAGCAAACCCAGAAAGTCCGGTTGCCTCTTGAAAAAAACACCTTTGGGGCATCCCTCACAGTTGCCATGACTTAGAAAAGTCCCATGCCCCACCTCCCAGTCTGCCACCCACAAAACACGATTAGAAGACAACCTTGTAGTCAATGCAAGCATGATAAATTGGCTTAAGGCATCAGAGCAAAATTGGGTGGACTCTTTACGTTCCTGTCTGAACAGGCCTCTTTGTCTAACAGTCCAGTCATCTCTGGAGCCTTTTTTCTGGGCGTTGATTAATTCTCCATCCCTCATAAATAATCGCCCATCACGAGGAATAATAATCTTATCAAACCTGCTAGGAGTTCTGCCAATTTTGCAAACGAACCAGAAATCACAAAAGGAAAGGAAGTGACTCAGGATGACAGACAATGCCCTGGAAAATGAGACCAGATGTGGAAAGATGAGAAGGTAGGTCAGGGCAGATCCAAGAGTAATGAATGATGAGGGGACCGGAGGCTAAAACATACAATGAACGGTTGCAGGAACTGGGCATGGCTAGTCTAGTGAAGAGAAGGACCAGGGGAGACAGGATAGCATCTTCCAAAATTTGAGGGGCTGCCACAGAGAGGAAAGGGTCAAGCTATTCTCCAAAGCACCTGAAGACCAGACAAGGAATAATGGATGGAAACTGAGCAAGGAGAGATTCAACCTGGAAATAAGGAGAAATTTCCTGACTGTGAAAACAATCAACCCATGGAACAGAAGTTGCCTTTGGAAGTTGTGGGAGCTTCATCCCTGGAGGCTTTCAAGAAGAGACTGGGCTGCCATCTGTCAGAAATGGTGTAGGGTCTCCTGTTTGGGCAGAGGGTTGGACTAGATGACCTACAAGGTCCCTTCCAACTCTATTCTGATTGATTGATTGATTCAACCTAGAAATAAGGAGAATTTTTCTGACAGCAAGAACAACCAACCCATGGAACAGAAGGTGCCTTCGGAAGTTGTGACAGCTTCATCCCTGGAAGCTTTCAAGAAAAGAACAGACTGCCATCTGTCAGAAATGGGGTAGAGTCTTCTGCTTGGGCAGAGGGTTGGACTAGATGACCTACAAGGTCCCTTCCAACTCTGTTAATCTGTATCCTACAGAAAATCAAAAAAGCCACCTTCAATTTCATTTCCACCTCCTGTCTTTCTTCTCACAAGGGGCTCGGCTTCTGAATGGCTTCCTTAAACAAAGCTGTCAGATGACAATTATTTTCCCCAAAGTCAGAACAAGATCTACGCCCTTCAGTTATCTTAGCCCGGTTGGGTTGAGCCTCCACTCCCATAATTCTCTGCCTGCCAGCCACTGTGATGGTAGCTTGTAGTTATGGGAGAAGGAAGGTCCTTCTGGGTCAAAGGGAAGATGGCCTTCATCTTGCCTAACTAGGTGGCTCAGTGGCTAAGCTTGTCGATCAGAAAAGTCGGCAATTCGGCAGTTCGAATCCCTAGTGTAGGTCTCCTGAGTGAGAAGGGGGTTGGACTAGATGACCTCCAAGGTCCCTTCCGACTCTGTTACTGTTTGCCAGCACCTGGTTTCCTCCAGGCTCAACGCCAACGTCGTAAACAAAACGAGAGCGATAAGAACGGTTAGAGGAGAAACAGCAATGCATTTACGGTATTCATCTTATTGATGTTGATGTTGAAAATAGCAACACTTTGGATGTCTTGTGTGGCCCAAACTACGAGGACAACTCCAAGGTTTCCGATTGGTCAGACTTTTAGTCCAATCTCTGCCGTTGACATTGACATTCTTCACAATGTCAATGGAGATTCTCGGTCTTCCAGGTCGTAACTGTCCCAAAGGTGCTTTTTCTCAGAAGGCAACTGAACTTTCCTTCTTCTTTTTCCCCTCCTTCCTTGAAGACGTTTCTCAGCCAAGAAGCTTCTTCAGTTCTGAAGAAGCTTCGTCAGAACGGAAGAAGCTTCCTGGATGGGAAGCGAAACCTCTTCAAGGAAAAAGAAAAACCCAAAGAAAGTCCAGCTGCCTTTTGAAAAAGGACATTTGTGACATTCTTCAGGAGGCTGGGTACCTCCTGAAGTATCAACCCCAAGGATGACCCACTCTTCATCCACCTCGCTCCCTCTTGAGAGCTCTCAAAAGCAATTGCAATAGCACTTATCTTTTTCAAATCAGAATAAAGCTGGAAGGGACCTTGGAGGTCTTCTAGTCCAACCCCCTGCTCAGGCAGGAAACCCTACACCACTTCAGACAGATGGTTATCCAACAACTTCCAGTGTTGGAGCATTCACAACTTCTGGAGGCAAGTTGTTCCACTGGTTAATTGTTCCAACTGTCAGGAAGTTTCTCCTTAGTTCTAAGTTGCTTCTCTCCTTGATGAGTTTCCATCCATTGCTTCTTGTCCTGCCTTCAGGTGCTTTGGAGAATAGCTTGACTCCCTCTTCTTTGTGGCAGCCCCTCAAATACTGGAATACTGCTATCATGTCTCCCTTAGTCCTTCTTTTCATTAAATTAGACATACCCAAATCCTGCAACCGTCCTTCATATGTTTTTGCCTTCATCGTCTTAGTTGCTGGTCTTTGCACTTTTTCCAAAGTCTCAACATCTTTTTTTTTTGTAATGTGGTGACCAAAACTGGATGCAGTATTCCAGATGTGGCCTTACTAAGGCTTTATAAAGCTTTATAAGAAAGTTGGACCATAAGGAAGGCTGAGCGCTAAAGAACGGAGGCCTTTGAACTCTGGTGCTGGAGAAGACTCCTGCGAGTCCCTTGGACTGCAAGGCCATACAACTAGTCAGTCCTAGAGGAGATCAACCCCGACTTCTCTTTAGAAGGCCAGATCCTGAAGAGGAAACTCAAATACTTTGGCCACCTAATGAGAAGGAAGGACTCCCTGGAGAAGAGCCTAATGCTGGGAACGATGGAGGGCAAAAGAAGAAGGGGACGGCAGAGAACGAGGTGGCTGGATGGAGTCACTGAAGCAGTCGGCGTGAGTTTAAATGGACTCCAGAGGATGGTAGAGGACAGGAAGGCATGGAGGAAAGTTGTCCATGGAGTCGTGATGGGTTGGGCACGACTTCACAACTAACAACAGCAAAGCTTTAGAAAGCTTTACATACTAATACTAATACTTCACATGATTTTGATCCTACGCCTGTGGTTTATACAACCAATATACCACTTTACATCCCCCTCTGGGCAGGTGACAGAGTCCAGCCTATTGTCCACCCCCCCCCCGAGTCCTCATTTTACTGACCTCGGAAGGACGGAAGGATGAGTCAACCTTGAACCGGTCAGGATGGTTCAAGATGATTCTGAAGATACAGGAAACAAGTCTGTCCTAATAGCTGGATTAGACCAGGAGTCGGCAACCTTAAACACTCAAAGAGCCACAAAGGTCCTAACCGGAAGCCCCCGTTCAATTCTGGAGCCGACCGGAAGTCTGGTTCCCCCACCATAGTCTCCTCCTAGCACGGCGTCCTTTTTCCTCTACCCGTCCTAACCAAAAGCCCTATCAATTGTGGAGCCGACTGGCAACACGGAGCCGCAGCAGAGGGATGAAAGAGCCACATGCGGCTCCAGAGCCACGAGTTGCTGACACCTGGATTAGACAGTCCAGCTGCTGGTCGTCCCGTTCCCCCCCTCCCAGGTAACATTCACAGCGTTGTGCCCCACTGAGGAGGACAACGTTGTGTCTCCACTGAGGCGGAAAGGAGGAAAAAGAACTCCATGCAAACGGAGATGCAACCCAAACGGAATGGAAATTCCCCCTGTGACCTGCTGCCTTTTCACACACTAAAAGTCTTGCCTATCTCTCTCCAACCTGGCGCCCTTCGGTTATGTTGGGCAGTGGCAGCTCCCTTGGGAAGGGTGGGATTCCGTGCCGGGGAATGCAAAGATTCCCTTTTTCAGATGCCCAAATGAAGAAAGAAAGAAAGAAAGAAAGAAAGAAAGAAAGAAAGAAAGAAAGAAAGAAAGAAAGAAAGAAAGAAAGAAAGTTCCTGATCTGGGAGAAAACCTTGCCTTGGGAACTACCTGAAAAAAATCCCCTTGCAAGGGTGGGCTAAGCCAGCCCCGAATGCAGAAATCTAGCAGATCAAAGAAGCTCTTGCTAGCTTCACTCTCCAGCAAGATTCTTTTGCCTCCCCTCCCCAGTTTTTTACACACACAAACACACACACACAAACACACACACATAGCTATACAAACGTGCCCTTCAGGAGCAGAGGAGCTGCCTCGCCGTTCCCATTATCCACAGTCGGCTGCGGAAGATGGGGGCGGCCAACCGAGGCCGCCAGAACTTGGAAAAAATCCTGCTGCTCCCTCCCTCACTTCCCTTAAGGACAACCGGATGGCCTTAACACCTTGTTCATCCACCCTGGTACCCCCAAAAGCCGCGTCCAGCACTTGAAACTTTGTTCAACCACCCTGGGTACCCCCAAAATCCCCGTCTATTCTGGGTAACCCCAAAAGCCATTTCGAGCCCTGCGTTCATCCACCTAGGTACCCCCAAAAGCCAAATTCATCCTGGGTACCCCCAAAAGCCATCTCCAGCCCTACGTTCATCCACCTGGGTACCCCCAAAAGCCGTGTCCATCTTGGGTAGCCCCCAAAAGCCACATCCATCCTGGGTACCCCCAAAAGCCATCTCCACCCCTGCGTTCATCCACACTGGTACCCCCCAAAGTTGTGTCCATCCTGGGTACCCCCAAAAGCTCATCCAGCACTGGACACCTTGTTCATCCACCCTGGGTACCCCTAAAATCCCCATCTATCCTGGGTAACCCCAAAAGCCATCTCCAGCCCTGCGTTCATCCACCCGGGTACCCCCAAAAGCCACATCCATTCTGGGTACCCCCAAAAGCTGCATCCAGCACTTGACACCTTGTTCATCCACCCTGGGTACCCCCAAAATCCCCATCCACCCTGGGTACCCCCAAAAGCTGCATTCATCCTTGGTACCCACAAAAGCTGTCTCCAGCACTGCCTTCATCCACCCTGGGTACCCTCAAAAGCTGCATCCATCTTGGGTACCCCCAAAGGCCATCTCCAGTCCTGCGTTCATCCACCCTGGTATCCCCAAAAGCTACATCCATCCTGGGTACCCACAAAAGCCGTCTCCAGCACTGCATTCATCCATTCCAGGTACCCACAAAAAACCACATTCCAGCCCTGCTTTTATCCATCTTGGGTACCCCCCAAAACCGCATCCATCCTGGGTACCCCCAAAAGCCATCTCCAGCCCTGCATTCATCCACCTGGGTACCCCCAAAAGCCATGTCCATCCTGCCCCCCCCAAAAGGCACATCCATCCTAAGTACCCCCAAAAACCACATCCAGCCCTGCCTTCATCCACCCTGGGTACCCTCAAAAGCTGTGTCCATCTTGGGTACCCCTAAAAGCCGTCTCCAGCTCTGCGTTCATTCACCCTGCCCCCCCCAAAGGCACATCCATCCTGGGTACCCCAAAAACCACATCCAGCCCTGCCTTCATCCACTCTGGGTACCCTCAAAAGCCGTGTCCATCTTGGGTAGCCCCCCAAAGCTGCATCCATTCTGGGTACCCCCAAAAGCCATCTCCAGCCCTGCGTTCATCCACCCGGGTACCCCCAAAAGCCGCATCCATCCTGGATACCCCCAAAAACCACGTCCAGCCCTGCCTTCATCCACCCTGGGTGCCCCCCTCCCCAAAAAAAACAGCCGCGTCCGGCATCGCTTTCGCCTCCGCTCACCTGCTCCGCTGTGGACCGGCGCATCTTCCTCCTCCTCTCCCTCTTCTGCCGGCGAGGGAGGCCCATGGGTCGGGGGGCCGGCGGGGGGGTCCTCCTGCGGGGCAGGCGAGGCGGAGGCCGGAGGGGGCGAGGCAGGGCCCGGGGACGGCCAGGTGAGAGTCGGAGCCGGAGCCGGGCCGGGCGCGCTGTCAGTGCTCGGCGTCGGAGAGGCGGCCGGTGACTCCCGAGTGGCGTTTGGCGTCCAGGTTGCCAGCTCGTTCTCGCCGCTGCCTTCGGGCCGCCGGGGCCAAGGAGGCGCCGGGGAAACCCATCGGGAGCCGGCGGGCTGCAGGGCGCAAGCCGAGCCCAGCCACAGCACCAGCACCAGCACCATGGCCAGCATCATAGCGCGGCCGCCGCCCGGCCATTCAGCCCCGGGGGTTGGGGACCCCCGAATCCTGGCCCGAGACGGGGTTGGGGTGGGGGGCTGCCGCCGCTGCTACCGAGGCAGCTGCCAGGAGGGTCTCAGGCGCGGGCAGGAGCGAGCAGGCAGCCGGCTGGCGGGCAAGAGGCGAGCCGGGACCACCATGGCATCTTCTCCACCTCCTTTCTCCCCTTCCCCCCTTTTTTTCCCCCTCCTCCTTTCACTTCCCTCGCCTCTGCCTGCCTAGCCCCCCCTCCCCAATTTGCTAACAATGAGGGCCTCCACCCACCCACCCACCCCGCACCCTCCAGCCAGCGCCGGGGAAAGCGAGAGAAAGAAGAAGGCGGAAAAAAAAAAGAAAGAAAGAAAGAAGGAGTTGCGAGAGGAGGAGAAGAAGGGAGGAGGGCGACGGGCTGGAGAGCTGGCCAATGGGGAAGCGGCTGGGATACGTGAGCGGGCTCCTGGGGGGGAGCCCGCTCGGCCAATGGGCGAAGGGCTGCCGGGCTTTGAAGACCCGCCTCTCCCCGGATCCCCGACAGCTGGAAGGAAAAAGGAGGTTCGCGTCTCCCCAGCGACCACGAAGATGCTCGGCTCGGTGGTGGCAGCGGAGGCCGCAGCAGCAGCAGCAGCAACAAACAAAGGAGGATCCTCGGGCCCAAGGCTCTTCTCTCTCTCCTCCCCCTCTTCCCCGCCCCGCTCCTGCCCCAGCATCGCTTCGGTTGCAATCCGGATTGAGAGAAGCGGCAACCTGCGCCTCTGGCCGGCAGTTGGCTTTTCCTTCCAGCAGCAGGAGATCCTGGGAAAAGGTCTCTTCCCCCCCCACCTCCTTCTTTGCGGGGGGGGGGGGAAGACACTCTGCCCATGCTCAGAGGAAGCCGTGGAGTCTCCTCACCTGGCAGGAGCCAAGGGTCTCTCTTTCTCTCTCTCCCTTCCTCCGTCCCTCTCTCCTTCTCCCTCTTCTTCTCTCCCCCCTGCCTCTCCCTCCCTCCCTCGCCCTCCCTCCCTCTCTCTCTCCCCCCCCTCTCTCTCCCCCTCTGCCTCCCTCTCTCTCCCCAACTCCCCTTCTTGCCTCTCCCTCCCTCTCTCTCCCTCTTTCTCCCTCCCTCTCTCCTTCTCCCTCTCCCTCCCTCTCTCACCCCTCTGCCTCTCCCTCTCTCCCCCTCTCTCCTTCCCTCCCACCCTCTCTCCCTTTCCTTCTCTCCCCCTGCCTCTCCCTCCCTCCCTCTCTCTCTCCCTCACTCTCTCCCCCTCTTGTCTCTCCCTCCCTCTCTCTTCCCCTCTCCCTTCCTTCCTCTCTCTCTTTCTCCCCTCTCTCCCTCCCTCTCTCCTTCTCCTTCCCTCTCTCACCCCTCTGCCTCTCCCTCTCTCACCCTCTCTCCCTCCCTCCCCCCTCTCCCTTTCCTTCTCTCCCCGTCTCTCCCTCCCTCCCTCTCTCTCCCTCCCTCTCTCCCCCTCTTGTCTCTCCCTCCCTCTCTTCCCCCCTCCCTCCCTCCCTCCCTCTCTCTCTTTCTCCCCCTCTCTCACTCCCTTCCACCCTCTCTCCTTCTCTCCCCCCCTCTCTCTCTGTGCAGAGTAGATTCCCCAAAGGTGTTTGTGGTGGGCACCAAGAAAGCTTGGCAAGAGATGGATAGCTCAACACGCCGGACCACCCGTGGGTCCCCATCGCATTTCGGCCTCTCGTGTTGGGAAGCCAGATCAGTGGGCCTCAAGAGACACTCAGAATATTAGCTCCTCCACACCTTTGCTGGGATGTCCAGGAGATGTCAAGGAGACAACTGGACCTCATGGGGGGCTCTTAGCACCCAACACACACGAGACAAAAGATGGGGAGGTGGGTTTCTTCCGAGAACGTCCTAATGAATGAAAGCTGCTTAGAAATTCCCCGACGGAAATAGACAACTCAAAAAAAAAAAACGGCAGATGGAAATAATTTGTCCTCTTCTGCTCCTTGCTTAACCTCTGTGAAATATTAGCAGTTCCAACCAACTCTGTTTTTTGGGTTTTTTTAGACTAATTTTACCCCGCTTTTATTCTCAAAATAACTTGCGGTAAAGACCGATGCCTTAATTTGCCTTCCAAAGGGAGAGAGAGCCTCGGTGGCACGGAGATGCCCCAATTTCGCCTCTCGGTTCCCATTCCTTTCATCGCAAGGCAGTGACGCACCTGTCGGTCATCAGAGCTCAAGGAGAGACGCCCACAGCTTTTTTCTCCTTGGTCACCTGCCAAGCAAACCACCTTGGCTGCAATTCTCAGGTGTGCCCAACTGTCTATTGAGAGAGAGACCTGGTTTTGATGGGTGGTGCTGGGTGGGGCCAAAGTACGGTGAACTCGCCTTCTCTGCCAACTTTTGAAGGCCAAAGGTAACAACGCAGTCGCTTCCGGCAGATAATGGGAGAGCCGGCTTGGAGAATCTGGCTGGCAGGGCGAGAAGGAAATGCCCATGATGAGTAAACAAATGTGCAAGGCCAGCTCCTCTCCACCCGTACGAGGGAACACCCAGCCTCTGGCAGAAGCCAGTTTTGATAATGTTGGGTTAAACAGCAGGGAGGAACAATGGGTGTGACGTAAAGGCAGCCTGTTTTAAATCAGCTTGTCTCCTCTAATCCAGGGGTCCCCCACCCTCGGGCCGCAGACTATTCGGAACTGGGCCACAGGAGCAATGGTGGTATTCAGCCGGTTCGCACGGATTGAGGCGAACTGGTAGCAGCCACTGCCTTGGCGCTATGCCGTCCTATTTAGCTGTGTTTTTAAGGCCAGGTGTATGCGTGGAAGGCGTGCGTGCGAAGTGAGCATGCACGCGATGAATCGGTGGTAAAACCCACTTCTGCACATGAGGGATGCTGCAATGGTCATTAAGTGTGAAAACTGGTCATAAGTCCCCTTTTTTTTCCAGTGTTGTTGTAATTTTGGGCACTAAACAAATGACTGTACGTCGAGGACTACCTGTCATTGGCCCCCACGTTTTAGAAAGGAAGGAAGGAAGGAAGGAAGGAAGGAAGGAAGGAAGGAAGGAAGGAAGGGGAAGAAAAAGAAAAAGAAAGAAATCAAGAAAGAAAAAGAAAGGAAGGAAGGAGAGAGAAAGAAAAAGAAAGAAAGAAGGAAGGAAGGAATTTCTCAAGGCAGGCGAGAAATAACATTCTGGCTGGCTACTTCGACTACGATCCTAGTTCCAACCCAGCTCGGGGGGACGGGACTCAAAAGAGAGACACCCCACCCCACCTCCCATTTACAATTTGCCGGGGCCTCTTAATGGTCGGTTTTAGAAAGCGAAGGCAAAGTTGAGCCTCAAATTACAAAGACTTGGAGATGGGGGTTGCGTCTTGCCTGCCTTCCCGTCTTCCTTCCGATCAACGTGGTGGTTGACCACATTACACAATGTTCCACATTCAGATCCTCGGCTCCCTAGAAGGATTTTAGCGTCCTTTCTACACGATAGAAAGTTATCCCATCCACGCAGGAGTGGGATTCTACTGGTTCAGACCGGTTCGCACGAACCGGTAGCTCCAACAATCAGCTGGGAGCGAACCGGTTCGCTCTGACGAACAGTTGGGTCCGCCCACCCGCCTCTGCGCTTTACTTACCTTTATCTTCGCAGCTGATTAGCACGGCAGAGCGGATTGTCGTGCCTCAGCTGTTTTAATTCCCTAGCACCGTGATGGCGAACCTATGGCATGCGAGCCCTCCCTGCAGGCATGCCAGCTATCGCCCGAGCCCGGTTCCACCATGCATGCGTGTGCACTTCCCGCCTGCCAGCTAGTCTTCAGGCCTCTGCCGCACATGCAGGGGACGCACACATGCGCAGGAGGGGCAGGGCGCATGCACAGGGGGGTGCAGGTTGATGCAGGTGGCTTACCAGCCCCAAAACGGGATGCAGCCCCCCCCCCCGTGCCCCATTTTGGACCTGGAAAGCCTCCTACACCAACCTGGAAGCCAAAACAGGGGGCGGGGCACATGCACGGAGGGAGTGCTCGTATTGCATTTTGGGGGTTTGGGCACTTGGCACCAAAAAGGTTAACCATCACTGCCCTAGCACTAACGCGGAAGGTGATTTTTCATTGAGCTGCGCACACGCAATCACCGAACCGGTTGTTAAACCAGAAGGATCCCACCACCGCGTCTACGGAGCTTCTCGATCATCCCAAGTCAGGATTGTCCCAAAGGGGCTTTTTTTTCCCCCTCCCCCAAAAAGACAACTGGACTGTCTTATTTCGTTTTTTTTTCTTTTGAAAAGGTTTCGCTTCTCCTCCGAGAAGCTTTTTCGGTTCTGCTTCAGTTCTTCTTCAGAACTGAAGAAGCTTCTCAGAGGAGAAGCGAAACCTTTTCAGAAAAAAAAAGTCCTTTTTTTTTGGGGGGGGGAAAAAGCACCTTTGGAAGAAGAGGAAGAAGAAGACCAGGTTCGCAGGGGTTCGGGAGAACCTCTAGCTAAGATTCTGTGCAGTTTGGAGAACCCCCAAATCCCACTCCTGGCTGGCCCCTCCCACCCGTCCCCTCCCAGGAGTCCCCACACGGCCCGTTTTGGATGCCGGTAAGTGCAGGGCGCATGCAGAGGCTCAGGGAGGGTGAAAAACAGGCCTACTGGAAGTTCAGGAAGGCTTGAAACAGGCCCATTTCTGGCCTCCAGAGGGCCTCCGGAGCCTGGAGAGGCTGTTTTCGCTCTCCTGGAGGCTCGAAAAAAGCCTCCGGAGCCCGGGGAGGGCAAAAACGCCCCCCTCTCCCGCCATGGTGCAGGAGGCCGACTAGACCACACCCACCATGGCCACGCCCACGCAGCAACCAAGCAAAGAACCCCTGAAGATGATGCAAACGAAACCTGTCTCCCACGTCAGAGAAAATAACCCTATGCAAAAAAATATCTTAAGGCTTATCGTTATTATTTTTTTAATGTCTTTTTTTAATTTATTTATTAGACATTACCAGATTGCTTCCTTACAAATTTGCAGAACTGCCTGGCCTAAATTTAGAATATTGCAGGGATCAGCTGCCCTCCTTTATAAAGAAGAGAAACTCAATTTGGAGATAGGAGGCAGGGGAAGGAAGCAAGTTTTTGCATCGCCCATCGTTGACAAAAACCTAACTATCGCTTTAGGAGGCCCAGCATAAACGTTTCTCTTTTCCTAGTTGTGCCAGAGAGCTATAATTAAGGTTTGCGTGCAAACTAAACAGTACTCAAACAGCGGGGAATTTCAGAAGTACGTTTTTGCCTTGGATAATTCAATTTCTCTCTCTCTCTCTCTCTCTCTCTCTCTCTCTCTCTCTCTCTCTCTTTCTTTCTCTCTCCTCCATTCCAGCTCAAGCTTCAAATTTCTGGTCATGCATGGCACAGATTGGCCAGTGGCAAATCCTTCAAAACTGGGAATTTATTTCCGCCTAGCTGAGGTTTTTTTTTTTTTGGGGGGGGGGGGGGTTCTAAGGCTGGTTGTTAAAAAAAAAAACCCAGGCATTGAAATGTTGAGCTGGGCATCGAACCTGGTTTTCTTAAAGTTTTATTGGGGTAGGCAAAACTGGGGAATTAATCGTGTCGGCATGTAAGGTTTTGGATTACCGTTCCCATCAGCCCTGGCCAAGCGTGAGCAGGGTTCACCAAGGATGGAAGTTGTAGTCTCGGGGTATTTTTAGGGATCCCAGGCTGAACTGAAAAAAAAAAATAGATTTTGGATTGCGTTGCTTTGTAACTGTTCTGTGGCAAAGCAGCCATGGAAATAATATAATGGTGTTTCAATTAAAAATGAATATTGGCTGTCAAAGGAAAGAGAGATTCTCCCCCAATTTTGGATGGAAATCTTTTCCCAGGCAATGGCGATAGTTCATCCTCCTCTTCCTCCTCCCTTTCTCATTATCCATCTCCTCCTCCTCCCTCTCCTTTTCTTCTCCTTTCCCTTCTTCTCACTCTTTTTTTCTCCTTTTTCTTCTCCTCTTTCTTCTTCCTTTTCTTCTCTTCCTTCTCTTCTCCTACCCTTTTTCCTTCTCCTCTTCCTCCCTCTCCCTTTCCTCCTCCTCCTCCTCCCCTCTTCCTCTTTCCTCCTCCTCCTCCTGCTTCTCTTCCTCCTCTCCTCTTCCTCTTTCTCTTCCGCCTCCCTGCAAACCCCTCTTCCTTCTAGCACTGATGATATAACCTAGTTGGGTTATGAAACATCTGCAAGAAAACAGCCAAGCTCAGACAGCATTAAGGACTCCGTAGTCTTCCTCCTTTCCTCCTCTCTTCCTCTTTCTCATTATCCATCTCCTCCTCCCTCTTCTTCTCCTTTCCCTTCTTCTTTCTTCTTCTTTTTCTTCTCCTCTTTCTTCTTCCTTTTCTTCTTCCTTCTCTTCTCCTACCCTTTTTCCTTCTCCTCTTCCTCCCTCTCCCTTTCCGCTGCCTTTCTCCTCCTCCTTTCTCCTCCGCCTCTTCTTTTTCCTCCACCTCTTCTCCTTCTTCTCCCTCTCTTCTTTTTCTCCTCCTTCCCCTTCTCCTCCCTTTTTGTTCCCTCCTCCTCCCTCTGCTTCTTCTCCTTCTCCTTCCCCCTCTTCCTAGCTTTCTTTTTCCCACTCCTCCTTTTCCCTCTCCTCCCTTTTCCTTCTGTTCCTCCTCCTCCTCCCCCTTTCTCATTATCCATCTTTTCCTCCTCCCTCTTTTCTTCTCCTTTCCCTTCTTCTCCTTTTTTCTCCTTTTTCTTCTCCTCTTTCTTCTTCCTTTTATTCTCTTCCTTCCCTTCTCCTTCCCTTTTTCCTTCTCCTCTTCCTCCCTCTCCCTTTCCTCCTTCTTCTCCCGCTCTTCTTTTTCTCCTCCTTCCCCTTCTCCCTTTTTGGTTTCTCCTCTTCCCTCTGCTTCTTCTCCTTCCCCTTCTCCTTCCCCCTCTTCCTAGCTTTCTTTTTGCCGCTCCTCCTTTTCCTTCTCCTCCCTTTTTCTTGTGTTCCTTCTCCTTCCCTCTTCCACACAGCTGGTAGCCAAAACCAGATCTCCTAGAATCGCCAGTTTTTATGTGGCATATTGTTCTTCTGAGATATCACGAGACCAGAGGAAAAACAGCTGTTTGAAAGAAATAAGAATAGATTTTTCGGGGGTGGGGGAATGATATGCAAATGATGCTTTTGTACAGTTTTGTTTGCAGGGAGAGTACGACAAATCTTGTCGTGCTTCAGTATCTTGTCATGTTTATGTAATGTAAAATTGGAGGTGGTGAGCCTTTAAGAGCTGTATGCAACGAAGTTTCATTTTTAATGTATGCCAGTTAGTGTATATTCAAAGCTATTCTATAGAATTCTATTCTATTCTATTCTATTCTATTCTATTCTATTCTATTCTATTCTATTCTATTCTATTATTTTCTCTCTTCTCTTTCTATTCTATTTTATTTTCTCTTCTATTTTCTATTTTCTCTTCTATTTTCTCTCTCCTCTTTCTCTTCTCTTCTCTTTTCTCTTCTATTTCTCTTCTATTTTCTCCCTTCTTCTATTTCTCTTCTATTTTCTCTTCTCTTCTATTTCTCTATTTTCTCTCTTCTCTTTTATTTCTATTTCTCTTCTATTTTTTCTCTTCCCTTCTCTTTCTCTTCTATTTTCTCTCTTCTCTTTCTCTTCTATTTTCTCTCTTCTATTTCTCTTCTATTTTCTCTCTTCTTTTATTTCTATTCTATTTTCTCTCTTCTTTCTTTTCTATTTCCTCTCTTCTCTTCTTTCTCTTCTATTTTCTCTCTTCTATTTCTCTTCTATTTTCTCTCTCCTTTTCTATTTCTCTTCTATTTTTCTCTTCCCTTCTCTCTCTTCTATTTTCTCTCTTCTATTTCTCTTCTATTTTCTCTTCTATTTTCTCTCTTCTTTTATTTCTATTCTATTTTCTCTCTTCTCTTCTCTTTCTCTTCTATTTCCTCTCTTCTCTTCTTTCTCTTCTATTTCCTCTCTTCTCTTCTCTTCTCTTCTCTTCTCTTTTCTCTCTTCTCTTCTATTTCTCTTCTATTTTCTCTCTCCTTTTCTATTTCTCTTCTATTTTCTCTCTCCTCTATTTCTCTTCTATTTTCTCTCTTCTGTTCTCTTTTATTTCTCTTCTATTTTCTCTCTCCTTTTCTATTTCTCTTCTATTTTCTCTCTCCTCTATTTCTCTTCTATTTTCTTTCTTCTGTTCTCTTTTATTTCTCTTCTATTTTCTCTCTTCTCTTCTATTTCTCTTCTATTTTCTCTCTCCTTTTCTATTTCTCTTCTATTTTCTCTCTCCTCTTCTATTTCTCTTCTATTTTCTCTCTTCTGTTCTCTTTTATTTCTCTTCTATTTTCTCTCTTCTCTTCTTTTCTCTTCTATTTCTATTTCTATCCCAGATCGAGTCTATTCGAAAAAGCTAACTTGACCAACTCTTACAATTAACGTCAGATGCCAGAGGTGTCTTTATGGAATCCAGTATCTTGGAAACGATGACATAAATGACATCTTCTACTCATAGATAAGGCCCACTGAGATGGATTAAAGGGCCTTACTCCCAACCAAGCGGATTTCAGCTTGAAATACCCATTGAAGAAAGAAAAAAACAACAACAAGAACGCACAAAGCTAAGAAAAGAAGCAGCTGGAGAAATGTCTGGCGAAAACTACAAATATAAGTGCATAATATATACGGCTGGGTTTTTAAGTCAGGCTTTTATTGCCCCCTGGTGAGAGCTACCGACCACACATTAAAAAAAAAATTAAGACGTGGGGAGGAAAATCGCTGGAGGGGGAAAACCGCAAGAAGTAAAGCTTTCCTCGAAATCTCTCGCAAGCAATTTGGCTTGTTCGCTCTTCTTCCTTTGTGCTTCCGTCCCCGTTAAATCAAAAGCTCCTTTCTTTCCAGAAATACACATTTATCAGCTCCCCTCTGATTTTTCTGGACTTCTCCTATATAGCTGCTGATTTACTGTTTGGCAACAAAAGTCCTTTGGGTTCCATTCAGCCCTATCCTTGGCCCGGCTTCTGTTTTCGTCTCCGCCATTGAAGAGAGACTGATCTTCCATCTGGTTCAAAGGGTCGAAGAAAGAGGTTGCTTTCTGAAGGACCACCAAGGCACTGAATCTTTTGGAATAGAATAGAATAGAATAGAATAGAATAGAATAGAATAGAATAGAATAGAATAGGATAGGATAGGATAGAATAGAATAGAACAGAACAGAACAGAACAGAACAGAACAGAACAGAACAGAATAGAATAGAATAACAGAGTTGGAAGGGACCTTGGAGGTCTTCTAGTCCAACCCCCTGCCCAGGTAGGAAACCCTACACCACTTAAGACCAATGGTTATCCAATCTCTTCTTTAAAACTTCCAGTGTTGGAGCATTCACAACTTTTTTTTTAATAAAGTTTTTATTTTTATTTTTCATAAACACATTGACATGTAGAGTCATTTCCATCATTTTTCATTCATCTTTTAACTTTCATTTTTCATTTTTACTTTTTCGGGGCTGCTCTTTTACCCTTTATTCCAACCTTTCTTTTCTCCTCCACTTCTCTTCCTTCCTGTTTCTCCTCCTACTTCCTTCATTCTTCCTCTCCTTCTCTTTCCTACTTCCCTTCCTCTTCCCCCACTCCTCTCTTCTTCCCTCCTTCTAGCCTTCTCCTCTGCTCCTCTTTCCCCTCCCTTTTCTTCCTCTCCTTTTCCCTTTCTTCTTTCTCCTCTTCTCTCTTCTCTTCTTCTTTCCTCTCTCTCTACTCCTCCCCCTCTCCTGTTGTTTCCCTTTTCAGTTCAATCTAAAGTGGTATTCGAGCAGCCCCGATTTCCTAATTATCTTTATTCTCATTTCAATTTCTTATTCAATTATTATTTATTTTTATTTCATCATTTGCGTACATTTTTATAATATCTCACTTTTTTCCCTTTTACTTCCCCTCCCCTTTCTCCTTTTACTTGACATCATCTGGTTATCTATTTTTCTGATTGTTTTCTCCGATCTATTCTCTTATCTATTTTATCTCTATGTCCTTATTCCTGTTTCTTTTCTAACCAATCATAAAATTTATCCCATGTCTTGAAATACATCTTTTCGGCAGGCATGAAAAAGTAGACATGTCTTCAGAATCTTGGTGAAGGTGTCCAACGTGCTTTTCGCTTCTGCTTCGGGTGATCTTCTCCAAGTAAAAACATCCTTCAGATCTTTAGTTTATTTAGAATGACAGAGTTGGAAGGGACCTTGGAGGTCTTCTAGTCCAACCCCCTGCTTAGGCAGGAAACCCTACACCACTTCAGACAAATGGTTATCCAACATCTTCTTAAAAACTTCCAGTGTTGGAACATTCACAACTTCTGGAGGCAAGTTGTTCCACTGATTAATTGTTCTCACAGTCAGGAAATTTCTCCTGAGTTCTAAGTTGCTTCTCTCCTTGATTAGTTTCCACCCGTTCCTTCTTGTCCTGCCTTCAGGTGCTTTGGAGAATAGCTTGACTCCCTCTTCTTTGGGGCAGCCCCTGAGATATGGGAAGACTGCTATTATGTCTCCCCTGGTCCTTCTGTTGCTTTTTAATCTGCTTTATTTTTTAAATTTTTTTTTACGATCGATGGTTTGAATGATCTTCAACGTTTCTTTTACGTTGTAAGCAGCCCAGAGTCATTGGATACGAGAGGAGCTAGGCTTGTGTTAGCAAACCTATGGCACGCGTGCCGGAAATGGCACGCAGAGCCATGTTCGCCCGGCACGCGTGGCGTCGCCCATTCTTCTTCCGGGTTTCCAGGGCACGCATGAGCACCAGCCAGCTAGTCTGCTGGTTACTGGTGCACATGTGCATGTGACGATCAGCTGGCCTTAACGTCTTGGTGCGAGTGTGCACTGGCCATGCCGTCATTGCCCGCATGCAGCCCCGGGACTCCGCCCTTTGCCAGCCAGGAGCGCTGCCGCCAGTCGCTCCCGTGCACCTGGCTGCCTGCCTGCCTCGTCACCGCCACCATGAGGAAAGGCTCCGAAGTTGCGCTGCCTGGGATCCATGTGAGCTGCCGCAGGGGGAGATCAGGTATGGATGGCTGGACGCTGCCCGGAGCTGAGCTCGAGGCTGGCAGGAGGAGGAACTTAGCAGGCTCGAACTGTCGGCTGCTGCAGCCTGCCGCCATCCCCTCTCCCCTGCCAACTGGTCCTGCCACTGCCAGGGAAGCAGCTGTGTGAGAACCACTGCCACCAAGGGCGAGGGGGCGGTGGTGGCAAGGATAGGCAGTCTGGGTCTTCCCTGTCTCCCCGCCCGAGCAGACTTCTGGCATAGTCCCAGGCCTCCCCAGGGAGGGAGGGAGGGAGGGAGGGAAGCCCCGGCCTGCTGCTCCTGCCACCGCCACCCCCTTGCCCCCAGCAAGAGCGGTTCTCGTGCTGCCCCAGGAGGACTGGAGGAGAGCGCAGCTCCTCGCTCATAGAGATCCACCAGCGGGGAAGTGGTCGCAGAAAGCGGTAAGAAATGCACAAGCCAGGAAGCGGTCATGCTCCCTGGCAGGAGAGGGTTGCACGTTGACTCCAGCAAAGGTTTGTGCAACCCTCTCCGGCCAGGACATAGTTGTCTCAAAGGTGATTTTTTTCAAGAGGCAACTGGACCTTCTGGTTTTTCCTTGAATATGTTTCACTTCTCATCCAAGAAGCTTCTTCAGTTCTGGTGGAGGATGGAAGTCAGTCAGAACTGAAGAAGCTTCTCGGATGAGAAGCGAAACGTCTTCAAAGAAAAACCAGAAAATCCAGTTGCCTCTTGAAAAAAAGCACCTTTGGGATCCACTCAGTTGTAAGATTTGCATTTGACACAGAAAATCCTTTTTTTTAAAAAAAAAAGAGGGAAAAGTAAGAAAGGATAAACTTCAGTTTACACTTTTGCTCAATGAAACAGGAACAAAAGATGGCATTTATTTTTATTTTCCCCTGCCCCCTTCCCAAAAACAACCCCACACACATCTCGTTTATTTCTTTTTTTACAAAAAAAAAAACAAAAAAACAGGAAAAGTCAGCAAGCAACGGAGAGACTAATGACCTCGCTTCCGTCATTAGGACATTCTTTATATAGAAAGAAAGAAGCAGTTACTATTAAACCTCCTGTTTTTGTGGGGGGTTTTTTCCCCTTTTGAGTTCCAAATTTACAGATACAAGGTCTAGCTTTCTACGGAACGCAAATGCACCAAAACAGAGAAACAGCGACAAGAATGACGACGACGACAAACAAACAAAAAATCCAAGACAAAATGAATGCGGACGAGTCCAATATACCTCTGTTTTCGGTCTCTGGTCTTTTTTTTAATCGTACGGACAGACCCCCGAAACCCGATGCTGTCTCCTCGCAGCCCGGATTAAGAAACTGACTAACGCATACATTCTCAAAAATACACACTTTTTTTTTTTTTTAAAATTATAGCCTCTGCTCCTTAAGCCCAAATGCACTTGGCACACACGTATAGGCATGGGAGGGGATTCAGCCGGTTCGGACCGGGTCCAGCGAATCAGATGTTAATTTTAATCTGATTCGCCAAACCGGTAGTTGCAAGGACTGGCTGGCCCCACCCATCCCACCCCTTCCAGGAGTCTCCACATGGCCCGTTTTGGATGCCAGGTAAGTGCAGGGCCCGTGCAGAGGCTCTGGAAGGGTGAAAAACAGGCCTACTGGAAGTACCGGAAGTCCAGAAATGGGCCCGTTTCCAGCCTCCGAAGGGCCTCTGGAGTCCAGGGGTGGTCATTTTCGCCTTCCTGGAGGCTCGAGGAAAACCTCTGGAGCTTGGGAGGGCGAAAAACAGGCCTACCGAAAGTACCAGAAGTCCGGAAACGGGCCCATTTCCGGCCTCCAGAGGGCCTCTGGAGCCCAGGGGAGGCTGTTTTCACCCTCCTGGACGCTTGAGAAAAGCCTCCGGAGCCTGGGGAGGGCAAAAACGACCCCACCACAATGGTGCAGGAAGCCGACTAGGCCATTCCCACCATGGCCACACCCACCTAGCAACCGGGCAGAGAACCGGTTGCTAAAATTTTTCAATCCTACCCCTGCATACAGGTATATATATTTATATATATATATATATATTTATATAGGTATATATATTAGCTAACAACTACTCTTCAATTTTACACCTTGCCTTCCCACCCGCCCTGTTGCTAAGTTTTGGATTTCCCCCCCCCCAAAAAAAATAATAATCTGGAGAATATTTAATGCGCTTTTAAATAACTTGGTTATCGTTCCTGTAGCAAAAAGAAGAACGTGTCCTTTGTTTCAGTTTTCGTTTTTTTCCTGCAAATGAAATTTACCCAAACAGAGGGGAAGGCTATTAAGAGACACTGTAGCACCTCTGAGAAGTTTTAAATAGTTTTACTCATATATATATATATATATATGTATATATATATAATTACAACTTCTTTAAAAAATAAAAGAGCACCAAGTATTTTCACAGTGAGAGGTAGAATCAAATTGAAAAGGCCTGTCCCTCTCTCTCTCTTTCTTTCTCTTTTTCTCTTTCTTTTGTTTCCTCTCATTCGTTTTCTATTTTTACAATGTAGCACCAAAGTTTTTTCACCCCTTTCCACTTGGGCTGGGGGGGGGAAGACATATCTCCCCTTACCACCCTGTGTCGAAGGGATGTTTTTTTTTCATTTCCAAAAGGAAGAAGAATCTCGCTGGCTTTTATTTAGATTTTGTTCCTTTTTTTTTTCTTGCCTTAAATAATATATATATCTATATATCTATATATGTTTTTTTCTCTCTCTCTCTTTCTCCTCTCTCTGTTTAATATTGCACATCAAAATCCTTCCTGTTCCAGAACAGTGAGCAGATTAAAAAATAATAATAATAATCTTATCATAAGATGGCAACGTTGATTTTCCAAGTCACTTCCTTTGTCTTGTCCAGCAAAACCTCTGCTCGATTAAAAACAAGGACCTGGGGTTTCCAAAAACTGCATGAAAGATTTGGGTTTTCTGCAAGCAACTTTTTTTTTTCCTTCCTTTGACTGAAGAAGAAGGGGGAATGAGTCCATCCATGGAGAATGTCTACTTCAACTGGCCGTCTCGGAAGTTGCTTCAAGCCCCCCGGGGGTTCTTCCGAACCTTTTCTCCCCACGCCGAGATGGAGAAACTGCAAAGATGGTTCTGCAAAGTCTTCTCATTTGACAATGACATTGTCATTTGACAATGGTCCCAGTGCTGAAGCCCCAAATCTCGGGGCTTGCAGAGGTCCAAGTGGCCACCAAGTGTCCTGGCCGAAGACGCAGACTCTCTTCCGAAAGAAGCCAAAGAGTGGAGCACCAAGAAAGTTGACTTCTAGAGGAAACACACTGGCCCAACCTCAAAGAAATATTCCTTCCCCGGTTTGCTTGGTGGAAGGTTATAAATGCCCACAATTGGCAGCCGCTGGATGTCATATGTCCGGAAGGTAAAGAGAGTGTGATGCCATCGAC
>NW_027256897.1:5326794-5474294 GCF_029215685.1 Pituophis catenifer annectens | reverse complement strand
GAGGTGGGTAAAAAAAGGACCCAGATTGTTTGGGGCCAATAGACTGACTCTGTAAACCGCTTAGAGAGGGTTGTAAAACAGTAAAGCAGTATATACGTCTAAGTGCTATTGCTATTGCTATGGACAGATAAGCACGGATTTGCACTAAGAGTCATCCTTCCCATGGACAAAGGGACTTCCTGCAGCCAACCTTGCTAATATCTCTAATTTTTATGAATGAATCTGGCCGCTTTAACTACCGAGACCCATTCACAAAAAACAGAGGCATTTACTTGCTGCTTGGCACGAGAGACGACACGGCTGAAATTCTGGACAATAATGTGCGCCAGCCGAATCTCAAATTTTCAACCCCAATTCTATTTAGATTCTATTTTTTAAAAAGAAGAAATAATTGCTCTGCTTATTCACAAATCGTTTTGCTCCAGGCTGTATATTGCCTGAGGTTATCCATGAAAAAAAATTTCAACTGAGCCAAAATACCACTTCGGTCTTTTTGAAAAGAAAAAAATGTCACTAGCTAGTTATTCCTTTCCAGGTTCAGCTTAAGACAGAACTTATTTTTAAAAGCTGAAACAATTGGAACGTGGTACTTACGACGAGGATAAGCAACGTGTCAACCACGTGGGCACTGCAGCACATGCCAGCCTCCCTATCTGCCTGTTTTTAATTTCATTTTATTTTTTTGCAAAGATTTTATTGGGATTGAAAAAAAATATATATTAAATGGGAAACGGGTGCAGCCAAGCCCCAGATACATTATCTGCCTTTCCGAGAACGTCTCTGTGCTCCACGTAGAACCACAGGCATTTTCAGAAAATAGAAATGTCCTTGTTTTTAGAGTTGTTCAATGGGTGGCACGTGAAATGCTGCATTCCGGTGGCTTTCTTAGAAGCCACGTGTGCCTTTGATGCAGGGGTGAAAATCCAGCAGGTTCTGACAGGTTCTAGAGAACCGGTAGCGGAAATTTTGAGTAGTTTGGAGAACTGGCAAATGCCACCTTTGGCTGGCCCCAGAGTGGGGTGGGAATGGAGATTCAGCAATATCCTTCCCCTGGAATGGGGTGGGAATGGAGATTTAGCAATATCCTTCCCCTGGAGTGGGGTGGGAATGGGGATTTTACAGTATCCTTTCCCTGGAGTGGGGTGGGAATGGGGATTTTGCAATATTCTTCCCCTGGAGTGGGATGGGAATGGGGATTTTGCAGTATACTTCCCCTGGAGTGGGGAGGTAATAGAAATTTTGCAGTATATTTCCCCTGGAGTGGGGAGGGAATGGGGATTTTGCAGTATCCTTCCCCTGGAGTGGGGTGGGAATGGGGATTTTACAGTATCTTTTCCCTGGAGTGGGGTGGGAATGGGGATTTTACAGTATCCTTCCGCCAGAGGGGAGGGAATGGGGATTTTACAGTATCCTTCCCCTGGAGTGGGGAGGGAATGGAGCTTTTGCCGTATCCTTCCCCTGCCACGCTCACCAAGCCACGCCCACAGAACCAGTAGTAAAAAAAAATTGAATTTCACCACTGCTTTAAGGTACCTTTGATGTTGTGATAGGGTTGAGGCAGGTTTGACCTTCTTGAGTGAAGCTGCAGGTGACCTGAATGCTGTCTGAAGAACAGCCGAGATTCGGGTCAATCCAGTACACACCTGAAGAAGAAGAGGAGAGAGAAATAACACGTGAGGCCAGATCCAGCTATAGCAGTGGCCAAAATTGTGGAAACCTTTTGGGAAGCGTGTACTTTTGAGTTTTGATGGCTAATAACACCACTTTTTTGGGGGGAGTTTCAAGATAATCCTATTCCACTGCTGGAATTGCCTGGGAAGAGTCCAGACCTTCACCCAATGGAAAATCGATGGAGCTGACTAAAGAAACTTGTTAGTCAGAAGCGACCCAGCAATAAAACCCAGTTAATAGAAGCCAACATTCCATCTTGGCTTCACATGGTAACAGCTGCAGAACTAAAAGACTTGGTTCCTTCCATGGGAAGACGTTGTAAGGCCGTCATTCATGCTAAAGGTTACCCAACGAAGTATATATTTTTTTTAATTGAAAAGTTTTAAAATGTTTTACAAACAAATTTCCACCCCCTCCTCCCCCCACCCGTTCCCTTCTCCCTCCCCACCCCCCCCCCCCGACTTCCCAGAGCAAAATACAGGGTATTGCATTTAGCAAACATAATCTAACATAAACAAACTATAAGCTCTTAACTCCCCCTTACTCTTTAACTCCCCCATAGGTACCAAAATGTCAGAGTAAAAAGAAAAATCATCTAACTATTTCATTCATAAGCTATTTGCAACTTTTTAGTCCCATATTTGTTTTGTATATAGTCAATCCATCTTCTCCATTCCAGTACATATCTTTCATTCGAACGGTCCTTCAAATATGCAGAGATTTTAGCCATCTCCGCTAAAACGAAGTATTAACTGACGTGGTGATCATCTTTGTATATCTCATTTGGGGATCATTTTTGTCTATCTCGTTTTTTCTACGTGTTTCCCTTTTCTTCTTTATCCTCTAACTGCTCTTCTAATAGCAAATCCTTCCTAAAAAGGATTGCATTACATTCTTGATTCAATTCTCTTTCCATTGATATATAAGTTTATGGTGGTACTCCCCCCAAAAAAGTGGTGTTATTAGCTAGTTTTAGAAAATACAACTTTTTTTTATTATTATTATTTGATTTATATGCCGCCCTTCTCCGGAGACTCAGGACGGCTTACAATGCGTTAAGCAATAGCCTTCATTCTTTTGTATATTTTATACAAAGTCAGCTTATTGCCCCCACAAACTGGGTCCTCATTTCACCTACCTTAGAAAGGATGGAAGGCTGAGTCAACCTTGAGCCTTGGCAACTTTTCCCAAAAGGTTTCCACAATTTTGGCCACTACCATATAGTGTGGTATCTTGGAGAAGGCTATTGATTTTTTTCCCCTAAGTTCTGGAGAAGAACAGTGTGGAAGCTATCACTTCCAACTACTTTGGCTCCAACTACTATCAGCGTCCTTTAATCTTTTGCAGTGGGTCATAATCATTGTGGGAGCTCCATCACTGGAGGCTTTGAAGAAGGGACTGGAGTGCCACTGGTCTGGAATGGTATAAGGCAGTGATGGCAAACTTTTTCAGCACCGAGTGCCCAAACTGGAACACGCGTGCATATGCATGCATGTGTGTGCACTGGAGCACCAGAAAACCAAAGACTAGCTGGGCAGCTGGGCAGCGCTGGGCAGTGCGGGCATTTTGGGGGCATCAAGAGCCTTGATAGTACAGTGGTCTAAGCACCCTGTTATTAACACAGCTGCCTGCAATTACTGCTGGTTCGAATCTCTCCAAGGCTCAAGGTTGACTCAGCCTTCCATCCTTTCTAAGGTAGATAAATTAAGGACCCAGTTGTGGGGGCAATAAGCTGACTTTGTATAAATATACAAAAGTATGAAGGCTATTGCTTAACACATTGTAAGCCACCCTGAGTCTCCGGAGAAGGGCGGCATATAAATCAAATTAAAAAAAAAAATTCAGGCTGTTTTGGGGCCATTTTCAGACCGTTTTCTGGGCTGTTTTCAGGCCATTTTTGGAGCATTTTCAGGTCTGAAAAACAGCCCGGAAAATGGCTCAAAAAATCAACCTGAAAACGACCCAAAAACAGCCTGAAAAAGGCCCGGAAACAGCCTGGAAAACAGCCCCAAAAAATGGCCTTTTTTTTTTACCAGTTTTTTGTCATTTGGGGGGCTGTTTTCAGTCCATTTTCCGGCGCTCCAGCACCCGCAAAGACCAGCTGGCGAGCGCGCACATGCACGCTGAAAACTACAAGACCAGCTGGCGATGGCGCAGGTGCCCACATAGAGGGCTTTGCATGCCAACTCTGGTGCGCTTGCCATAGATTCGCCATCATGGGCATAAGGTCTTCTGCTCGAACTTGGTGTTGGACTAGAAGATCTCCAAGGGCCCTTCCAACTGTATTATTCTGTACAGAGGAGGTAGAATAATCTAGAGCCTCATCTCCAGAATGATTCTGCCCATCCTGTCGGATCTAGTGAAGATGGTGTTGTACTCCAAGAGTGAAGGAGAGGAGTTGGCAAGGCCTCCCTCTCCAGGACCCTCCTCTTTGGCAATGCCTTCAGTGTCCGCTGAAGGGCAAGAGATAGGGCCGGGGCCAAGCACGTCCACGCAGCCACAGGTGGACAGTGATGAGGGTAATGAGTCTTGGCTGGATCCACGCCAGCGTCGCAGAGATAAGCGCACACAACAGAAGAAAAGGCGTGCCCGAGATTAGGCTGAGTCACTGGACCACACCCCACAGGGTATAAAAGAGAGCATGGTGGCCAGTCAAACCTTGTGATGAACAAAGCTGAAAGCTTCCACGCCATTCTGCATTGCCGGACTTTTGCTATAGACTTTGCTGGATTATCTTTGGACTTGATTGACTCTGTAATTATTGAGCTGTTTACTTTGATGTACCAGAAGCGGGAAGAAGTTATCTCTCCTCTTCGTAAGTAATAAACTCTTGGCAGCCAGCCACTAGGTTGTTGCCAAGTTCCGTTATCATAAGGAAAAGGATTTTGTCGGCTGGTTTGGTCTTCAACTCTTGGACGTCTGTTGGTGTGTGTGCGTGTGGGACCGGGACAGGACAGATGGTTCATCCCAGATAAAGAAGGAGGTGACAGACCAGAGCCTGGAAATCTGATTGTCCTGCT
Organism: Pituophis catenifer annectens; assembly: GCF_029215685.1. Taxonomy (NCBI): domain Eukaryota; kingdom Metazoa; phylum Chordata; class Lepidosauria; order Squamata; family Colubridae; genus Pituophis; species Pituophis catenifer. The sequence goes on along the minus strand of NW_027256897.1, from coordinate 5,469,603 downwards.
TTTTCTGACTTTTAGGAGCCTAGTCAATCTTTTCTTGAGAGGGGCCTTTGATTACAGTGGCACCTTGTAAAGAAGAGGAAAATGCAGGGATGGGCTTCAAAAATATAAGCAAGGGGTTCTCTTCCAGGCTGCTGGGTAGGCATGGCGATGGTGGGTGTGGCCTAGTCAGCCTCCTGCACCATGGCGGGGGGAGGGTGTTTTTGCCCTCCCCAGGCTCCGGAGGCTTTTCTCGAGCCTCCATGAGGGTGAAAACAGCCTCCCCAGGCTCCAGAGGCCCTCTGGAGGGCGGAAACATTTTTTGCCCTCCCTGAGCCTCCATGCACACCCTGCATTTACCTGCATCCACAATGGGCCAGGTGGAGACTCCTGGGAGGGGAGGGGTGGGGCCAGCCAGGAGGAGGATTTGGGGGTTCTCCGAACTGCATGGAATCTTAGCTAGAGGTTCTCCCGAACCCCTGCGAACCCCCAGCAGCCCACCCCTTGGACAAAGGGCCATCTTCCATGACTCTTTTGTTGTTCATTTTTCAACTGTTTCATTCTCTTTTTTTGGTCCAGTTTATCAGGAGATATATTGAGATTCTTCCATACATTGCCAAGAGTTGTTACATTTAGGCAGAAAGTTCATGAAGGAATGAAATCTAGAATTTAGGGCATCGCAACCGATGTAGATCTTGGAGGACATTTGTCTGTCTGCTGTCCATCCTGGAGCAGATGAAGGCTTACCATCCTGCATCTTTTGTTCACAGTTCATGAGGTCTTTACAAATACGGGTAGGGTTTTCCTTTGTCCCCAGGGGTCTCTTGATGCTCTGGATGAGGACACTGAGGTAGTGCAAGGTCTTAAAGATCTCCCCTCCTTGCTCCATCGCTGGAAGATCCATCTGTTCGTAGCTCTGACAGGAAAGAGAGAAGACACGCATGGATTCCTTGCAGTGGCTGATCCTTTTTGGCATTTCAGAGAGATCTCTTAAAGATCTCCAAAAAGATCTCATGGCTTACCTCTGACCTGAAGACAGCGCTGGCAGTCAACATGGAGTGGAAAGCTACATCGAAGTCATCTTGCCCCTGGATTAGAGGAGAAAAGACATAGTTATGGTAGACTTAGAATAGAATAGAATAGAATAGAATAGAATAGAATAGAATAGAATAGAATAGAATAGAATAGAATAGAATAGAATAGAATAGAATAGGAATAGGAATAGGAATAGGAATAGGAATAGAATAGAATAGAATAGAATAGAATAGAATAGAATAGAATAGAATAGAATAGAATAGAATAGAATAGAATAGAATAGAATAGAATAGAATAGAATAACAGAGTTGGAAGGGACCTTGGAGGTCTTCTAGTCCAACCCCCTGCTTAGGCAGGAAACCCTACACCACTTCAGATAAATGGTTATCCAACATCTTCTTAAAAACTTCCAGTGTTGGAGCATTCACAACTTCTGGAGGCAAGTTGTTCCACTGATTAATTGTTCTCCCTGTCAGGAAATTCCTCCTTAGTTCTAGGTTCTCTCCTTGATTAGTTTCCACCCGTTGCTTCTTGTTCTACCCTCAGGTGCTTTGGAGAATAGCTTGACTCCCTCTTCTTTGGGGCAGCCCCTGAGATATTGGAAGACTGCTATCATGTCTCCCCTAGTCCTTCTTTTCATCAAATTAGATATACCCAGTTCCTGCAACCGTTCTTTATCTGTTTTAGCCTCCAGTCAGCTAATCACCTTTGTTGCTCTTCTCTGCACTCTTTCTAGAGTCTCCACATCTTTTTTATATTGTGGTGACCAAAACTGGATGCAGTATTCCAAGTGTGGCCTTATCAAGGCCTTATAAAGTGGTATTAACACTTTACGTGATCTTGATTCTATCCCTCTGTTTATGTAGCCTAGAACTGTGTTGGCTTTTTTGTCAGCTGCTGCACACGGCTGGCTCAGATCTAAATGGTTGTCCACTAGGACTCCAAGATCCCTCTAGGACTTGAAGGAGAAAGTCCATGCAGATAGAATACATGCACTGTCAGAATTAATGATGAAATGTCCAGGGTGGAGATTATGATGTTTAAATGAAATAAGAACCACGCAGGCTCCTGTAACCCAATCTCTCAAAGGTTTCATGGTTTCATTTTGGGATTGTTTGGTTGTTTTTTCGCAACAAACGTCCCAAACTTGCCGAACTCTAAGACCAGTGGGGATTCAGAAAACTTACAAATGCAGCTTGAATTCCTGGTGGGCCCTGTAAAGATAAGAGACAAAGTATGAAGCGTTAAGCAAGTTAAATCAAGATAAAATTCTTGGCTGTTGAGGGCCAGAGTTGGAAAGCTGTCCGTCCGATCCTTTAGGTTGTAAAGTAAAGAACATGAGCCATGGTGGCGCAGTGGTTAGAATGCAGTACTGCAGGCTACTTCTGCTGACTGCCGGCTTCCTATAATCTGGCAGTTCGAATCTCACCAGGCTCAAAGTTGGCTCAGCCTTCCATCCTTCCGAGGTGGATAAAATGAGGACCCAGATTGTTGGGTGCAATAGGCCGACTCTAAACCGCTTAGAGAGGCTAACTCTGCTGATTGCCAGCAGTTTGATTCCCACCGGCTCAAGGTTGACTCAGCCTTCTGTCCTTCTGAGGTGAGTAAAATGAGGACCCAGATTGTTGGGGGCAAGAGGCTGACACTGTAAACCACTTAGAGAGGGCTGTAAAGCACTGTGAAGAGGTATATAAGTCTAAGTGCTATTGTTATTGCTTGCTTCCTTCCCTTCCTTCCTTCTTTCTCTCCCTCTCTTTTCTCCTTCCTTCCTTCCTTCCTTCCTTCCTTCCTTGCCATGGTGGTGCAGTGATTAGCATACAGTATTGCAGGTTAATTCCGCCCATTGCCATCAGTTCGATCCTGACCAGCTCAAGGTTGATTCAGCCTTCTGTCCTTCCGAGATAGGTAAAATGAGGACCCAGATTGTTGGGGGCAAGAGCCTGACACTGTAAACCACTTAGGGCTGTAAAGCACTGTGAAGAGGTATATAAGTCTAAGTGCTATTGTTATTGCTTGCTTCCTTCCCTTCCTTCCTTCTTTCTCTCCCTCTCTTTTCTCCTTCCTTCCTTCCTTCCTTCCTTGCCATGGTGGTGCAGTGATTAGCATACAGTATTGCAGGTTAATTCCGCCCATTGCCATCAGTTCGATCCTGACCAGCTCAAAGTTGACTCAGCCTTTCATCCTTCCAAGGTCGGTAAAACGAGGACCCAGATTGTTGGGGGACAAGAGGTTGACTCTGTAAAACCGCTTAGAGAGGGCTGTAAAAGCACTGTGAAGCGGTATATCAGTCTAAGTGCTATTGCTATCTCTTGCATTCAGGTTCCACAGCCCAGATGCAGAAAAGCTTCAGCCATCATCGTGTGCTTTTTAAGACAAAGGCAACAAAAACCCAAATCATATTTTAAATACATACCGGGGGGCCTGGAGGTCCTCGGGGCCCTGGGATACCCTAGGAAGACAAGAGTCAAGATTAATCATGATTGATCCTCCCTAACCTGAACAGATGGTGGCTGAACTGGAGATGCAAAACACCACTGTGTATGAGGGGAGGGGGGGGGGTTCTTTTCCAAAGTTGTCTTCCTCTTTTTCACACACACACACACACACACACACACACACACACACACACACACAAATATTTTCTTCACTGTCCCAAAGGTGCTTTCTTTCAAAAGACAACTGGACTTCCTTGGGGGTTTTTTGGGAGACATTTCACTTCTCATCCTAGAAGCTTCTTCAGTTCAGACTGAATGGTAGGGGAACGGAAGGATTTATATTCCTGGCAGTCATCTGGTTGTTAGCAGTCTTTCTGAGCATCGTTGAGGTCACTTGGAGGTTTATCTGTGCCCTACAAGTCCAGCTGCCTTTTGAAACACTGTCCTTTGGGACAGTGATGACCTGGATGACAGAGAATGCACATTTAGCTGTGCATCAGAGCTGAGGAAGCTTCTTGGGTGAGAAGCGAAACGCCTTCAAAGAAAAACAAGAAAGTCCAGTTGCCTCTTGAAAAAGCACCTTTGGGACAACCATGACCTGGATGGCTGAGAATCTCCATAGACATTTAGCTATGCCAGAGCTGAGGAAGCTTCTTGGATGAGAAGCGAAACGTCTTCAAGGGGAAAACCAAATCCAGTTGCCTTCGGAAGAACTAAAGAAGTTTCTTGGGTGAGAAGCAAAACGTCTTCAAAGAAAAACATCCAGTTGCCATTTGAAAGAAAACACTTTTGGGACAACCATAACCTGGATGGACTGAGAATCTCCAGATACTTTTCCCTTCACTGGCTTTATCTCAGCACTGTGATTCTCTTGCCTGGACTAAAATGTTGCATTCTATTCTTTTAAGCAAACTCCATATTTCAACTCGGACATGACCATTCTTAATTTTGCACTTCCCAAAGGCCAGATCAGAACGATCGGATTTCCGCCATTTAATCGAAGCCCTTGGACTGCAAGGCGATCCAACCGGTCAGTCCTAGAGGAGATCAACCCTGACTGCTCTTTAGAAGGCCAGATCCTGAAGAGGAAACTCAAATCCTTTGGCCACCTAATGAGAAGGAAGGACTCCCTGGAGAAGAGCCTAATAATGCTGGGAACGATGGAGGGCAAAAGAAGAAGGGGACGGCAGAGAAGGAGGTGGCTGGATGGAGTCACTGAAGCAGTCGGCCATGAGCTTAAATGGTCTCCGGGGGGATGGTAGAGGACAGGAAGGCCTGGAGAAACATTGTCCATGGGGTCGCGATGGGATGGACACAACTTCGCAACTAACAACAACAATAGATAGATAGATAGATAGATAGATAGATAGATAGATAGATAGATAGGTAGGTAGATCCAAGGGACTTCTGCGAGTCCTTTGGACTGCAAGGTGATCCAACTGATCAGTCCTAGAGAAGATCAACCCTGACTGCTCTTTAGAAGGCCAGATCCTGAAGAGGAAACTCAAATCCTTTGGCCACCTAATGAGAAGGAAGGACTCCCTGGAGAAGAGCCTAATAATGCTGGGAACGATGGAGGGCAAAAGAAGAAAGGGACAACAGAGAACAAGGTGGCTAGATGGAGTTACTGAAGCAGTCGGCGTGAGATTAAATGGACTCCAGAAGATGGTAGAGGACAGGAAGGCCTGGAGGAACGTTGTCCATGGAGTCGCGATGGGTCAGACAGGACTTCATGACTAACAACAACAAATCAAAACCACTTTATGTATGCTTGGTTTTAGTGCCAACACTTGGACTGTAATTTCAATTTTTTTTCCTTCCCTTTTCTTACAGGAAACATTTCGAAAGAATGGCTGAGGAGTTTTCAAGTCTTGGGGTGGAAGGAGCAATCTTGATGGGACAACACAGAGCCATACTTACCCTTGGACCTTGGAGACCCTGAAAAAAAGGAAACGAAGAAGGAGATGAAAACGGGTCCTTCACAGAAGAGGCGTGGGTGCAAAATGACTTTCACACCCATGGCACAAAAGGGACAACACTTACCGCTTCACCTTGGCTGCCTTTCTCTCCTTTAGGACCCTGGGGAGGGAAAAAAAGGGTGACAAAATGCACACCTGTTAAACGTGTAAGACGTCTGCACATGCCAATATAAAGAAAAGCTCCGAAGTCACTGTGTGAATCAGCCCTTGAGCGTGAGAAAGAGCGAGAATGGCTTGCCTTCAGAAGTTGTGGATGCTCCATCAGTGGAGGTTTTTAAGCAGAGATTGGACAACCAGTCAAAATCAGGGGGGAAATATATTAAGAGAGTTGGAAGATACTTTTGAAAGGGAGATAGGGGCCTGGGTAGAAATTTTGGAAACTGGGCAGTGGAAGAGGGTAGAGGTGGGAGAAATACCTAGACTGAACAGCCAAGAAGCAGATGCAAACAGAGATAAAGATCCAAGAGAGGAATATGGGAGGCAAGTAAAAAAAAAAGCATAGCGATTAAAGTATTGAAGCGGGCAAGAGATGATGAATAGATGATTTCTCCTTTTTTGTTGTTGTTCTGATTTGCTTTTCTTTTTCTCTCTTTTCTTTCTTTCTTTTTTTTTTTTTTTTTAGGTAGGTGACATGACTAGAAGTTAGGTGACATGAAAACGAATCAAGGAGAGAAGCAATCTGGAATTAAGGAGAAACTTCCTAAAGGTGAGGACAATTAACAGGTGGAACAACTTGCCTCCAGAAGTTGTGGATGCTCCATCACTGGAAGCTTTCAAGAAGAGACTGGTCAGCCATCTGTCAAAAATGGTGTTGGGTCTGCTTGGGCAGGGGGTTGGACTAGATGACCTACAAGATCCCTTCCAACTCTGTTAATCTGTATCTGTATCTAAGTTGCTGGACTGAAGGGTTAAAATTGTCTAGAAAACACCATGTGTGAAAAAGAAGACCATGGGAAGAAAGCCAAATAGGACAAACTTTGTTGACCGAGAAGGAGGGACGATGGTGCCTTCCAGATGTTTGGCCTTCAGCTCATATCACCTCCAACAGCTTGGCTCAACAGCAAGAGGCCGTTGCCCAAAACATCTGCCTGTATCAGGTGCCCATCCTTACTTTAAATATTTCTTTTCTATGTTCAGGCAAAGTGAAAATCTGAGCTTTAGTTTCCTGGTCTATATGGATCAACATTCAGATCTCAGTTTTGGAATGAAAGACACACACACACAGAGTTGTGTACCATCACAATTTTCCTGGGAATGCCTTGGGATGCTGCACCACAACGGAAGATCCAAAGACAATGCAACATAGGAATCGTTGCAATAATTCAAGACATTAATAGATAAGAACCAGAGTTGTGGATCATGCTGGGGCTTGAAGGATCTGCACCAGCTTTGAAGAGAGTCCCACTTTCAAGGGGCAGAGCTGCCACAGTCTCAAGCTAAGTGGAGGAACTGTGGATTTTGAGTTTTATTTTGTTCTGACAAAGGGCTGGGAAGGGGTGAGTGTTGAGAAAATGACAGTTATGATGGCCTTAAAAAAATTCCACACCGCCTTCAAAAGAATTCATGTGCGGTTAGAAAAAAATGATTAGACAACATAATAGAGTTTAAGCCAGAATTATTCTGATTAGGCATTATAGCAGGCGGTTATGATAAAGGGACAATATATACCTAATATTACACATCTTGACCTCAGCTAGAATTGTATATGTGCAGCAATGGGAAGAGCGAAAACACCCCTTCAGAGGAAGAGAGGATAAGGAAGATACTGGTCTATGCGGAAATGGACAGACTAACGTTAAAAATAAAAGATAAAGGAGATACAGAACGCTATGCTGTATGGAATAGATTCTATCAATGGCTGGAAGCACGAGATAGAAGTTAGAATGCGACAGAATCAGGTTAGGTGGAAATGGAAAGCGATACTATATATGTATTAGAATGTAGGTATTAGAATGAAAGATAAATTTGGTACTCTAGAATATGATGGTCAGAAATAAGTGTACAGCACTGGCACTCTTTAAAATACCGTATTTTTCGGACTATAAGACGCACCTGACTATAAGACACACCTAAATTTAGAAGAGGAAATCAACAACAAAAAAAGTTTTTGGCCTCCACGGGCCCCATTTTTGGGTCTTTTTTGGCCCCATTTTCAAGGCTCTTTTCTGTCCGTTTTCTAGGCTTTTTTCAGCTGACTTTTGAGGCTTTTTTAAGCCTGTTTTCGAGGCTTATTCCAGCCTGTTTTCAAGGCTTTTTTCAGCCCATTTTCAATGCTTTTTTCAGCTCATTTTGGGGTCTTTTTTGGACCCATTTTCAAGGCTTTTTTCTGTCTGTTTTCTAGGCTTTTTTCGGCTGAATTTTGAGGCTTTTTTAAGCCTGTTTTTGAGGCTTATTCCAGCCTGTTTTCAAGGCTTTTTTCAGCCCATTTTCAATGCTTTTTTCAGCTCATTTTTGGATCTTTTTGGCCCCATTTTCAAGGCTTTTTTCTGTCTGTTTTCTAGCCTTTTTTCAGCTGATTTTTGAGGCTTTTTTTGGCCCGTTTTTGAGGCTTTTTCCAGGCCATTTTTCCAAAAATATTGGCCAAAAAAAGCCTCAAAAACAGGCCGAAAAAAGGCTTGAAAAATGCCCCAAAATGGGGTGTGCCCAAAAAACGGCCAGCGTGTGGCCGAGGCATCGGCAATATTCGGTCTATAAGACACACAGACATTTTCATCCCCTTTTGGGAGACAAAAAACTGTGTCTTATAGTCCAAAAAATAGTAGTATATTTGTTAGTTTTTACCTTTGTTTCATGGTACGTGGAATGCCAGGACAATTGCAGTGTATTCATTATTTTTATATTTAAACAATAAATCAATAAAAAAAATATTTTAAAAAAAAATCCATAGCACCTTGAGAGAAAATTTGCTAATCTTAAGAAGAGGAACTAAAGAGCAAGAGGGACACTTACAGAGTTTCCTGGTGGGCCTGAAATCCCAACTGGACCAATGACACCTTCTTGGCCCTACAAAAACAAACCATTCAGTTAGACAATGGATAAGCTATTTCACTACAAGAACTTCTATTTCTCTTCCCTGGAGGGGTCTCCAGCCCTATTTTCCTGGTGGTGTCTAGCCAGCTCCAATCCTTCTTAACTTTTGAATCCAGATGAGGCTGGTGTCAGGCCTGGAAGCCATCTTTTGCGTTGGATCTTCAGGCCTGCCACATTTACTACTGTGGGAAACTGGGAGGGGGGATTGTATGGAGCCAGGGTGATATGTAGTCATAATAACATTCCTTTCTCAGAGAGTCAAGGACATCTTGCCCTGCACCTGTAGAGATGGAACTGGGAGGCATCTCCAGTTGGGACAGTGTCTTGATTGGACCATTTGATGGACTTGTGGGTGCTGGGCAGGGACTTGGATGTTCCTTTGGGTGGGGAAAATCTGGAAGCTTTCAGATTCAGGTTTTCCCAGATGTGCCAATATGACATCTTCTAATAAAATGGAACTTTGAGGGACTTCAAGCCTCGGAGTCTTCTTTCTTTGAGGAACCCTGACAGCTGGAGCACCACCTTGCTTTCTGACCAATAATAGCACCAGATGGGTATCAAAGAGCTGCCCAATGTCCAGAAGCTCATCTAAGGAATTTGGACTTTCAGATGACCCAGCAAGGGCTACCAGACCCAGAACAGGACTGCTTGTTTTTTCAGGTATTTCACCTTTTCTGGGTAGAAGAAATATTTATCAGGGAAAGCAGGTGGAGGAGAAGACAACCCATCTTCTACCAACCCATCCCTTGAACTACTACCGCTACTTCCTCAGCAGATTTACGTACTCTACTGCTGATTCTTTATCCCTGATTCTAGCACAGTGTTGGCGAAACTTTTCAGCACCAAGTGCCAAAACGGAAGCTCATGCGCGTCAGGGATTGCCAGAAACCGGAAGAACAGCTCCCCGGCGTGCATGTGCATGCTGGGAAGCTGAGCTTCCAGTTTTTGGTGTGCGCACGCATGCCAATCACCTGGTCTTCCAGTTTCCGGTGTGCTTGCACGCACAAAGACCAGCTGTCCAGCGCGCATGTGCACGCTGGAAATGGGAAGCTCAGCTTCCCGGCGCACACATCAGCAGTGGGTTGCCCCCGGTTTGGACCGGTTCACAAGAACCGGTAGTAAAACCGGCAGGAGGCCCCATCCACTGCCCCGGATGTCATCATCGGCGATCTGCACATGCACAGAAGCTTTTGTGCGATCCCATTCCGAACCGGTAGTAAAAGCAAGTAGAAACCACCCCTCGCACACATGCATGCCAGGGAACTGCTCTTCTGATTTCCAGCGCTCCCGTGCGCACAAAGAACAGCTGGCCAGCGCACATGTGCGTGCCAGAACCTGAAAGAGCAACAGGCGATGGCTGGCATGCCCGGAGAGATGGCTCTGCATGTCACTTCCGGCACTCATGCCATAGGTTCGCCAACACTGTTCTAGCAGGAAACATTGACTGATTGAGGAATTTGGTGACGTGGTGACAACTTGGTAGGATATGACTAAATGTTTTGGCCTCCGAGAAGAAAGCTGTCTCCATCGTCATTACCCCCAAACAGGTCAAAACCTGGTCCTTCGGCTGCCCAGTTTCAGCCGCTCAGTCATGGGGTGGGCAGAAGACATGGAAGTGGGTCCGAATACAGCTCACCATCTTTTAACTGAGAAGAAAGCAGCTTCTGAAGAGAGCTGAAGGTCAAGGCAAGAATGGTGAAACCCTCAACTCACCCAGAGTCCTTGGGGCCCTTTCGGGCCCTGGATGCCTTTGAAGCCAAGATCTCCCGGTGGTCCCTGTTAAGAGAGAGAAAAACGTTGGATGAAAATAACCAGGTGAGAGCACTATCCACCCCTTGGACATCATCTCCTTCGGCTATCCCTTTCCTATTTTGAAAAGTAAAACCATTTCAAATAATATTAAAAAGGAGTGGTGTGCGGGTGGCCTAGAGGTGGAGCTCTCGCCTCACAATCGGGAGGCTGTGAGTTCGATCCTAGGTAGGGGCAGATATTTCTCTCTCTGGGCACACTGAGGATATATATCTGTTGAACAAAACTCCGCATTGGCAACAGGAAGGGGATCCAGCCATTAAAAACACTCTGCTAGCTCCATTCAGTTACTCAGATTCCACCCCACAAAAGATTATGGGGTCGTTAAATGAAGGTGATGATTTCAAATAATACTTAAAAAAGATTCCAAAGTAGGTATCTACATTCAAGTTGCAACCACCTCTGCTGTTATTTTTCTCTCTTTCCTTTCCTTCTGAACTGTGCCCTGTCCCCAAACAGAAATTGAAGCAGCGTAGGTGGCAGCGAACAAACTTAAGTCCATCTTAAGTTAACTTCAGTTTTTACAGCATAAAAATTCCTGGGAGTCCATCTCAGCGAAGACTTCACCTGGGAAAACAACACGATCCAGGTGGCCAGGAAGGCGCAACAGAGTCTCCGTTTCCTTAGGGTCTTGTGTAAAAACAGGGTGGAACAACAACTGATGACCTCCTTTTACCGGTCCACAACAGAAAGCATCCTCACTTATTGCATCTCGGTGTGGCATGCCGGTTTGACAGCCGCGGATAGAAAAACACTACAGAGGGTGGTGAGCACAGCAGAAAAAATCATGATCTGTCCACCGATACCACTAGATGAGATCGCTAGGGCTCGCTGCCTTAGACGAGTGAGGAAAATCCTCACGGACGACTCTCACCCTGGTCACCACTTCTTCATCCTCCTACCATCAGGAAGGAGATATAGAAGCATAGACAGCCGCACAAATAGGCTGAAGAACAGTTTTTATCCGTGGGCTGTCAGACTCCTGAATGCAAAATAACATCATAACTACGTAGTACGATGGACCTGCAGGGCCGGCACACCATGTAACATATTCACACTGGTGCAATAGGACTGGGTGTTTTGTTAATATGATTTATTGGGTTAGGGATTTTCTGTCTTCACTGTGAGTTGTATTGTGTTGTGGAGGGGAGGTGCACTGAGGGAGCTCAACCAATCTCATTGTACATACGTTGGGCACCGACAATAAAGATTTGAAATTGAATTGAATCTCTAGATGACAGGAGGTCGTTCATGAATGGTCCCACTCAACCTGTGCAGAGATCAATCATCGGCAGCTGCCATTTTGTTGAGCAGGTTCACCACTCGTGGTCAACCTTGAGACATCTGACGCAAAACATGACCTGTCTCTGAAACAGGAACTTGGTACGACGTTATTAGGGAAGGCTCCAACTCACCTTTGGGCCGAAGAGTCCAGCAATCCCTGGAAATCCCGATTCACCAAAGTCTCCCTAGATAGATTTTCCACGGAGCAGAAGGAGGAACAACAACAAGAAGAGATGATGCCAAAAACACGAACAGTCTGAAATTCCCCTTCCATCCCTTTTTGTGAAATTGGCGAAGAAAAAAGGGGCCCCTCCAAACCCCAGATGGATTTTTAGCTCTCAAGACAAAGCCATCATCGTCTCCTCCACGATCATAGCTTGGCTTGGAAATGACTCCGCTCGTCTCTTCCAGTTTCTGAAGGGAAGGACGGTGGGTTTTTGCTGTACTTGATGTCTTAATCTAAGCATATTTTGGCAGAGGACGATGCTCAGGAATAAGAGAGGAGATGAAGAAGGAACCTGGCATGGACAGCCCCTGTGTTACTTCAGGAAATTGAATGCAGAAGCTCAGATGTTTGGTAGATCTATCCTCTATACCTGCCCCATCAATCATGCAGCAGAAGAACTTATTTTTCTTGGCCTGAGAGATATCCTCAACCAACAAACTTCAGCAGCTATCGCACGCATCTACTCACCGGCTGTCCTTTGGTCCCTGGATCACCGGAGGTCCCAGGGAGTCCCATTCCACCTTGAGAACCTCTTTTCCCCAATGGACCAATCTCTCCAGGCAAACCTCTTTCTCCCTAAAAAAAAAGCCACCAAAAGATTCCATCAACATTACAGATTGGCAAAGATGTTTCCAAATACCTCCCTGCTATGTTGGAAATGTAAACATCAAAAAGGAACTTATTATCACATGTGGTGGTCCTGCCATAAGGCAAAACAATTTTGGCAAATAATTAAAATACAAATAGAAGAAATTATAAATCAACAAATAGAAATGAGGCCAGAAACTTTCCTACTGGGAATAATTACCAGGTCTTATGAAAAAGAAATACGATACTTAATTATTCACATAATTACAGCAGCACGAATAGTTTTTGCCCAAAACTGGAAAAACAATGACATACCAACAGAAGACAAGGTGATTAGAGAAATTATGGAGTGTGTGGAAATGGATACACTCACAAAGGAGATACAAGAAAAAGATGAAACAGAATATTACTTAGTCTGGGAGAAATGGTATAAATGGTTGGAGGAGAAAGGGGGAAAATGCGGGGGGGGGGACAAAAGAAAACTAAACAATGGTTAAATTAGGTGGAGGAATATGGAAACAAATGGGAAGATATTAAAAATTGTGGAAAGGAAATTAGGTACCTGTTTATGTTAAATGTAAATAAAATATTTAGATTAACAGAATATATTATAATGGTATATATATGATATACTAGAAATATATGTATAAAAGATATATTAAGATAAGAAAGAGAAAATGTATAAATATGGATTACTGATGCGAAGATGTTGAAAAGATGTAAATATAAAAAATAAAATAAAATACAGATTCTAGAAGCCCTCCAACTACTTAAGACTGAAGTTCTTTGCCCTTTGTTTGAACCCGGATCTCCCAAAAATCTGAGAGGAGGACAAAGACTTGGCTGCATCACCAACATCTTCACGAACTTTAGATGGTCCTCCTTGAACACCTTGTTGCTCCAGGCTACATCCTTAATTTGAGACTGATGTACCGAGAAAGGGGTGGAAGCTTCAAAAATGCCACGTCCTCGACCTCCCTCTCCAAAATAGCACTGATTCTAAACTTAATCTGGGAAAGCAGTAGTAGTACTTTATTGTCCTTGCACCTTGTACAAGGAAATTAAATACCATCTTCAGTGTACATTATACATAAGAAAAACTAAAAAAATAAAACACAAACGCACATCTTTCGCAGTCTATACAATTGAGTTGAAAACCCCTGATATTGAATTAATATTGCACTATACTGTAGAATTCAATATAGTTACCGCTCTGGGATAGAAGCTGTTTTTCAGCCTATTTGTCCTTGTTTTTATGATCCTGTACCGGCTGCCAAATGGTAATAGTTCAAAAAAAAAAAAAAAAGGGGTGCCCAGGATGAGATGGATCTTTAAGAACGTTTTGAACTTTCTTAAGGCAGCGGGAGCTATAAAGCTCTTCCAAGGAGGAGAGAGGGCAATCAATGATCCTCTGGGCAATGACGTTGACCCTCTGGAGCACTGTCCTATCTGCCACTGCGCAGTTGGCAAACCATACGCAGGTGCAGTAAATTAAAATACTCTCTACGGTGCAGCGGTAGAAGGTCGCCAGCAGTTTTTCATTCAGTTGTTGTTTCCTGAGAAGTCTCAGGTCGTATAATCTCTGCTGGGCCCTTTTGACCAGTGCTGCAATATGAGTGCCCCAGGTCAAGTCAGGGCATCTTCCCTAGTAAAACTGGCCAGATTTGCATTACCCTAAAGTTAACCAACCTGTCGTTCTCAATTCTGGCCGTTAGGGGGCAATGATAGTCAATTGACACATCCCTGGTTAAATGAGGGATAATTAGATCCCCGTTCACCCAGCCCCCAAACTGTTCTATACAACCCACTTGGACTGATCTCTTTTTAGCAAGTTCCTTCTCACAAAACGAAAGTAAGAGAAGAACTGAAGAAAAGCAGACACCACAAGGTCTGGCTTGCAAATCCTGGGCCTCTAAACCACCAGCTTTGTGGACATTCACTCTGGAACATTTCCCCTCTCCTCCCTCCCCCACCCCCCAAAAAAGGTTGATCCTTTCTTTGAAGCTCTGGAGGGTCATCAGTGCTGAACGTCTTCTCCAATACTGGATTTTGCTTTCCATTTGATATGTTGGTGGTAAGGAGGACCCTGCCTGCTTTTAAGGCTTGCAGTGATGGTGAGTTGACAGCTGAAACTGCTGGTTGATTTAAGGCAGTGATGGCTAACCTTTTTGCTGTCGCGTGCCAAAGGCGGGGGAAGCGTGGGGGGGTTGCACGCACATGTGCCCACACCCATAATTCAATGAGCCCAGCCCCTCGCATATGCATGCGTGACCCCCCTCCCCCTGTGCTCCCCCTGCGATGGCACGGTGGGACTGGGAGGCCTGTTTTTTTCACCCTCCCCAGGCTCCAAAGCCTTTCTAGGTGCCTGGGGAGGGCAAAAACTGCCTTCCTCAACCCCCTTGAGGCCCTCCGGAGGCCAGAAACAGCCCATTATTCGACTTCCGGTGGATCCAGAAGGCCCGAAAATTAGCTGGCCAGCATGCACATGTGTGATGGAGCTGAGCTAGGGCAACATTCCCGTGCCCAGAGATATGACTCCGTGTGCCACCTGTGGCACGAGTGCCATAGGTTCGCCATCACGGATTTAAGGTCTTCACCCCATAGATCCATGATGGCGAACCTATGGCATGCGTGCCAGAGGTGGCACGCACAGCCCTCTCTGTGGGCATGTGTGCCATCGCCAGCTGCTCTTCCAGGTGCACGTGCTCAAGTGCCGAAACTGGAGCGCACGCGCCGGAACTCAAAAGAGATCAGCTAGCTGGTGTGCATGCCTACCTGACCAGCTGTCCAGTATGCATGCGCGCTGTAACCCGGAAGAGCAGCTGGCCACCACGCTCATGCACACCGGCCAGCTACTCCCTTTCAGGTTCCGGCATGCATGCATGCATTCCAGTTTCGGCACTCATGGCCAAAAAGGTTAGCCATCACTGCCATAGATCATGGCAGTAAATCAAACATAAAGTACATCATCAGACTCTCTACCAACCATCATCAAGAGAACTTGAAATCTCAATGGACGTGTTGTGGGCCGCCAGCGCCAGGCCAGCAGAGCTGGTGGCAGACTCAGACAGTGAGGAGGTTGGCCAGCCCTGGAGTCTGGGGAAGGCTCTGATGAGTGCTCTGCGTCGGAGGCAGAGATGGAGCCAGGGCCGTCCAACAGTTATCAGCTGCCTTCGGAGTCGGATTATCAGTGAGGCAGAAGAACAGCTGGAGCCTGTTCCTGTCACTGCGTTATTTTATTTACCAGCTGAGCTCATCATTTCTGGACTGTCAGACTTTCCGTAGCTTGCCAACTTCTTATCAGTAAGCTACGTGTTTCCGGATCCACCCACATTCCTTCACACTTTTTTCCTTTGTTCTCTTGCCAGGAGTGCCGGTTGCTGTGAAAAGCAGCTGGCCCGAATTACTTTCAAAATGTAGCAATTATCTTTCTTAGTTAGTGAGGTGTTTTATTTTCTTTATAACAAATAAATGAGTTTTATTAGAAAGCTTTTCTTCGGGTTTTCTTTTCAGAATATTGCAACTTGGAGGAGCCACGATCCATCCTCTAATTAAATCAGGGTGATTTTTCCCAGAGCCAAAGATGGGATTAATCGATGCCCTGACAGTTCCCAATGTGCGCATGCACAGAGCTGCCAGGAGAAGGGAACAGCTGAAGAACAAGGGTCGACTCAGGAGTAAAGCCACAGGTGGACGGTGAATGGCCCCTCCCAGAGGGAATAAAAGAGGAGCGAAGGGGAGTGGAGTTTGCAGGAGACAATTAGTTTAATTCATGAGGGTGAAGATCTGTTCCTGACTTCTTGCCAAGTAATTGCTGCTCCAGCGTGGCGTTTGGAAGATATCGGCCTGGCAGCTCTCCAAGCCTGATAAAGGTCTGTAGTTGTGAAATCTCATGAAAGACTGTTTGCTGGGAGAGGAATTTCCCTTTAACCTAAATAAAAGAAGTTTTATCGGGACAAGGAGTCTGCTTCATGATCTTGGGAGGCCTAGGTCAGAACAGCAAGACAGGGGCATCAAAATGCCCTTAATCCCTAAAATATCGCCACCATCATCGTCAACTTTTTAAACTGCTAATCACCTCCAACACCTGGACATGGAATAACTAGGTCTTTAAGTCAGGTTTAAGAAACAATTGGACACCACACCACACATGATATGTTAATGAAGGTCTCAAGAAATCAGATGCAGAAACTCCAGAGTGTAATTTCTCTGCTGACAAAGAATAGGTGGCACGAACCTTGAATCCTGTGGGGCCTTGTGCTCCAGGTAAACCAGGGACTCCAAAGTTCCCTCTTTTCCCCGGCATTCCCGGGGTGCCTTCTTCCCCATCCTCACCTTGTTCGCCCTAATTTGGGAAAAGAGGGGAGAAAGAACTTCAGTGTAGCTAAGTGTCTATGGAGATTCTCAGATCTCTCCAAGTCATGGTTGTCTCAAAAGTCAGTGGTGGAATCCTCCCGGTTTAACAACTGGTTCGGTGATCGCACACAGACGCAGTTTGAAAAAATCTTCACTTCGGAGGAGTAACACAGCTGATTTCCGCAGCAATCCGCTCTACCGCGCAAATCAGCTGAGAAGATAAAGGTAGGAAAATAGCACGGGTGGGCAAGTGGGCCCATCTGATCATCGGGGCAAACCAGTTCGCTCCCAGCTGATCGTCGGAGCTACCGGTTCACGTGAACCGGTCTGAACCAGTAGAATCCCATCCCTGCCAAAGGTGCTTTTTCAAAAGGCAACTGGACTTCAAAGAAAAACCAGAAAGTCCAGTTACCTCTTGAAAAAGCACCTTTGGGACGATCAGCGTAGGTACATATTCATCATAACAGGTCTGATTCCTATCAACAAATTGTTATAGTGATGAATCGTCATGGATGTAGTTGTATCAGTGACATCCATGCTTCTATGACCCACCTGTTGTGGTCCGCCAGCAGCCTGTGGAGCTGGCAGCGGAGTCGGACAGTGAGGAGGCTGGGGAGGACAATGGGCCAGTCCTGGAGTCTGGGGAAGGCCAGGATGAGGGCTCTGCATCGGAGGCAGAGATGGGGCCAGGGTCATCTGGGAATGATGTGTGGACTCCGGAGCCTCCAGAGGCAGACAGCAGAGAGGCAGAGGAACAGGAGGAGCCTGTTCCTAGTGCACGCATACGAAGAGCTGCCAGAAGGCAAGAGCAGCTAAAGCAAAAAGGATGACTTGGGAGTAAGGTCAGGCAATGATTGGCCCCTCCCATAAGGCTTAAAAGAACAGCAAAGGCTCTTGGGCTCTTTGTAGGAAAGCAACATTGCTAAATCTGTTTCCAGTCGGTGTCTCTTGTTTCTGAACTTTGTGGAGCTTTGCCAAGAAAGGCCTTTGGCAGGGTACCAAAGAAGATAAAGGTTTGTGATAAGCCTGAAGGACTTTTTCTGAAGGACTTGTTTTGAAATTAATTTGGACTAAGCTGGGAATGAAGTAATTCTCAGCTGTTACAATAAAATAGTTTTGTTTGAGACTGATTGTGTCCTGTAATGACTAAATGAGCCTAGGTCACAACACCGCCTTCCAAAATCTTGCACTTACTTTTTGCCCACGGTTGCCGTCTTTTCCAGGGATCCCATCAACTCCAGAAGTGCCCTCTTGTCCCTCTCGCCCAATGACCCCTCGAGGGCCTGGCAGGCCAAGGGAACCCTACAAGAACAGCCCTCAATTACAGATTGGACATGGGTTGGCATTGTGAAACAAGGTCAACACAATTTAAAGCTGTATCCACAATATAGCTTCTGAACACTGGAACTCCACTAGAGGTAGTATTCACTTACTTTCCCTACCGGAAATGTGAGTGCGCACGCCCCATCCACGCATGTGCCCAGCCTTCCGTGCATGTGCTTTGCTGGCGCACGTGCCTTCCACGCATGGGCCCAGACACAAAAATGTGCCCACCTGTGATTTCCACCTGCTGAATACCACCTCTGAACTCCACTTTAATCTCCACTGATCTACACCACACAAGAATGGTGTCTAATTTGAGGTGCCCATTTTCGGACAAATTTCAGAGAAAGTGGGACGGGGTAGAGAAAGGAAACATACCGTATTTTTCGGAGTATAAAAGCACCTTTTTCCCCCAAAAAAGAGGGTGAAAATCTGGATGTGTCTTATACTCCGAATGTAGCCCTGCCCAGCCTCCCAAAGAGAGATTTCAGAGGCTGAAAAAACCTTCTGAAAGAAGCTTCAGAAAAAAAAGCCTCAGAAAGGCTTTTATCTAAAATAATATGGCAAGCAACAAAAGACGAATCAGTAAAGGTTCTAACCAAACTATGCTAACAAATCTGGAGAATGACACCATAACCAACAGAACGGAAGAGGTTAATCTATATACCAATACCAAAGAAAGGAGATTGAACAGAGTACAGATCCTTCAGAATAAAAGCCTCTGAAAGAAGCTTCAGAAAAAAAGCTTCCAAACAGAGCTTCAGAAAAAAAAGCCTCCAAACAAAGCTTCAGAAAAAAAAAAGGCTTTTTTTCTGAAGCTCTGTTTCAGAGGCTTTCAAAGGCAAGAAAAAAAGCTTTTTCTGAAACAGAGTTTAACACTTCTGATCTAGAGAAACGGTGGATCCTTTTTTCACTACGTACATTCAAGCGGGAGAGCTCTAATTTGGATTAATTTGGATTCTTGCACTGAATGGTGGGTTGGATTTAATAGTCCTTCGGTCGCTTTCCAATTCATGATTGAAGATCTTGAACTTTTGGGTAGATGTAATCAGATGCGGCGAAGAGATGCAAGAGATGGCGCATGTATCATGGCTGCCAGCCACCCCAGATGAGTAGAAGCAAACCTTACTTACCGGTGACCCTCGGCTGCCCCTTGCACCCCGTAGCCCCCGTTTTCCTTGTTGACCCTTAGAAGAGAAAAATAAAAGAAGGAACGACATGGAGATAGCAATAGCACTTAAGACTTATATACCACTTTACAGTGCTTTACAGCCCTCTCTAACTGGTTTACAGAGTCAGCCTCTAGCCCCCAATAATTTGGGCCCTTGTTTTACCCACCTTGGAAGGACGGAAGGCTGAGTCAACCTTGAGCCTGGTGAGATTTGAACTGCCAAATTGCAGGCAGCCGGCAGTCAGCAGAAGTAGCCTGCAGTACTGCACTCTAACCACTGCGCCACCGCGGCTCTTTTCAACGTGCATATCTCCCCATTTAGGCAGAGCTGATGTAATTTTCCCATCTCCACATTTGTTGGTGGTGAGTTTTGGGGTACTCTTGGCTTCAATGTATGATAAAATATTGTGGGAGGGGGAAGGATAATTGCAGAACATCCCACTTTTCCTAGACATGTGGAACAAGCAAATTGGGAACGATCTTGCTAAAATGAGAGTGGAGTTCCTCTTCGTCTCGTACAGTCCTTCCTTGGAATCTCCTATTGCTTTATCCACCAGGTAGTCCCTCATCTATTGAGGTTCTTCAAAATGGACTTGCCCAGAACAAATTGGTGTCCTCCTTTATCTGATTTCAGATCTTTCACGACCAAGGTAGAAAACCCAGCTAGCCTTTGAGTCACCCATTTAAAGCCCAGAAGATTGAACGCACCTCCATAGTAGAAACAAATAGGTACTGTACTTTTTGGAGTATAAGACGCACTTCCCCCCCCAAAAGAGGGTGGAAATGTTGGTGCATCTTACACACCGAATACAGCCATTTTTGGCCTCCCGAAACCCCGCCCCACACGTCCCGTTTTTGCCTGGGGGCTGGGGACCGCAAAAACAAGATGCGTGGGGCAGTGGTGAAGTCCAAATTTTTTTACTACCGGTTCTGTGGCCGTGGCTTGGTGGGCATGACATGGCTTGGCGGGCATCACTTGGTGGGCGTGGCAGGGGAAGGATACTGCAAAATCTCCATTCCCACCCCACTCCAGGGGAAGGATACTGCAAAATCCCCATTCCCTCCCCACTTCAGGGGAAGGATACTGCAAAATCCCCATTCTCTCCCCACTCCTGGGAGAAGGATATTGCAAAATCTCCATTCCCAACCCACTCTGGGGCCAGCCAAAGGTGTTATTTGCCGGTTCTCCAAACTACTCAAAATTTCCACTACCGGGTTCTCCAGAACCTGTCAGAACCTGCTGGATTTCACCCCTGGCATTGGGGAGGGGGGGGGTTGGGAGGCCTGCAGAGTGGTGCATCTTGGTTCATCTTATACTCCAGTGCGTCTTACAGTCCAAAAAATACGGTAATCAGAATCTCCTGACATAGACATGTAGCCTGTCAAGAGAAGCAACTGGGTATGCCAACTTAACATCTGTAAAAGAAAAGCGCCGTCTCTGCATGGCTATTTTCTTCCATAGATGTTCTGCGGCCTTCAATCAAGCCATTCAGCAAATGTTCAAGATAACCATCTCTCCAATTCAATCTGATCTGTTATGAGAAAGTCACCAAGCCATGTCCGCTGTCCAAAACATACCGGAGTGCCTTTGGATCCTTTCAGGCCTGGGGTTCCTGGGGGTCCTGGATGCCCCTGAAAAAAAAATGGAAAGAACCGAAACTATATCCTTGGAAATACCTCCTTGGTAAATATCTTTCATAGGACACCAAGATTGAGCAAAGAAGGACAGAAGGAATCACTTAGAATGGGGGACAGGAGATTCCAACCTTGGCAACTTTAAGACTTGTGAACTTCAATCCCCACAATTCCATGCCGGCAGGATAATTCTGAGAATTGAAGTCCACTGTTCGGACCTAGGCTTCCTAAGAGCACGAAGCAGACTCCTTGTCCCGACAAAAAAACCCTTTTTATTAAGTTACTGTGTATTCCTCTCATTCCCATCCAGCAAAGTCTTTCAAGGGAGAATTTACAGTCGCAGACCTTATCTGGCTTGGAGAGCTGCCAGGCCGATATCTTCAAAACTTGGCAAGGAGTCTCTCGGAGAGTCAGGAACCAATTAAGTGAACTAATTGTCTCCTGCAAACTCCCCTCCCCCTTCGCTCCTCTTTTATTCCCTCTGGGAGGGGCCCTTCATCGTCCACCTGTGGCCTTACTCCTCAGTCGACCTTTGTTCTTTAGCTGCTCCCTTCGTCTGGCAACTCTGTGCATGCACACACTGGGAACAGGCTCCAGCTATTCTTCTGCCTCACTGATGTCTGACTCCGAAGGCAGCTGATAACTGTCAGACGGCCCTGGCCCCGTCTCTGCCTCCGATGCAGAGCCCTCGACAGAGCCTTCCCCAGACTCCAGGACTGGCCCATGTTCCTCCCCAACCCCCTCACTGTCCGAATCTGGCACATCCACAAAGCCAAGGTTGGACACCCCTGACTTAGAGGAAGAACAGACTTCGCTTTTACCGCCGAGCTGGGAGAGATGGGAGAGTCCCAAGGTCCTGCTGAACCTCATAAGTGAGACCTCCAGCACATCAGAGCAGCTTTCAGAATTGCATTTCTCGTCCCCAGGAAGGAAAAGAGAACATCAAGCACAAGGCGAGCAGAAATGTGGATTCTGAAGTCCCTCCTTGGATGGAGTTGCGACCTCCACTGGAGGAGATTCTTGAGAAGAATAAATGGAGTAAATACAACAACCGTACAGTGGCTTTTTCTTACAGGTAAACCTTGTTGCCCGGATTTTCCTCGTTCTCCGTCAACTCCTTCTCGGCCCTAGAGGAAAACCAGAGAATCCAAATGAATTATTTCTTCAACTATGTTTGGTCCAGAAGGAAAAGTCCTCCTTGCCCTGATATTTTCTCCCCATAGCTCAAAGACTACAGGATCTCCTTCTCACACACACTCCTGCTGGAAATAAATTTCGGCATTCAGATTTTTCCTCTCTCCTCATGTTGCATCAGGACAAGGGATGTTAGCAATGCCACGCCCACCTGGTCACATGACCACCAAGCCACACTAACTGAGTCACCTGATCATCAAGCCACACCCACTGAGTCACCTGACCACCAAGCCATGCCCACCAATTAAGCCACGCCCACAGAACCAGTAGGGAAAATTTTTAGATTTCACCCCTGGTTAGCATCCTTGTGCCCCAGATGAAAAAGATCTCTGAAAAAAGTTACATTCAGAAGACAGCATTACAAACAGCGGTACTTGGCATTTTGAAAAGAAATGGCGTCGTATTTTACAATGGTGTGTTAAAGGAGAAAAGCAGGATGTCTTGTCTTCTTTTTTTTTTTTTTAAAGTTATTTTTGTAATTTATATTAGCATCTGTGTAAATGATTGGGAAAGGGGACGCAGTGGCTCAGTGGCTAAGACGCTGAGCTTGTCAATCCGAAAGGTCGGCAGTTCAGCGGTTCGAATCCCTAATGCCGCGTAATGGGGTGAGCTCCCGTGACTTGTCCCAGCTTCTGCCAACCTAGCAGTTCGAAAGCAGGTAAAAAATGCAAGTAGAAAAATAGGGACCACCTTTGGTGGGAAGGGAACAGCGTTCCGTGCGCCTTTGGCGTTGAGTCATGCCGGCCACATGACTACGGAATTGTCATCAGACAGCGCTGGCTCTTCGGCTTTGAAACGGAGTCAGGAACGACTGGCACATATGTGTGAGGGGAACCTTTACCTTTACCTAAATCAGTGTTTCCCAAACTTGGGAACTTCAAGATGTATGGACTTCAACTCCCAAAATCCCACAGACAGCCATGCTGGATGGGGAATTCTGGGAGTTGAAGTCCACACTTCTTAAAGTTCCCAAGTTTGGGAAACACTGACCTAAATGATCGGGTGGATGAAAACTTGCAAACGTGACGAGGTGTCATATAAGGACGCCATCATGGATAAAGGAGAATTCTTGCATCATTTGACTCAAAAGTGTTTATTTGTGGCTTCAACTCCCAGAATTCCCCAGCCAGCACGTGCTGGCTAAGGAACTCTGGGAGTTGAAGTCCACCTATCGTAGAGTGGCCGTGATTGAGAAATACTGATCTAACTGTGCTTCCCTAAGAAAAGTTCAAGATCTTCACTTTGTACGATGGCTGACTCAATGCAACAGTGACTCCTTCCTTGTTTGATCCCTCTACCCTTCTGCCACCCTTCTGCTGCTGAGTCAGGGGTGGGGCTCCTGGCGGTTCGGCAGGGTTCGGGCGATCCTCTGGCCAAGGATCGCTGGGGTTTGGCGAACCCCCAAATGCCACCTCTGGCTGGCCACTCCCACCCGTCCCCATCCCACTCACCCTACCCTGTCCCTCCCAGGAGTCTCCACGTGGCCCATTCATCATTCCAGGTAAGTGCAGGGGCCGCACAGAGGGTCTGGGAGGGCAAATAACGGAGGTTCCGGAAGTCCAGAAACGGGCCTGTTTCCAGCCTCCGGAGAATCTCCAGACTCTTTTAGCAATGGGTTCACTGCCCCATTGCTGGTTGGGCGTGACCATGGTGGGCATGGCTTAGTCGTCTGCCTGCACCACTCCAGGGAGGGAGTTTTTGCCCTCCCCAGGCTCCAGAGGCTTTCCCTGAGCCTCCGGAGGCTGGGGGAAGTAGTTTTCGCTTTCCTGGAGACTCAAGGAAAGCCTCCGGAGCCTGGGGAGGGCAAAAACTCCTCCCCCACCGTGGTGCAATCAGCCAACTAGGCCACGCCTACCATGGCCACGCCCATCCAGCAATGGGGCAGTGAACCTGTTGCTAAAGGATCTGAAGCCCACCCCTGTGCTGAGTTATATCCAAATTATCCTTCCCCCACCCAAACAGGCATGTTGGATTAAAATCCCCATCATCCCCAGCGATCGTGGTTGAAGGGAGACGATGGGCCCCGTAGACCGCACAGAACTGACATCTTGTTGGAACAAGTAGAGACTTGCTTAGGATTTGAAGGACAGAAGTTTGCGGAGAGAAGAAAGTACTGTTTCCCAAGATGGTTAATTTCCTAACCAGGTATTTGGAGAAGGACTCACAGGATAACCAGGGTCTCCAGACTCCCCGCGATCTCCCCTGTTGCCTGTGGGACCCTAAAAAAAAAGAGAGGTGGAGAAAAACACAAAAACCACGTGAGATACACCCTGGTGCTCCAAACCCCTGTGTCATGTTTTAAAGTCATGGTGAGGATATAACTATCTACTGAAGCACGGCCTTTTGGGGGATGGCCTCCAGTTAGTGAAGTATCTCTCAAGAGAGGTCCAGCGGGCTCCATCCCTTCTCTTCTTCCCAAGGTGAGAAGTCCATCTGATCACCACCTGTTAGGCTTTCCATCAGCTGCATGTACTGGCCCACCATTGGCCACAATACTTGAGTCGGCCTTGAGAAGACTTTGATTGATCAATAGCCCTGGACAGAACAGGTAGCTTACTCTCTCTCCGGGTGGTCCAGGGGGTCCCTCCTTTTTCCCATCATCACCTTGTTCTCCCTGAAAACACAAAAGACTTGGTTCACAGGGCAAAGATTGTAGTTTAGCATGGAGGTAACAAAGTACATGACTAGTAGCAATAGCAATAGCCCTTTGACTTATATACCGCTTCACAGTACTTCACAGCCCTCTCTATAAGCGGTTTACAGAGTCAGCATCTTGCCCCCCAACAATCTGGTTCCTCATTTGACCCACCTCGGAAGGACGGATGGCTGAGTCAATCTTGAGCCGGTGAGAATCGAACTGCTGGCAGTGGGCAGAGTTAGCCTGCAATACTGCATTCTACCCACTGCGCCACCACAGCTCCTATTGCAACATCCGATTAGCTACAGCAATAGCAATAGACTTATATACCGCTTCGCAGTGCTTCACAGCCTTCTCTAAGTGGTTTACAGAGTCGGCCTATCACCCCCAACAATCTGGGTCCTCATTTGACCCACCTCGGAAGGACAGATGGCTGAGTCAATCTTGAGCCGGTGAGAATCGAACTGCTGGCAGTGGGCAGAGTTGGCCTGCAATACTGCATTCTAACCACTGCGCCACCATGGCTCTAAATCTAACTGTGAGTGAGTGCTCACATGCTTCCCTGCTTCCCTCTGTTTTGCCAAGCGATAGGCAGTGGCAGACAGTTGGTTCTTTAAGCAGTCAAAGACAATGAACGCACCAGTAGATAAGGAGAATTTAAGCTTTACGAATAACTTTAGCAGGCAGATTGTAAGAGAAATATGAAGCATAATATACCAAACAAACAAACAAACAAACAAAAGCTCAGGAGGATTTTCGGCCAACGCAACATACGTGCACACTTCAAACCCAAGAATACACTGGGGCAGAAGCTTGTCCACCCCAAGGAATTAAACACCCAGACACAAACTCAGCAACGTGGTATATGCAGTACAGTGCAGTTACCCATGTGCAGATCTGTATATTGGGGAAACAAAACAACCACTTCATAAACGCATGACGCAACATAGGAGAACAAACCCATCAGGACCAGATTCAGCGGTCCATCTGCATTTGAAAGACAAAGGCGGCTCTTTTGAAGACACCAGCGAGGACCGCTGGCTTGAAAGAGGGAGTCAAAGAGGTCATCTATGTCCGAATTGAACAGCCCTCTCTCAACAGTGGGGGAGGGATATCACATCATCTTATCTCAAGTCTACAACGCAGTCCTTTCAACAGTTCCAAAAAGGCTCCGCATCTACTTGCACTACTCAGGTGATCCTGAGGACACAGATAAACCTCCAAGTGGCCTCAACGACTTTCAAAAAAGGATGCAAGTGACCAGCTGCCTGCAAGGAGTATAAATCCTTCCATTCCCCACCGCCATCCAGTCAGAGCCGAAGAAGCTTCTCGGCTGAGAAGCGAAACGTCTTCAAAAGAAAAAACAAGAAAGTCCAGTTGCCTCTTGGGAAAAAAAAGCACCTTTAGGATACCAAGCAAAAGGCTGTCCCTTCAGCTGCTGGGAGCCCCCTTTGACAACAACAGAGATACTCCAAAGGCAGTATCTTATTATGGTAAATGCTTCTCCTACTACTACAACCAATAACTGCCTAGAATGCTCCACGGGTAGTCCACAACTTCGAGCCATCTGTTTAGCGACCGTTCAAAGTTACATCGGCAAAGTCCTCTCACTTACTATCATTCCAATATCCACATGGTCACGTAATCAAAATGCTTGGAAACTGGGCTGCATTTACAACGGTTGCAGGGATCAAGGAATCACCATTTGTGACCTTCTCAGGTCATAAGGGGTGAGGGATCTTGGAGTCCTAGTGGACAACCCTTTAAATAGGAGCCAGCTGTGTGCAGCAGCTGCCAAAAAAGCCAACACAGTTCTAGGCTGCATAAACAGAGGGATAGAATCAAGATCACGTGAAGTGTTAATATTATAATGCCTTGGTAAGGCCACACTTGGAATCCTGCATTCAGTTTTGGTCGCCAGGATGTAAAAAAGATGTGGAGACTCTAGAAAGAGTGCAGAGAAGAGCAACCAAGAGGATTAGGGGACTGGAGGCTAAAACATATGAAGAACGGTTGCAGGAACTGAGTATGTCTAGTTTAATGAAAAGAAGGACTAGGGGAGACAGGACAGCAGTCTTCCAATATCTCAGGGGCTTCCACAAAGAAGGAGTCAAACTATTCTTCAAAGCACCTGAGGGTAGAACAAGAAGCAATGGGTGGAAACTAATCAAGGAGAGAAGCAATTTAGAACTAAGGAGAAATTTCCTGACAGTTAGAACAATTAATAAGTGGAACAACTTGCCTCCAGAAATTGTGAATGCTCCAACACTGAAGGTTTTTAAGAAGAGGTTGGATAACCATCTGTCTGAAGTGGTGTAGCATTTCCTCCCGAAGTAGGGGGTTGGACTAGAAGACCTCCAAGGTCCCTTCCAACTCTGTTATTCTATTCTATTCTATTCTATTCTATTCTATTCTATTCTATTCCATTCCATTCCATTCCATTCCATTCCATTCCATAAAATCTAGCGTGACTCACTGAGCGACCACCTTGCTTAACAATGGAATTTCTGGTGCCAATTTGCGGTCGTATGTCGAGGACTATTATCATTTGGGAGCAGAGCTCGTTCGAATGATAAAATAAGACGCGGCAATCTCGCCAACAATGGCGTCTCTTAAAAGCCGCAAAACAAGGAACGTTGTTGTCACTCGTACAGCTCAATCCGCATGGCCAGCTGGAGTAAAAGGACACCTCTGGTCTGGGTCCAAAAAGAATTTAAAAACCGTAAAGCCATGTTCCAAAATATATAGCGGAGGGGGGGGGGAGGAAAAACCCACATCCAACTGTAAAACTGGATGTAGCAGCTGTTTGCAAGCTCATAAACTCCAGCTGACGGGACTCCTCCTAAAATTGCAGGTTGGCATTTTGAATAACTGCGTATTGTCAGGGCATATCTTTTTACCAAAGAGAGACATTGAAAAGGCGGTAAAAAAATATTAACACGTATATTGGTAACTATGGTAATAACGTAACAGAATAGTTTTGGCTAAACTTCTCTTTATATTGGCTTATTCATAATTCTGTAAGTATATTGGCATATTTACAGTTATCAACCATCTTTATCTTTCATTCATACGTAGCTATAGTTTTTCTTCATCTAATTTCTACCTCTTATCTCTAACCCAGGGGCCTGCAACCTTAAACACTCCAAGAGCCATTTGGACCCGTTTCCCACAGAAAAGAAAACACCGGGAGCCACAAAAACCTTCCCGTGCCTGACGATTTCTGGAGCGGCCACAAAACTAGCATATGTAGTAGAATTCAATGTTCTGTTTTCTTCTGAATTGGATTTATCCATGGCTGCCCTACCGCGGGCTGAAAAGCTCAATAAATCGCGTGCTGGTGGGTGTCGCACATTGGCTGTTGTGACGCATATTTTGAGCGACAGGGAGCTGCAGCAGAGGGATGAAAGAGCCACATGCGGCTCCAGAGCCGCAGGTTGCTGACCCCTGCTCTAACGGCTCGTAAAATTTATTCCACATCAAGTAATATTCTGTGTCATCCTTTTTTATGAGTTTTTTTTTAAAAAAATGCAGGTTGGCAAGGGGGAAAAAATGTGCTGAAGATGGGTTTTTTTAAGGAAAACTAATAAAGTTAGAATCCTGCATGCTTCCTTTGTGAGGAAATTCGCCCAAGACGAGCTAGTTCTGAAAACGATGAAATTCCTGCATTGCTATTGAGACGGATAACAATGGAATAGCAGGCAGGGGTTCTAAAATTACACCACGCAACCATTAAAAATAGTTATCGCGTTCCTCGTTCTTGCCTGGACCATTTAATTCTTCTTCCTGTGGTTTTTTCCTATATTCTTTTTTTTCAAAAATGAGGCTTCCGGTGAATTTGTAACGGCTTAAGTGTATCCCTGAAAGAGCCAGGAATGATTATAACAGAATAACAGAGTTGGAAGGGATCTTGTGGATCATCTAGTCCAACCCCACCCCCCCCCACCCCCACCCAAGCAGGAGACACTAAACCATTTCTGACAGACGACAGTCCAGTCTCTTCTTGAAAGCCTCCAGTGATGAAGCTCCCACAACTTTCGAAGGCAACTTTCGAAGGTTCCATTGAATATAGAATACCAGAGTTGGAAGGGATCTTGTAGGTCATCTGGTCCAACCCCCCCCCCCCACCCAAGCAGGAGACTGTACACCATTTCTGACAGATTGCAGTCCAATCTCTTCTTGAAAGCTCCCAGGGATGAAGCTCCCACAACTTCTGAAGGCAACTTCTGTTCCATGGGTTGATTGTTCTCACTGTCAAGAAATCTCTCCTTATTTCTAGGTTGAATCTCTCCTTCATCAGTTTCCATCCATTATTCCTTGTCTGGCCTTCCAGTGCCTTGGAGAACAGCTTGATCCCCTCCTCTCTGTGGTAGCCCATCAAATATTGGAAGACTGCTATCATGTCTCCCGTGGCCCTTCCCAATTCCTGCAACCATTTTCATCGTATGTTTTAGCCTCCAGTCTCCTCATCATCTTGGTTGCTCTTCTCTGCACTCTTTCTAGAGTCTCAACATCCTTTTTTATAGCGTGGTGACCAAACTGGATGCGGTATCCAGAATCAGACGGAGCAAAAATGGAAGATTTGGGGGATCGGATCAGCGCGATGAAGGAAAGAAAGCCATTTTGTCTCCCCTCCCCATCTGGACCTGCGATGCCTATTTGTAAAAAAAAAGAGTGAAGTTCTCTCATCGCACAGAAAATAAAATGCTTTTGCTCTATTTGGTCTTACAGTTGAAACCAGTGGTGGGATCCAAATAATTTAACAACTGGTTCTCTGCCCTAATGACTGGGTGGGTGGGCGTGGCCATGGTGGGCGTGGCCAGGGGGTGTGACAGTCAGCACTCAGCCTCCTGCACCCCCGTGGGAGCAAAAATGGGCCGTGGGGGTGGGGTATGCGCCGCACCACCCCCCGTGCCCCATTTTGGGCCTAGGAGGCCTCCCTGAAGCCTCTTTGGAGCAAAAACGGGTCATGGTGGGGGGAACATGCTGCAACCCCCCCTCTCCGCAATCTGTTATGGGCCTAGGAGGCCTCCCTGAAGCCTCCTGGGAGCAAAAACGGGCTGTGGGGGGTGTGCCACACAAACACCCTGCACCCCATTTTGGGCCTAGTAGGCCTCCCTGCAAAGTACTGCCGGTTAACTACCGGTTTACCCGAACCAGCTGAATCCCACCATTGGCTGAAACCCAGCATCCCAAACTGCGCGACGCAAATATGTAAACCGGGATTGAAATGAAAAGAGGGTGTGTGTCTGAAGAAGCTGTGTAGAAGGATGGATTGAAACTATCTCAGCACAGATTCTGTGTATCAGTTCCCTGCTGGCTCAAAGAATAAATAATAATAATAATAATAATAATAATAATAATAATAATAATAATAATAATAATAATAATAATAAATTATTATTATTATTATTATTATTATTATTATTATTATTATTATTATTATTATTATTTTTAAATGTTAATGGGAAAACGAAAAAGTCCAGAACAGGAACCTGCAGTAAGTATGAATGTAAAAGGAGAATTCCGGAATACTACTTAACTTGGGAAAATTGGTATCAATGGATAGAAATTAAAAATAAGGGATGTATAGAATAAAATAAGATATAAAATGTGTTTAAATATGTTGATTAAGTAGGAATATGTGGGAGTAGATGAAGAAAGTTGAGAATTATGTACTGTCAGAAAGACGTTCAATTGTATAATTATTACGGATGTATTTTTGTTATAGATGTATTTTAACTTGTATTTTTGGATTTTAAAGGTTAATAAAGGTTTATTTTTTAAAAAAAAAGGAAAAGGAAAAGGAGAGGGTGACGACAGATACATTCCTAACGTCCACCATCTCTGGGTGGGAAAAATGAGATTTTTTCCCCAGCTGGGCTTCCCTTTCCTTGGCAAGGGACTATTGAAAGAGCTGCAAATAGATAGATCCAAGAAGAATCGTCGACTAGGATACGCCACCAACGTGCCAGGGTTGGGGAGAATCTGCCGGCCAAGAACAGACCGACTTTCGAGGACACTAAAGTTTTTAATCCCTTGACATTTCAACTCATCGTGTTCCTTATTTATGTGAAGTTGCTCCTTGGTTCTTTTCCAAAAAGGGTGTGTAGGACATTCTTCTCATAGGGAACCTCTAGAATGGTTGGTACTACAAATACAAATCAGTTGACAGCTCTCGCATCCCAAGAATGACCAGATATGACCCTGTTTAGCTTCTCAGACCAGAAATAGGGCTTCTGTCATCTTCTTCTTCCTCTTCCTCTTCCTCTTCTTCTTCGTCTTCAAAAACTCTGGCATCTCCTGGTACCATGATGTCAATATATTGTACGTTTTGGTTTTTGACAACTGTGATATCTGGTGTGTTGTGTTCCAAGAGACAATATGTTTGTATTCGAAAGTCCCACAAGATCTTCACCTTCTCATTTTCTATAACTACTTCTTCTTCTTCTTCTTCTTCTTCTTCTTCTTCTTCTTCTTCTTCTTCTTCTTCTTCTTCTTCTTCTTCTTCTTCTTCTTCTTCTTCTTCTTCCTCTTCCTCTTCTTCTTCTTCTTCTTCTTCTTCTTCTTCCATATCTATCATTGGACGTTGTCGATCATGTTGGCGATCCTATTTTTATCAACACCTGCACGAAAAAGTCCTGCTGAGTTTTGCCCAAACCAATCCCTTAGAGATTTTGAAGCGATGATGTTCTTCTGCCTGGACCTCATTGGCCTTCAATCTTTCCCTGGAGGATTAAGTGAAGGATGCCGTATTTTTTTAAGGTGTCACATCACATGTCCGAAATATTCTAACTTTCGCTTTTTAATGGTTTTGATGAGTTCCCTTGGCTTTTTCGGGATTGAGAGGATGATCCAGCCATGAAGGCTATAGAGAAATTATGTTATAATTTAGGATAAAGAGAGATCCAACCTAGAACCAAGAAGAACATTCCTGGCACTGGGAATTGAACAATTAATTAGTGGAACTCATGTATTTACGGAGGAGGAGGAGGAGGAGGAGGAGGAGGAGGAGGAGGAGGAGGAGGAGGAGGAGGAGGAGGAGGAGGAGGAGGAGGAGGAGGAGGAGGATGGGTTGCCACAAAGAAGTGGGGGTCAACTGTTCTCCAAAGCATCTGAAGGCTGGATAAGACAAGAAGCAACGGATGGAAAGTAAGCAAGGAGAGAAGCAAGCTAGAACCAAGGATAAATTTTCTGACAGTTAAAACTATTAATCAGTGGAACAACTTGCCTCCAGAAGTTGTGAATGCTCCCAAACACATTGGAGGTTTTCAAGAAGAGATTGGATAGCTATTTGCATGGAATGGTATAGATTCTCCTGCTTGAGCAGAGGGTTAGACTAGAAGACCTCCAAGGTCCCTTCCAAGCCTATGGTTCTATGTTCTGTAATACTGGCCTACCTCCTTCACTCCTGACCTTTCCCCAGAGCAATGGTTGAATGATGCCCGGATAATGATGTTCAAGCTCAGAAGGCAGAGTAAGAAATGGCTCTTATCAAAAGATCTTTGCAAATGAAGATGGACCGTATTAATTCCTTCTTTTGAACTTTCCCCTGCAACGTCCGATCTGTCCATTTACCTTTTCTCCTTTAGGTCCAAGAAATCCGATGGGTCCTGGTGAGCCTGTGTGTCCCTGAAGAGGAGAAGAAAGGGAATGACAATGAAATTCCATCTTCCGTGGAAGTCTACTTTGGCACGTGGACCTTGGCGAATGGCCTTCAGCACCATGGACCTGATTTAGCTCTTTGTTCCTGGACTCCAGGATAGGTGGAATCTCTCTCTCTCCTTCTCTCTCTCTCTCTCTCTCCTTCTTTCTCCTTCCCTCTATTCCCCTCTCTCTCCTTCTCTCTCTCTGTCCTTCTCTCTCCTTCTTTCTGTCTGCTTCTCTGCTTCTTTCTCTCTCTCTTTCTCTCTCTCCTTCTCTCTCTCTCCTTCCCTCTCTTCCCCCCTCTCTCTCCTCTCTCTCTCTCCTCTCTCTCCTTCTCCCTATTCCCCCTCTCTCTCCTTCCCTCTCTCTGTCCTTCTCTCTCCTTCTTTCTGTCTGCTTCTCTGCTTCTTTCTCTCTCTCTTTCTCTCTCTCCTTCTCTCTCTCTCCTTCCCTCTCTTCCCCCCTCTCTCTCCCCCCCCTCTCTCCCCCTTACTCCAACCCCACTCCTCATTCTAGGGATTTTTTCCAGAGGTGAAGAAAAGGGACACACATTTGAGAAGAAGCTGAGATGTCCCAAACAAAAAAATAAAACAGCTCCTGGTTACCAAAAGGCAGCCAGATAAGTCCTACACAGACCACTGCATGGTTGCTAAAAGGTAGTCTAGTTTAGCCGCAACAGTCCCAAACCATGGTTACCTGATAGCCTTTTAATCCCATCTCTCCTTGGACACCCATTTGGCCAGGAGGTCCCTGCGAAGAACAACAGAGAGTCAATTCCATCCTTGCTCTTCCTAAAATCGGTTCTGGATTTTAGCTGAGGAAAACGTTCTCTCATATCTATTCACACTCTTTAAAGCTCTGGTTTTAGCCTCTCAGCTTCTAGCCCTTCCTCAAGCCCTTCTAGGATCTTCTCTAAACTGAGTGGATCCACCTGTTCTCTCCCAAACTTGTGAGAGAGCTTCGCTACTTTCCTCTAGTTCTTATTACACTAGAAGAAGAAGAGGTTGATCTGAGAATAAAGTCACAAAAAGTGAGGTGACACTCAAGAGGACCTGGGCTTTCCTAGACCAGCATCTCATTCTCCTGATGGTCCCAAAAATGGAACTCATAACCCTTGTCTCACTCACGTTCACTACCAACTGAACCTCAGGCTGTTTCTACTCCTGGACAAAATATATAGTCATCTTTGACCAGTGGTGGGATTCAGCCGGTTCCAGACGGTTCGAGAGAACTGGTAGTTAAATTGCTAGCTGGCCCCGCCCCTTCCAGGAGTCCCCACACACCCCATTTTGGCTCCCAGATAAGTCCAGGGAAGCCTACTAGGCGCAAAATGGGGCATGGGAGGGTGCAGCATGCCCCTCCCCGTGGCCCATTTTCATCCCAGGAGGCTTCAGGGAGGCCTACTAGGCCCAAAACAGGGCATGGGAGGCGCACCCCCCACACGGCCCATTTTTGCTCCCAGGAGGCTGCAGGGAGACCTACTAGGCCCCAAATGGGGCACGTGGGTCCGCGTCCCCCTTGTGGCCCGTTTTTGCTCACAGGGGATTCTGAATGCTGTCACACCCCTGGCCACACCCACCATGACCATGCCCACTCGGCCGGTGATTAGGGCAGAGAACCGGTTGTTAAATTATTTGAATCCCACCACTGTCTTTGACCCTTAAGAAGGGAACTAAACTTACACGGGGTACCCCAAGCCTGGGGAGTCAAAGTAATATCACTTCACTGCTCATACAGGGAGAGAGAGGACATCAATGTGTTGTGTTTCATTAGAATATATCCCTAAAGCCTTGTCTCTGAACAATCAGCCCTTGGCTTGAGTCATATGGTATAGCCCTGCCCAGAAGCTTACAAAAGATCCCGTTTGGGTGACTGGATGAGAAGAGAGATCCCTCGAGGCAAAAACATGACTGGTAGAACAAACACAGGTAACTGGGGAGAGTTGGGGACAGTTTTAATGGATTACACCTCAAGAGTTCATTAAAAAGTGAATTCTCACCCTAAGTCCGAGGGTACCTCTTGATCCTTTGAGGCCTTGAGTCCCTCTTGAACCCATAGGTCCAGGTGGGCCCGTCTCTCCCAGTTGACCTTCGTGACCTTTGCTGCCCTGAAAAAGAGCAGACACATCAGCCACTGAAACCACGCCAGTCCCCGTGGTTGAACGTCTGTCTAGGCCTGTGATGGCGAACCTATTGTTCTGTCCCCAACCACACGCACACACACCAACAGACGTTCAAGAGTTAAAGACCAAACCAGCCGGCAAAATCCTTTTCCTTATGATAACGGAACTTGGCAACAACCTAGTGGCTGCCTGCCAAGAGTTTATTACTTACGAAGAGGAGAGATAACTTCTCCCCACTTCTGGTACATCAAAAGAAACTGCTCAATAATTACAGAGTCAATCAAGTCCAGAGATAATCCAGCAAAGTCTATAGCAAAAGTCCGGCAATGCAGAATGGCGTGGAAGCTTTCAGCTTTGTTCATCACAAGGTTTGACTGGCCACCACGCTCCCTTTTATACCCTGTGGGGTGTGGTCCAGTGACTCAGCCTAATCTCGGGCACGCCTTTTCTTCTGTTGTGCGCGCTTATCTCTGCGACACTGGCGTGGATCCAGCCAAGACTCATTACCCTCATCACTGTCCATCTGTGGCTGCGTGGACATGCTTGGCCCCGGCCCTATCTCTTGCCCTTCAGCGGACACCGAAGGCATTGCCAGAGAGGAGGGTCCTGGAGAGGGAGGCCTTGCCAACTCCTCTCCTTCACTCTCGGAGTCCTCTCCTGCCGATGACACAAGCTCAGATAACGGAGCCACAACATCTATGTCAGATCTCCGTGACGTTTCTTCCGTGAGCTTCTGTTTCCCTGCAAACGACGAAACAGAAGCTCGCAAAAGAAAAAGATCTTACCTCTTGCTGCGCTGCCGGTGTTGGGATGCCCTGCCTCCCGCCAACCAGCTGGTCTTTGGGTCTCTGCTGTGCATACGTCATGCCTGCATGTGCGTGCACGTTTGTGAGTGTGTACCAGGGGTGGTATTCACTTACCTTCGCTACCGGTTCGCAAATGTGAACGTGCGCTCGCGATGTGCAGAGCGTCAAAAACGGGACGTGATGACGTCCGGGCAGGTGAGTGGAGCCTCCTGCAGCCGCTGCGGATAGAACCGGCTGAATGCCACCACTGGTGCGCACTTTTCAGTCTGGGCATGTGTGCGTGTGCCGTTTGGGCACTCGGTGTCTAAAAGGTTCGCCATCACTGGTCTAGGCCAAGACAATATCATTACACTGAAAAGGTTGGAAAATGTCCCCCAGTAAAGCAACACAAATCAATTTAAAAATATTTAGCATGTCAAGGAAGAAGCTAGCTTAGAACTTGCCTTGATAGGCTAGTTCTCTGTATTCTGAAGATCTTCCACGTTCATCGAGTTCCATCTTCCCACAATCCACCTAAGAAGTCCATTTCTATCAGCTGAACGTTCCCATGCTGTCAACTCAGGGTGAAGAGAGACCCG
This sequence comes from Pituophis catenifer annectens, assembly GCF_029215685.1. NCBI lineage: Eukaryota > Metazoa > Chordata > Lepidosauria > Squamata > Colubridae > Pituophis > Pituophis catenifer. Next base: position 5,433,771 of record NW_027256897.1, on the reverse strand, counting down.
ACAGAAAGTAGAGAGGAGATTCTCGAGAGGATTAAAAAGATGGAATCACCCATACCTTAAGTCCAGCTTTGCCCTTTTCTCCTTGATGGCCAGGTTTTCCTTCTGGACCCTGAGAAGAAGAGGGACATCAAGGGTCAAGGCCTTCCAAAGACAAGAGTTTTATAAGAAGACTTTTTCATAGTAGAACCTATTTCACACCAACCTGTGTTTCTTAGATTACTAACCACAGTCCGAATCGAATCGAATCGAATCGAATAGAATAGAATAGAATAGAATAGAATAGAATAGAATAGAATAGAATAGGAGTCGAGTCGAATCGAATCGAAGTAGAGTAGAATATAATATAATATAATAGGAATAGAGTAGAGTAGAGTAGAGTAGAGTAGAGTAGAGTAGAGTAGAGTAGAGTAGAGTAGAGTAGAGTAGAACTGAACAGAACAGAACAGAACAGAACAGAACAGAACAGAACAGAATTCTTTATTGGCCAAGTGTGATTGGACACACAAAGAATTTGTCTCCGGTGTATAAGCTCTCAGTGTACATAAAAGGGGGCGGGGGGGAAGAAAAAAGAAAAAATACATTCATCAAGAATCATAAGATACAACACTTAGTGATAGTCATAGGTTACTAATAAGCAATCAAATCATACTAGGAAACAAACAGAACACCAGTAAATCGTAAAAATACAAGCAACATGGTTATAATCATAAGTGGGAGGAGATAGGTAAGCAGCTTCTTGGATGAGAAGCAAAACGTCTTCAAAGAAAAACCAGAAAGTCCAATTGCCTCTTGAAAAAGCACCTTTTGGGACTAACAACAGTCCCACTGAATTACAATCATTCTACCCTGACTCACATTTTAAAACAAAATAATTTAATATATATTTTCCAGGGTTAATTTGAGAGTTGGCAAACCATTCCCCCCCCCCCCCCAATTTCACACTTGTCTAGAAGTTGCGATACATTTTTCACTAGAAAACAATTATCCTGTTTCCCCCCAAAATAAGGCATCCCCTGGTAATAAGCCCAATTGGGCTTTTGAGCGCATGGCAATAAGGCCAAGCACTTATTTCAGGGTTCAAAGAAATATAAGACAGGGTCTTATTTTCGGGAAAACATGGTACTGAACCAGCTTATTTGACGCGGGGGAGATAAAACATTATTGAGACTTTCTGGAGCTACTGTGCCTTTAATTAAAAGCTTCCTTCTGTGTCATTTATTCCTGTTGAGATCATTTGGGGATTAGTGAGAAATCCACCACCACCCATTTATTATTTTTATTATTGTGATTTAAGCTTATGTGATTTAGGATTTAAGTCAGGGATGCCACCCGTCTGTTTACAAATAAAGCAAAGAAGGAATCAAGGTTGCAAAGATTCCTTCCGTGATCTGGGAAGTGAGAGAATAAAAGGTAAAGGTTCCCCTTGCACATGCGTGCTAGTCGTTCCAGACTCTAGGGGGCGGTGCTCATCTCCTTTTCAAAGCCGAAGAGCCAGCGCTGTCCGAAGACGTCTCCGTGGTCATGTGGCCGGCATGACTCAAAGCCAAAGGCCCATGGAACGCTGTTATCTTCCCAACAAAGGTGGTCCCTATTTTTCTACTTGCATTTTTTACGTGCTTTCGAACTGCTAGGTTGGCAGAAGCTGGGACAAGTAACTGGAGCTCACCCCATTACGTGGCGCTAGGGATTCGAACCGCTGAACTGCTGACCTTTCGATTGACAAGCTCAGTGTCTTAGCCACTGAGCCACCGTGTCCCCGATTATGCCCAATTTTGGCCAGCAGACATCAGCACCAAAAAAAAAAAGAAAAGAAAAGAAGAAGAATCATCATAAAAATGGAGAGAGGGATGAAGAGAGGGGAAAGCTGTTAGGTATTTTCCCAAGGATGTGAGATGACTCATCGCCATTTCATCACTTTGAACAGGGAAGCCAAGGACCTCTGTTTCGGGATGAGTCCTGCAGGCCTGGGGCACTGAGCCAAGGAATTGGTGGGACTGAACAGCTGCTGGAGAGTTGAAATAATGAATTTGTACGTATTTTTTCCCCCAAATGAGGAGCTGAATATTTCAAGAGGTCTTTGACGTTACCAGCAGTGAGTTTCACATTATGTTACAACCGGTTCGCCCCGCGCGTTCGCCCGCTCGCTTCATGCATACATGCGCCCGGTTCGCGTGCGTGCCTGCCTTCAGCACATCCACTCGGCCTTCTGTGTATGCACCCGGCCTCAAAAATGTGCCAAATAGGACGAAATAGAGCCGGGGTGGTGGGGTGAGTGGGCTGGCCCACCCACAATTTCCGCTACCAGTTCGGGCGAACCGTTTCAAACCAGTTAAATACCACCTCTGGACCAGTGGTGGGTTTCAAAATTTTTTACTATGGTTCTGTGGGTGTGGCTTGGTGGGCATGACATGGCTTGGTGGGCGTGGCTTGGTGGGCATGGCAGGGGAACAATCCTGTAAAATCTCCATACCCTCCCCAATCCAGGGGAAAGTTACTGCAAAATCTTCATTCCCTCCCAATCAGTTGGGACTTGGGACTTGGGAGGCAGAATTTAATTAATTTAATTTAATTTAATTAATCATATTTCTATGCCGCCCGAATGCCAAGGGACTCTGGGCGGCAGAAATAGATGGGGGCAGGGCCAGTCAGAGGTGGTATTTACCGGTTCTCTGAACTACTCAAAATTTCCGCTACCGGTTCTCCAGAATTGGTCAGAACCTGCTGAAACCCACCTCTGCTCTGGACGTTACCCCATTGAGCAAATCCTTACTCTATTTTGGATCCCTTGATCTCAGAAGGCAGAAGAACGGATGCTGAAGACACTCATGCTTGATTTATCTCCAGGTAATTCAGTCAAGGTTGCAGGTGAAACATGGAGACTACCCTCACAATTTGATACAAAAGCTACAAGTGGCAGAAAGAGCCATGGAAAGATACATGCTCGGCATCATGAGACAAAAATAGGAAGACTCATACATAGATTAGAGAACAAACGAAAGTTATGCGACACCATCAAGAGAGTAGAAGAATTGAAATGGAAATGGGCTGGTCACATAGCAAGAAAAACTGAGGACAGGTGGACCAAGGCAGTCATAGAAAGGATCCCACTTGATCAAAAGCATCTACGAAAGAGACTTAAAACAAGATGGGCATCAGCAAGTAGTGTTGTGGTCGGTCAGCAGCCTGTGGAGCTGGCAGCAGAGTCGGACAGTGAGGAGGCTGGAGAGGAACATGGGCCAGTCCTGGAGGCTGGGGAAGGCCCGGATGAGGGCTCTACGTCGGAGACAGAGATGGGCCCAGGGCCATCTGGGAGTGATGCACGGACTCTGGAGCCTCCAGAGATTTCCTGAAATTTTGTATTCTCTTTGTTCAAGAGAAACTCTTGTCCACAAAGACAATGGCCTGAATGTCTCCACGAAATTAGCTGAATTGGAGAGTTAGTCCCACAATGACCTAACTCATCAGAAACTCATCAGAAACATGTTTTGTCTGCGTTCTCTCAGTCAGGATGACTAAGCCCCGGTTGAAGAAAAGGATTTATAACTTCAGATCAGGGAGAAAGACATGGAATTGCTGAACGTGGGAAAATTTGATGCCTCTGTGGTCAGATGAATCCTGAAGACACTGAACAGCCTTCCCAAACTGGGCACCCTCCAGAAGCTCCAATTCCCCAAATTTCCAGCCAGCTTGACTATTTAAGGCCTAGGTAAGAAGATGCTCAAAGATAAGTCCTTAGCAAAATTTCTAAAAAGGAGAACGGGCGAGGTTCAGGTGGACATCATCTGAGCATCCAAGAAGAAGATGGTAAACTTCCTAGAAGAACAAGAGAAGACTGTATGTGCTTCTCAAAATAGAAGCCATCTCCAATGTAATGAATAAGAGACAACTTAGATGATGATCTTAGGAGTGGTGCAGTGGCCTAGAGGTGGAGCTCTCTCCTCACAATCAGGAGGCTGTGAGTTCGATCCTAGATAGAGGCAGATATTTCTCTCTCTGGGCACACTGAGAATATATCTGCTGAACAAAACTCCGCATTGGCGACATGAAGGGCATCCGGACATTAAAACACTCTGCTAGCTCCATTCAGTTGCCCAGACTCCACCCCGCAGGAGATTATGGGCTCATTAAATGAAGATGATGATAGATGATGGTCCTAATCGAACAGAATATTTGTAGCTCAGGGTTGACCTGTGGGGTCCTTGATGCTCTCCGAGCTTGGTGGGTTTCTTGCAGATGTTTCATTACCAAATGTGGAAACTTCTTCCGTGCTAGTGAGGGTGGCTTGCTCCCTATTTATATACAGTAGTTCTGAGCTTTGTGGTTTTCTTGCAGATGTTTCTAGGAAACGTCCATACATAATGGAGGGGTAATGAAACATCTGCAAGAAAACCGTCAAGCTCAGAGAGCACCAAAGACCCCCTAGATGATATAATCCTTCTAATAAAGTCATCTAAGATTCATGAGTATCTGGGCTGAAAGAGTCATAGAAAGGAAGATGATCCAAAACAAGAAGGTGGACCAATTTGGGATTGCTTCTCCACTCACACTTGGATCCAGTTTGGAAGAAAACCTCAACGTGCTTCTAGAAGATACTAAGAAGACTGGAAGATGCCACAGCAGATCATTTAGTTTGTTCCTCCAATCTGATACTGTCTACATTGGCAGCTGTTCTCTCCCTCTCTCTTTCTCTTTCCCTCCCTCCCTCCTTCTCTCCCTCCCTCCCTCCTCCCTCTCTTCCTCTCTCACTCTTTCTCTCTCTCCCCCTCTCCCTCCTTCCCGCCCTCCCTCTCCCTCGCTCTCTCTTTCTTTCTTTCTTTCTTTCTTTCTCTCTCTCTCCCTCCCTCTCTCTCTCCCTCCCTCTCCCTTGCTCTCTCTTTTTCTCTCTCTCCCCCTCTTTCTCTCTCCCTCCCTCCCTCTCTCTTTCTCTCTCTCTTTGTCTCTCCCTCCCTCCCTCTCTTTCTCTCTCCCTCCCTCTCTCTCTTTCTCTGTCCCTCTGTCTCTCTGTCTCTCTCTCCCTCCCTCCCTCCCCCTCTCTCTTACATGGAACTAATCTGTCCTTAGAATTTCAAGTGGGAGGGAGAATGGATTTAACAGAGATTAAGTCACTGTCCTGAGAAAACCACACACAAAATCTGCTCGTGATCACTCATTCACCACTTCCCTTATACTCATTCTTTTTTCTTTTTTTTTCTTTTTTCTTTAATTTATATGCTGCCCTTTTCCGGAGACTCAGGGCGGCTTACAATGCGTTAAGCAATAGCCTTCATCCTTTTGTATATTTATACAAAGTCAGCTTATTGCCCCCACAATCTGGGTCCTCATTTCACCTACCTTAGAAAGGATGGAAGGCTGAGTCAACCTTGAGCCTGGTGAGATTTGAACTTGCAGTAATTGCAGGCAGCAGATGTTAATAACAGTGCTTTAGTCCACTGTACTACAGGCTCTAGATCACTGTCTCCAAGATCTAGATCTGTAGATCTAGATCTACAGATTCTAGATCACTGTCTCCAAGATGAGCATCTGGGGACAGCCAGAGAGAAAAAGAGAGGAACCCTTAGGCTGGAATCTAGGGAGAGAATATGCAAGATCTTTACAGATTCATTTCAGAGTTGCTCTCCTTCCAACTTGTACCGGCTCAAAAAAAAAAAAAGCAAAAAAACAAATGCCAGCTGGATCAAGCTTCCCCATCCCAAATCTCGGGTTCAACTTTCACGAGCAACGGACGTTCCTGCCAATTCACACTGAAGAAAGACGTTAGTATCTGTTTTCTCCTCCTCTGCATTGCTAAAGAAGAGCCAGATTTCCCAGCACTGATTCACAGAGGGAGGATTTATGTATTTATTTAGGTACCGATTTTTTTTTTTCTTCATTCTTTCAAACAAAATTCTTGGGAGTTCCCGCTAGAGAATTCTCATGAATTGCTGCAGGAAGCCTGCCACTAAGCTGGGCCCCAGATGACAGAAGGGAGTAGAAAGTTCTGTTTCTGTTCAGAAGATCAAACTGCATGGCCTAAAAGCTGAGTCAAGGGTGAAACAGCTGGCCAAAATGAAAAATCAACACTCAGAAAGATTGGTCCTCATCAGATGACTAGGGGACTGGAGGCTAAAACCTACGAAGAATGGTTGCAGGAATTGGGAATGTCTAGTCTGATGAAAAGAAGGACTAGGGGAGACAGGATAGCAGTCTTCCAATATCTCAGGGGCTGCCCCAAAGAAGAGGGAGTCAAGCTATTCTCCAAAGCACCTGAGGGCAGGACAAGAAGCAATGGGTGGAAACTATAACCAAGGAGAGAAGCAACTTAGAACTAAGGAGGAATTTCCTGACAGTGAGAACAATTAACCAGTGGAACAACTGGTCTCCAGAAGTTGTGAATGCTCCAACACTGGAAGTTTTTAAGAAGATGTTGGATAACCATTTGTCAGAAGTGGTGTAGGGTTTCCTGCCTGAGCTGGGGGTTGGACTAGAAGACCTCCAAGGTCCCTTCCAACTCTGTTATTCTATTCTATTCTATTCTATTCTATTCTATTCTACTCTACTCTACTCTACTCTACTCTACTCTACTCTATTCTCTTCCAATTTCTATTCTACTCTACTCTACTCTACTCTACTCTACTCTACTCTACTCTCTTCCAATTTCTACTCTACTCTACTCTACTCTACTCTCTTCCAATTTTTATTCTACTCTACACTACACTACTCTACTCTAATTCTATTCTATTCTATTCTATTCTATTCTATTCTATTCTATTCTATTCTATTCTATTCTACTCTACTCTACTCTACTCTACTCTACTCTCTTCCAATTTCTATTCCATTCCATTCCATTCCATTCTAATTGTAATTCTATTCTATTCTATTCTATTCTATTCTATTCTATTCTATTCTATTCTATTCTATTCTATTCTATTCTAATCTATAGATCAGAGACCAAAGCCAAACATTCAGGATTTTCTCTAAAAAAACAAAAACCAGAATTGTTGGAGTACAATGGAAATCCGTTCCATTAATAATACCGTTTTCTTTCTCGTATTCACATGGATTTGAAAACCTTCTAAAGGTCTTCACACGTTTACATTTCATGGATGAGCAGAAGATAAGAGTTATCTCCCACAAGGTCTAGAATGGGATGGGGACTAGAAGACCTCCAAGATCCCTTCCAACTCTGTGATTCTGCAATTCCATCTGTGACCTTCACGTTGTGCTATACAATGGCTTCTAGAAGCTCACGATGGTTTCTGTAAACAGATCTGAAGGATGTTTCTAGTCACCTGAAGTAGAAGTGAAAAACATGTTGGACACCTTCACCAAGATTCGGAAGACATGTCTATTTTTTCATGTCTACCGAAGAAATGAAAATGACTGTTTTATTGACGACTTTAGATCTGTCCTAGACACTGTACGAATTCGTCACATAAAAATGGTGAAATAAGAGAGATTTGACTTACTCATGTCTCAGACTTAACTATTATTTGGCTCCTATTCTTTCACAACCATGTGATTGTCAAGAAACCAAGTTCAACATCACAGTCCACCCTATCCTGGCTAGGAATGCCCCGAAGTTTTAATTTCTTCCCCAATTTTTTTAACAGGAACTAACCCAAAGTACACTTCCACAAGCAACAGGCAGATGGGAAAGCCATTTTCATCGGCTTGAGCAAATTTTCCGCCAACAGTTCTTGACTTTAAAAAAAAAAACAAAAATCCACTACGGTGGGAGATTTCCAATGAGTGAACACGCTTGAAAGATCTGTAGGCTAGCCTCAAAACTGTATCGAAACGTGCATTTGGAAGAAACAGGGAGAAAAGAAACACACGTTCAGAAAACGAGACTTCTACAAGCTGGAAAAACAGGCTCCAAATTTGATTTCGCCCCCCTCGCCCTCAGCTGCATAATTTGACTCCTGTCTCCACCGCTTTGCTTATCCATTCATCACCCCAAACCACAGCGAGCGAAAACAGAAATTATGTTTTGTAAACCATGGGTCTTGCTGCCAGCGTGCCATGCCAAGCCTGACTACGTCGCTTTCACAAGGAGAACTCTGTGCCTTGTAGAAGAAGTCTAGCGGGAGAAACGAGAAACAACGCGGATATCCATGGCCGAAGAGGTCCAGAAGACGTTGAGGTCTTCCTCAAAGACCTTCAGATCAGGGGTGAAATCCAGCAGGTTCTGACAGGTTCTGGAGAACCGGTAGCGGAAATTTTGAGCAGTTCGGAGAACTGGTAGCGGAAATTTTGAGTAGTTCGGAGAACCGGCAAATACCACCTCTGGCTGGCCTCAAAGTGGGATGGGAATGGAGATTTTGCAATATCCTTTCCCTGGATTGGGGAGGAATGGGGATTTTGCAGTATCCTTCCCCTGCCACGCCCACCAAGCGACACCTACCAAGCCATGCCATGCCCACCAAGCGACGCCCACAGAACCAGTAGTAAAAGAATTTGGATTTCACCACTGCTTCAGATAGTCCATTCTGAACTCCTCCATAAATAAGTGAAGAAGAAGAGAGAGAAGGAAGAACGGAGCTCCCTTCCTTGCTACAAAGAAATAGCACCACACAAAAAAAGTCTATTTTCCCCCGGCATGATGTGTTTCATTATTGGCCAACTTCACAATTATTTTCTTGGAACTGCAAAAATCAGATTAGTTCATACTCATGGCACACGAAAGGCAGCTTATTATGAAAAAAAGTTTGCTCGGCAACAGAGAGCCTTTGAAAAGCTTCAGCCTGGCTTGGCTGGTTCGTTGGCTCACTCAATCTTTTACAGAGGGAGTAAGGAAAAAAACCAGGGCCCCTTAAAGCAAGATCAGGGGCTAAGATGCTGAGCTTGTCGATCGAAAGGCTGGCAGTTCAGCGGTTCGAATCCCTAGTGCCGCGTAACGGGGTGAGCTCCTGTTCCTTGTCCCAGCTTCTGCCAACCTAGCAGTTTGAAAGCATGTAAAAAATGCAAGTAGAAAAATAGGGATCACCTTTGGTGGGAAGGTAACAGCGTTCCATGCACCTTCGGCATTTAGTCATGCTGGTCACATGACCACGGAGACGTCTTCGGACAGCACTGGCTGTTCAGCTTTGAAACAGAGATGAGCACCACCCCCTGAAGTCGGGAACAACTAGCACATATGTGCGAGGGGAATCTTTACCTTTACCTATAGAGGAGTGTCAACTTGTAAAGCATACCTGGCCTGCTCTTGAGTTGCCATAGGCAAGGGGGATGGGAAAACGAACTTTGCAGCTGTGGTAAGGCAGCATGTCAGTCAAAACAAAACACATTACAGCCATATCTCTGTCAAGGCCATCTCCGGGGTTACCCACAGTGGCCGGAGGAGAGTGATGTCTACAACCCCCGAAATTGCTTCATTGGAGAATGTGACTGATGACACACCCTAGGCTCAGAGCCGGACCTTAAATTATGTGGGGTCAGAGTTGGCTTCACTTGGAACGTGCAGACATGAAATAACTGGATTTCTTTTGAAGCTTGGCTCGAGGCTCATGATTTAATTAGGGCATCCGTTGGAACCCTGACATAGAGCACCTTCTATTGCAAGTAAGAGTTTCAGCCTGGCTCCTGGTGGGGCTGCTTCCAGCTGCTGGCAAGCTGGCACTGATGGATGCAGAACGGGCTCTTCAGTTGGTCTTCTTGACCAACACGAATGGACATGATTGTCTGCTGAAGATTCTGCAGAGGATGGAGTCCAGGGAAGACAGGCAGGCTCGTAATCAAGATGGCCATCCAGCAGAGGTCAATCATCTCTCCATAGTTCCTCCATATAAGGTCCGTCCTACCTTCTGTGTGGCCTTCAGACTTTCACCTTCCTTCTCTTCAAAACCTGCATTTCTTCTCTTCCTCCTCTACTTTTTCTGCCTTCCAATCAATCAATCAATCAATCAATCAATCAATCAGAATAGAGCTGGAAGGGACCTTGGAGGTCTTCTAGTCTGCTTTTTCTTTTTCTCTATTTTCTTTTTACTCCCCCCCCCTCTACTTTTTCTGTCTTCCAATTAATCAATCAGAATAGAGTTGGAAGGACCTTAGTCCAACCCATTCCTTCTCTATTTCTCCTCTCTCCTTCTATGTTCTTCCTCTTTCCTCCATTATTCCATTCTCTTCTTTTACCTTGACTTTTTCCTCTTTCTCCGGCTCTTCTACTTCATGCCTCCTTAATATGTCCTAGATCCCTCACTCTTGTCTTCCCTCTTTTTCTCCTTCCTTCTCTAACCAGTTTTGCTGATCAAATCTCTCTCCAGGGTTTGGATCGTAAGGAAGAGGAATGGCCACAAAAGCCACAGCCATCCCACGTAAGCCATTTCTGTCTCCAGATTCTCCATGGGAATTCCGAAAGAAACAGTTTGGGAGAAGAGATGGATTAGAGGTGGAATCTGTGGTCTGATTCCTACAAACAAGGATGGAATTAGGAAACTGGAGAGGGGGAAAAAAGGACCAAAAATGGGGAAAGAAAGACATGGATGAGATGAGACCACAAAGGACATGAAGCTGAAGCAGAAGACACGTTTGCAAAAAGCAACCTCCATTAACCTACTACATGTCAACTCGCAAAGCATCCCTGACCTGCTCTCGAGTTGCCATAGGAAACGGGCAGATAGGAAACAGATGAAATGGCATGGCAGCAAAAGACAGATGCACATTCCAGATTTATCTTTCTCAAGGCTGTATCCCAGGGTTACTTACAGCGCCAGAGGAGAGTGATCTCTACAACCTGCAAAATTGCCCCGTTGGTGAATGTGATTGATCCAGCAGCATAAAATGTAGTCCTCGACTTACAACAGTTCATTTAGTGACCATTCAAAGTTACAAAACAGTACTGAAAAAAGTGACTGTTATGACCACTTTTTCACACTTACGGCTGTTGCAGCAGGTCAGGTGATCAAAATTCAGCAGCTTGGCAATTGACTCCAATTTATGATGGTTGCAATGTCCTCGGGTCATGCAATCTCCTTTTGCGACCTTCTCACAAGCAAAGTCCATGGGGGAAGCTGGATTCACTTAACAACCATGTTACTAAATATCTATGGAGATTCTCAGTCATCCCAGGTCATGGTTGTCCCAAAGGTGCTTTTTCAAGAGGCAACTGGACTTTCTGGTTTTTCTTTGAAGGCGTTTCGCTTCTCATCCAAGAAGCTTCTTCAGCTCTGAGCTGAAGTCCAACTCAGCCTCTTGAAAAGGCACCTTTGGGGCAACCATATTACTAATTTAACACCTGTAGTGATTCACTTAAGGAATGTAGCAGGAAAGGTCGTATAATGGAGCAAAACTCACTTGACAAATGTCTCACTTAGCAACAGAATTTGAGACTCAAATTCTCAAGTTGAGGACTATCTATGCACATGTCCAAGACATCCCAAGATTGTTGATAAAGTCAAAAGTTCAAAAATATTCTTGAAGAAGACTGTGGTAAACCAGTTTTGCTGCCAAGAAAGCTACACATATGGGCACATGAAATTCCCAGGAGCCAAGTTTGGGAGGGAGAAGGCTTCCTGTCAGCTGTCAAATCATACTTGCTGTGTTTTGCTCTTAGAGCAGTTGACAGACTGCCATGAACTGTGAGGAGAGGGAGGATGAAGAGGGGGATGCTCGGGGAATCGAAAGTAGAGACTGAACCATCTCGAGATGCTGCCCCAAGGTCATTCGGGTGGAAGAAGGAGGGAGCCGCATACCAAGCTGTGCTTGGACTGAAAACATCTTGCATAGACTTGATTGGTTACAGTGGGGTAACCAATCAAGTCCAATTGAGCAATAAGGGACAGTTGGGTGGGTGGAGAATTGAATGTAGGGATTTTGACCTGCAATTCTCGGTTCTGGCTATGCAAAAGTGCAATACTTTTGATCTCTAATAAAACTATGCCTGTCTCAACAAATGGAGCCAAGGAGCGTTTAAATTTAGAGGTATAACAAAATTTGAGAGAGAATTTTTATAAAATGTTTTATAGATGGCACTTAGACCCTAAGAAATTATCATGTATGTACTCGAATTTACAAGCTAAATGTTGGAGATGTGAATGTAATGATGCAACCTATTATCATATATGGTGGACTTGTAAGAAAATCAAGGCATTTCGAATAAAAATTTGGTGGGTGATGCAGAACATTTTGAAAAGAAGGTTGAAATTTACTCCTCATTTGTTTCTATTGGGTATAACTACGGACTGTACAGTTTCAGAGACTAAATTGAACTTGAACTTAATATCAGCAGCTAGGCTGCTGGTAGCTCAATATTGGAAGAAGGACTCTTTGCCTACTATTGAAGAGTGGATATTGAAAGTAACAAACCTAGCAGAAATGGCAAAAATCTCGGCGTACTTGAAGGACCACACGCAAGAAAGATACGTATCGGAATGGAGAAGATGGATTGATTATATTCAAAATAAGTATCAGACAAGAAAATATCAAATAGCTTATGAATGAATGTTAGTATTAGAAGTATTTGGTTATCTGTTCTGGAGTTAAGGTTTCAGTGGGGGAGGTAGTACTTTGAGGATAAGTAGATTAATCTAGTTTATGTTTGATTAAATGAAATACCTTGTAGTTTGCTCTGGGAAGTTGGGGGGGAGGGTGGGATGAAGGGGGGGGAAGGGTGGGGGGAACAGGGGGAATTTTTTTTTGTTCCTTTTTGTAAAACTTTTCAATAAATAAATTTAGAGGTATAAGTTGTGGCCAGCCTGACAACTTTTGATGAGTACTTGCCTGGGAGAACGTCAAGAAGTTACAAACAAGGTTGAGGGGGTTTCCATATTCTTGCTTTAAAAAAACGACATGGATATCTCCAGCAAAGCGCCAACAATCGTACCCCATTTGAGGGAGTCCTTATTGTTTAGTATCAAATGCAAGAAGTTTGGGTGCTTAGATCTGGCTCACGGGGCCACCCTGGAAACAGCAAAGGACTGTCCCACGGTGCCTCTGCCAGCAAAAGCAGAGCTCAGGAGGGCCGCGTGCCCAAGGTCAAACACAACCCCAATGCACCCCTCAATGAAATCGAATTTGACACCCCTGGTTTAGCACATTTGCAACCTAGTCTGATGCTTTTTCCAGCATTCTCTCCTAAAATTGGAGGCCGCGCTGTCACCCCACCAAAAATAACAACGAAGGACAGCGATTACGAGCCAGCTGAATTATATTGGCTCCTCTCTTCTTCTTCTTCTTCTTCTTCTTTTTTTTTTTTTTTGCATTTAAAAATAAAATTAATGCACGCCACGGCCCATTTGGCAAAGAGGACACAGCCTCCATTCAAAAAGCTCTTGAATAAGGAGCTGTATAACTCGGTCGTACTTCAAATGGTATGCATGTACGTTTTGAAGCGTTCCTTGTCTTGGCTTTCGGGGAAAATGGGGAAAACCTGTGGTTCAAGGCATTTTTTTTTAGCACCAAATCCACTCAGAGATTTCCCATGTATCCAGATTAGAATTCTAAAGAGCTGCATCCAGATCTGATTAAACGCATATTTTACGGGAACTTCAGGGTTATCGGCTTACAAGGCGAGAAGACAGCATTGAGTCAGGAACGCAAAGGTACCCTTTGGGAGAGGAAAAACTCCATTTATTGCAAGCTGCAGAGTTTGGGAAAATTTAGTGTAATCTTAAAGGGGTCCCCAAATTCTCTAGCTCATCACCCCCTCACCCTTCATGAAGTTTTAGATTGTTCATAGACCCCCAAATATTTATTATATGAAAATAATTTAATAAATACTTTAACTATTGGTGCTACTACCCTGTTTCCCCGAAAATAAGACCCAACTGGAAAATAAGCCCTAGCATGATTTTTCAGGATGCTCGTAATATAAGCCCTACCCCAAAAATAAGTCCTAGTTAAGATCGCCAGCAGACAGAGGTGTTTAGTATTGTATTTCCCCCAAAATAAGACCTAACCGGAAAAAAAGTCATAATGTGTCTTTTGGAGCAAAAATTAATATAAGACCCGGTTTTATTTTGGGGGAAACATGGTACTAATAATGACCACTCAAAGCCACTGGCTGACCATTTATCCTTAGGTAACACCATCTCCCTGCCAGCCTTCAAAATTAGGGATTGGTGTGAAGTTCTAAAGAAACCCCAAAAGATGAATTGAACCCAATCAATCAAGCTTCCATCATTTATCAATTGCTTATTGGCCCCCTGATGTTTACTGAACCTCTTTTGACCCTGGAATATTTATCAACCCCTTGGAAAGTCTCAAATAGGATTGATATTATCCACTTTCGAGAACCCTCTGTCAACTCACAAACCATCCTTGACCTGCTCTCGAGTTGCCACAGGCCAAGGGAGATGGAAAACCAAGGAAACTGCACAGCAGCCAAAGACAGATGCACATCCCACGCTTATCTCTTTCAAGGCTGTATCCCAGGGTTACCTACAGCAGCCAGAGGGGAGTGACCTCTCCAACCCATGAAATTGCTCCGTTGGTGAATGTGATTGATGACATACCCTGGGGGGAGGGGGGAAACAGGGTCATAATTGGAGCATAAATTATGTAGGGTCAGAGTTGGCCTCACTTGGGAACTCTTAATAAATAACTGGATTTCTTTTGAAGCTTGGCTCGAGGCTCGTGATTTAATTAGGGCATCCATTGGAACCCTGACACCCTGGTTTAGATCAGTAGATCAACCACAGATTAAAAAAAAAGTCTGAGGAAACCATGGGAGATTTCAGTAGAGATCAGTTTAATTTTTAAAAAAAATCCTCAAGTCAATTGGAGATGGGGAGAGGATAAATCTACCTTCTGGCATTTGGGCTCAATCTACGAATAACCTCTCTTGTAACATAGGCTGATGTGAGTTGTATTTCACACAACCTCTGTCTTGCAGGCAAAGATGACCTCTGAGTTCATCTTCAACCTGACCCTGGGGATCAAAAACAAGCCATTCTAGCATGATCTCCCTTTGCAAAGCTCACAAAAAACCCAGAGTCATGAGTAAGAGTAGTGTAGAGTAGAGTAGAGTAGAGTAGAGTAGAGTAGAGGAATGGAATGGAATGGAATGGAATGAAATGGAAAATGGAAAATGGAAAATGGAAAATGGAAAATGGAAAATGGAAAATGGAAAATGGAAAATGGAAAATGGAAAATGGAAAATGGAAAATGGAATAGAGTAGAATAGAAGATGGAATGGGATGGGAGGGAAGGGAAGGGAAGGGAAGGGAAGGGAAGGGAAGGGAAGAGAAGAGAAGAGAAGAGAAGAGAAGAGAAGAGAAGAGAAGAGAAGAGAAGAGAAGAGAAGAGAAGAGAGAAGAGAAGAGAAGAGAAGAGAAGAGAAGAGAAGAGAAGAGAAGAGAAGAGAAGAGAAGAGAAGAGAAGAGAAGAGAAGAGAAGGTTCTTTATTGGCCAAGTGTGATTGGATGCACAAGGAATTTGTCTAACACAGCATGGCATCTCCACCAACAGTCAACATGAGTCCAACAAGACAGAAGAAACATCAACCAAATTTTCACACTTACTCGGACACCCGGGGTTCCAGGAACACCAGGGGGGCCTTCTTTTCCTTGGACCCCATCTTGCCCTTTGTCTCCACGTTCCCCTTCTGGGCCTGCTTGTCCTTTGTCACCCTGAAAGAGAGACAAATGGGTAACACTCTTTTCCTTTTGTTCAGGAAGAAGGATGACAGCCACTGTTTTTTCTCTTCCTCTGAATTCACCATGTTCTCTTCTACACATGTGTAGAAATATAAAGAGGATTCAAATGGCCAAAATAGACATCCAGGGGTGGGATTCAGCCGGTTCAGACTGGTTCGGGAGAATCAGATGTTAATTTTACATCTGGTTCACTGAACTGGTACTTGCAAGGACTGGCTGGCCCCACCCCTCCCAGGAGTCTCCACGCAGCCCATTTTGGATGCCAGGTAAGTGCAGGATCCATGCAGAGGCTCTGGGAGGGTGAAAAACAGACCTCTTCGAAGTTCCAGGAGTCCGGAAACAGATGGTTTCCGGCCTCCAGAGGACCTCCAGAGCTCCGGGAGACCATTTTCGCCCTCCCAGAAGCTTGAGGAAAAGCCTCCAGCGCTTGGGAAGGAAGAAAAATGGGCCTACCCGAAGTACCGGAAGTCTGAAAACGGCCCATTTCCGGCCTCCGGAGAGCTTCTGGAGCCCAGAGGAGGCCATTTTCGGCCTCCCGGAGGCTCAAGGAAAGCCTCCGGAATCTGGGGAGGGCAAAAACACCCTCTCCTGTAATGCAGGAGGCTGAGTAGGCCCCGCCCACCATGGCCACACCTGCCCAGCAACCAGGCAGAGAACTGGTTGTTAAATTTCTGAATCCCACCCCTGGATTCATCCTACAGGAGAAGACCTTGGGGAAGTTAGAGTCAGAGAAACAGGATCAGGTTCTAAACCAATCAAAAGAAGGGAAGAAAAACAAGATACCTTGAGTCCATCTGGTCCCGCTAAGCCACTGTCTCCTTCAAGACCAGGTTCTCCCTTATAAGAAACATGGAAAGATCATTAGAACTTCTGTGT
The DNA here is from genome assembly GCF_029215685.1 of Pituophis catenifer annectens. Classification (NCBI taxonomy): domain Eukaryota; kingdom Metazoa; phylum Chordata; class Lepidosauria; order Squamata; family Colubridae; genus Pituophis; species Pituophis catenifer. The sequence continues at coordinate 5,417,323 of NW_027256897.1, read as the reverse complement.
TGGTCAGATAGTTCCTTCTACCTTCCCAGAATTGCTGTACACCCAAATTAATTTCCTTTGAATGAGCTTTATTTATTCCAGAGTGTAATGATGGCATTGGAAGGTGCCATCATTCCCAACAAGGCTCGATCTCACCCCTTGACGTTCTCACCAGTGGAGAACTTCAAATGCACCATTAGCAAATCCCAACCTTTCATTTGGAACTGACTTCTGCTCAAAATTAACCTTCCTTCAAAGTCAAGGAAAAAAAGTCTAATGTTTCTTGAGCTGCCCACACGGATGAAATCAAATTTGGCAGAAGATGGGAGCTTACTCCAGAACAAATAGAAGAGAATCTACGTAGCTCATGGGTTGAGCTGTGGAGTCCTTGGAGCTCTCTGAGCTTGGTGGTTTCCTCGCAGAAGTTTCATGACCCAACTAGATAGCAGCAGCAGCATCCCTGGGAGCAAATCCCACACTCACGAACAATGATGATGTTATCTAGTTGAGTAATGAAACTTCTGCAAGAAAACCACCAAGCTTAGAGAGCATCAAGAACTCCAGTTATTTCAGAACCATTATAAAATCCATATATCTTATTGGGACAATAAATGTCAACATGTCCATGCAGTTAGAGGAAGAGGGACATGGATAGAATAGAATATAGAATAACAGAATTGGAAGGGACCTTGGAGGTCTTCTAGTCTAACCCCCTGCCAACTCCCTACACCACTTCAGACAAATGGTTGTCCAATCTCTTCTTAAAATCTTCCAGTATTGGAGCATTTACAACTTCTGGAGGCAAGTTGTTCCACTGATTGATTGTTCTCACTGTCAAGAAATTTCTTCTTAGTTCTAGGCTGCTTCTCTCCTTGATTCGTTTCCACCCGTTGCTTCTTGTCCTGCCCTCAGGTGCTTTGGAGAACAGGTTGACTCCCTCTTCTTTGTGGCAACCCCTGAGATATTGGAAGACTGCTATCATAGGATAGTTTTCTACTTACCCGTTGGCCAACCAATCCTTGCTCTCCAGGAATCCCCAGTGGACCAAAGTCGCCCTAAAAGAAGAGAAGAGCTTTTTAAAGTTAGCTTTCAAGACATGTTAAGAAGAGGGAGGAACATGTGTGAAGACTTGTTGTGGCCCGCCAGTGGCCAGCAGAGCTGGCAACAGATTCAGACAGTGAGGAGGTTGGGGAGGAATGTGGGCCAGTCCTGGAGTCTGGGGAAGGCTCAGACAAGGGCTCTGAGTCGGAGGCAGAGAGGAGGCCAAGGCCATCTGATAGTTCTTTGCTGCCTCCGGAGCCTCAGAAGTCTGACATCAGCAAGGCAGAAGAACAGTGGGAGCCTGTTCCCAGTGTGCGCATGTGCAGAACTGCCAGAAAACAGGAACAATTAAGGAAACAGGGTCGACTTGGGAGTAAGGCTTGGAGATGATTGGCCCCTCCCATAAAACATAAAAGAGAAGTGAACGGGACATGAGCTTTTGCAGGAAGCAATTAGTTCATCTGGTCGATAAAAGCGCTGGAAAAGCTCTGTTTGACTCTGTGCTAAGTTTGGCCTTGCCCTGCATGTGGCAATTAGTTCTCTGGCAGTGTTCCAAGGGAGATAAGGTGGGTGTTTGTAAACACTCCCCTGATAGACTGCTTGAGAAGCCTTTCAGACTAGGAATAACAATAATTCACAGCCATTTGAATTAAAACTAATTTTGTGCTGTTTGCTTTCTAAGGAAGCCTAGATCAGAACAAGACCAATTGCCAAGAAGGATATCAGAAAGTCAATTTGGGGGCATAGGAGGCGGGGCTTATAGTGCAAGGGGTAGAATCTATAAGACGATGTTCCAACATGTTCCAGATGCAAGTGATAGTCCAAAAAGGCAAATGAAAGTTTGCCAAACATCAAAAAACCAACTTACACCCAAATCAAACCATACCATGCAGTGGTGGGTTTTAAAAATTTTTACTACCAGTTCTATGGGTGTGGCTTGGTGGGCACGGCAGGGGAAGGATACTATAAAATCTCCATTCCCTCCCCAATCCAGGGGAAGGTTACTGCAAAATCCCCATTTCCTCCCAATCAGCTGGGACTTGGGAGGTAGAGAATAGATGGGAGCAGGGCCAGTTAGAATTTTTACTACCGGTTCTCCAAACTACTCAAAATTTCCGCTACCAGTTCTCCAGAACTGGTCAGAACCTGATGAAACCCACCTCTGATACCATCCTTCTTTCTGGATCTTCATTCTGAAAATTCCCCACTTCTTCTAGTTACGCTAAGAAAGAAGTTTAAACCCCACGATGCCATGTGATAAAAGCAAAGACGCAACCGTTCGTATCGCAACAAATAAGCCCCGAAGACTGGTTTGGAGGTTGCAACGAGACAAAAATCATCATTAAGTTAAATGCAGAAATACATAAAGCTCGTTCGAACGAAATTCATTGGGCGTACGGTTATTCTGGGAAGGTAGAAGGAACCATCTGAGTTCCAAAAGTCTATGGAAATTGTCAGTCATCCAGATCACGGCTGTCCCAAAGATACTTTTTCAAGAGGCAGTTTTTCTTTTTTTTTTTCTCTGAAGACATTTCCCAATTCAAGAAGAAGTTGAATTCCAAAGCACCTGAAGGCCAGACAAGGAATAATGGATGGAAACTGACCAAGGAGAGATTTCCTTATTCTGGAAATAAGGATGAAGTTTCTGACCGTGAGAACAATCAACCAATGGAACAGAAGTTGTGGGAGCTTCATCCTTGGAAGCTTTCAAGAAGAGACTGGATTGCCATATGTCAGAAATGGTATAGGGCTTCCTACTTGAGCTGGGGGTTGGACTAGATGACCTACAAGGTCCCTTCCAACTCTGTTAATCTGTAAAGGCTATTGAGACTGTAGAAAGAGTGCAGAGAAGAGCAACCAAGATGATGAGGGGAATGGAGGCTAAAACATATGAAGAACGGTTGCAGGAACTGGGCATGGCTGGTCTAGTGAAGAGAAGGACCAGGGGAGACAGGATAGCATCTTCCAATATTTGAGGGGCTGCCACAGAGATGAGGGGGCCAAGCTATTTTCCAAAGCACCTGAAGGCCAGATAAGGAATAATGGATGGAAACTGACCAAGGAGAGATTCAACCTGGAAATAAGGATGAATTTTCTGACCGTGAGAACAATCAACCCGTGGAACAGAAGTTGCCTTCAGAAGTTGTGGGAGCTTCATCCCTGGAAGCCTTCAAGAAGAGATTGGACTGCCATCAGTCAGAAGTGGTGTAGGATCTCCTGCTTGGGTTGGGGGGTTGGACTAGATGACCTACAAGGTCCCTTCCAACTCTTGTTAATCTGGGCTCAGGAGAAAAGTGACAGAACAGATGGACGTAAACAAAGCTCCTTAGATGAGAAGCGCGAAGTCTTCAAAGAAAAACCAGAAAGTCTAGTTGCCTCTTGGAATAAAAAGCACCTTTGGGACATCTGACTAAAACATGAGTTTTGAACATCATGGAAGTGGTAAAATTAGATTGTTTGCTTTAATGCTGTCTTTTAAGAAGACAGAACTCCAAAATGCAGTTCCTTGAAAGAACAGCTTGTGAGCTGCTAACCGTAAGCATACACCAGTTTTTTTAGAAGAAAGACTGAAGACCTCTCCTACAGATGAAAAATGTGCTTCCTGTTTGAAACATGAGCTTGCTCTCCAGGAGTCTGTCTGTTGGAGGAGGTGGAAAGACAGCAAATAAAGGTTGTTTTTTTTTTTTTAAATTCCTGAGATGGTAAAAGGAGGAGGTGGATAAACATCATGCAGGACCAACAGAGATGAAAAGGAGAGATGGAGAGAAGGTCTGAAGGTCTGAAGACACAGTAGCTCCAGCAATGTCTTGGGAAGCTTTCCAAAGCAAACAGACCAGCTGGAGGAGAAAAGCACAAGAAGCTGGAAGGAAGCGGAATGGAATGGAATGGAATGGAATGGAATCTCATAATCTTGAACTGCAAGGTGTAATCTCTTTCCTCCCTTACCTCCCATCCATCCATCCATCCATCCATCCATCCATCCATCCATCCTTCTTTCCTTGCTCCCTCCCTCCCTTTCTTTTCCTTCCTTCGTTCCCACCCTCCCACCCTCCCTCCCTTCTTCCTTTCCTCCCTTCCTTCCCTCCTTCCCTCCCTCCTTCCTCCTTTCCTTCCTTCCTCCCTCCTTCCCTCTCTATTTCCTCCTTCTCCTTTCCTTCCTCCCTCCCTCCCTCCTTCCTTCTCTCTCTTCCTTCCTTCCTCCTTTCCTTCCTTCCTCCCTCCTTCCCTCCTTTTCTTCCTTCCTCCCTCCCTCCCTCCTTCCCTCCCTCCCTCCCTTCCTTCCTTTCCATCCATGATTTATATATATCAAAAAGCAATCAAATTCTTGGATCAGATCTTGGCTCAGAAATGAGCTGGAACCCCTTCTTTTGCCTTCATACTGCCATGACTTTGATCAGGGGTGGGCAAATGTAGCTCTTTTACAACCTGTGGACTTCAACTCCCAGAATTCCTGAGACACCCAAGCTGTCTGAGACAGCCAAGCTGGCTCAGGAATTCTGGGATTTGAAGTCCACAGGTTGTAAAAGAGCTACATTTGCCCACCCCTGGTCATCAACTACAACACACCCAGCGTCAGCTGGCATAACAGAGGCAAGAGTCCTTGGTCACCTAAAGAGAAAGGAAGATCTTCGCTCTCCCTTACCTTCATGCCAGGTTCTCCCGGAAGCCCTCGCTGTCCTGCTGCACCAGGAGGTCCCTGGAAGAGGAAGAGGAAGGAAGAAAAATAAATAAATAGAGAAGACCCAACCCAGAACATGCTGGAGAGAAGCAATGAGATTGCTTCTTTTTTCACCCAGAGGAAAAGAGCTGAATGGCAAATCGTTCATTTCCAGAATAACAAAGCTTTCAAGTCTTCTGCTCTTGATATCAACCAGGGATGGGCTGCTGGGGGTTCATAGGGGTTCGGGAGAACCTCTAGCTAAGATTCTGTGCAGTTCGGAGAACCCCCAAATCCCACTCCTGGCTGGCCCCTCCCACCCTGCCCCACCCAGTTTTGGATGTAGGATGCAGGGTACACATAGAGGCTCAGGGAGGGTGAAAAACGGGCCTATCAAAAGTTTGGGAGGGTCTCCGGAGCCTGGGGAGGCTGTTTTTGCCCTTCTGGAGACTCCAGGACAGCCTCCGGAGCCTGGGGAGGGCAAAAATACCCCCCCGGTCATTGTATAGGAAGCCGACTAGGCCACACACACCATGGCTACGCCCACCAAGCAACCGGGCAGAGAAACCCTTGCTAAAATTTTTGAAGCCGACCCCTGATATCAACCATCATCTGTCCTCCCTGACTTTCTAATACAGGGTGCATCTCAAAGTTCAGTTTTTTTGGGGGGATTCCCAAAAGCTGGGTGGATTCCGGAAAATTGTAGAAAAATGAGAGGGAGGTGGAAGTCATATCCTACCTTATGTCCAATTTCTCCCATAATTCCTGGTGGGCCTGGTGGGCCTTGGGGTCCCTGAAAAGACAGGCACACAATGTTAAGAACATACAAAGCCTTCTGCTGAACTGGACCAGGATCTTAAACGTATATGATGGATGAGCTGGTTGACAGACAGACACAAATTGCGAGTTGGAGATTCAACATACACAGAATCATTTCTGACGGTCCCTCCAAAGTTTTCAATCAAATCGCAATTTCTGTTCATCGCAAGAACTGCATTTCCTTCATTGCTTTTCATCAAATTAAATCAAATATAGGTGCTGGGTTCAATAGAAGACCTCATTTTGGCCAAAATGTTAAGGGAATGGACCAAGCAGAAAGAAATGCATCTTCTTCATAGAAGACCTCTTCTCGTCTTCAGAGAAGACCTCATTTTGGCCAAAATGTTAAGGGAATCTTCTGGTGTCTTCAGAGAAGACCTCATTTTAGTCAAAATGTTAAGGGAATCTTCTGGCGTCTTCAGAGAAGACCTCATTTTGGCCAAAGTGTTAAGGGAATGGACCAAGTAGAAAGAAATGCATCTTCTTCATAGAAGACCTCTTCTTGTCTTCAGAGAAGACCTCATTTTAAGGGTTAAATTTTAAATTTTTTAGATTTTATTTTGTATTGTGGCTTGTGTTTTTATTATTGTGAGCCGCCCTGAGTCCATTGGGAGATAGGACGGCATATAAGCCGAAGAAAATAAATAAATAAATAAATTTGGTCAAAATGTTAAGGGAATGGACCAAGCAGAAAGAGATGCAACAATGCTGGGGCTCCTTTGAAGAAGACTTCTCACGTTCTTCTACATGGCTGCTCAGATAGGAATAATCAAGAGTGGGGTTGAAGAGTGGACAGGAGTGGAGAGAAAAAGTAGAGGTCCATTTGTGGTACTTGCCAAGTCTCCAGGAGGTCCTTTTGTTCCTTGGGGTCCAGAAGATCCTTGGATGCCCTGCAATGAAACAAGCCAATGGAAGAGACCAAGCTCTAAACGAGATACAACTTCACTCATAAATTTAATTGCCTTTCAATTTTTCCGCTCCTCCAAATGAAGTAATTCAGCTTTATAAGTGAACAGAAGGCAGATTTTTGGGTAGAGCCTTGGTAGTACAGTGGTCTAAGGCACCCTGTTATTAAGCTGGTTATTAAGAGCAGATGCCTGCAATTACTGCAGGTTCGAATCTCGCCAAGGCTCAAGGTTGACTCAGCCTTCCATCCTTTCTAAGGTAGGTAAATTGAGGACCCAGTTGTGGGGGCAATAAGCTGACTTTGTATAAATATACAAAAGGATGAAGGCTATTGCTGAGCACATTGTGGTCAACCTGGTCTTCTCTCCGGAGAAGGGCGGCATATAAATCAAAATTAAAATAAAAAAAAAATAAAAAGATTTTTTAAAAATGATGATGATGATGATGATGAATGATTTTTCAAGCCACCACTATTAATTACAAATAATGCATGAAAGTTAATTATATCATCGGGGAAATTTGCTTTCGAAATCTTTTTTGCGCATCAAGCAAAACTGATGTGGGGAAAGGGCACCGAACTTAATGAGAACTTTCAAATATAAAATAAAAATTTAAATAATCCAAAGTGATACAGAAGTGGAAGAAGCTCCTCAGTGACGTTGAAAATCAGAAATCAAGACCCGAGGGAGGGAGGGAGGGAGGGAGGGAGGGAGGGAAGGAAGGAAGGAAGGAAGGAAGGAAGGAAGGAAGGAAGAAAGAAAAGGAGGAGGAAGAGGAGGAGGAGAAAATTGAAGAGGAGGAGGAAGAAGAAGAGAAGGAGGAGGAGGAAGAGGAAATTGAGGAGGAGGAAGAAGAAGAAGAGGAGGAGGAAGAGGAAGAGGAAGAGGAAGAGGAAGAGGAAGAGGAAGAAGAAGAAGAAGAAGAAGAAGAAGAAGAAGAAGAAGAAGAAGAAGAAGAAGAAGAAGAAGAAGAAGAAGAAGAAGAAGAAGAAGAAGAAGAAGAGAAAATTAAAGGAAGGGGAAAAAACCCTCCCTAATCCAACTTTACTAGCCTGGATCAAAGTCCATAAATGGGGGAAATTCATACAGATTCTCTCCATTACTGCCTCTGATAACCTATTAAGTCTTCTTGTTATGAGGCAAGATGAAGGATGGACTTACAGGGAAGCCACGAGATCCGGTCTCTCCCATTTCACCGATCTTTCCCTACAAACACAAAGACTTGAATTCAGGTGGAAGATCAGAGCCGAGTCTTGCCAAGATACCATAAACATCTCAAACACTTTTAGATCCCTTCAAAAATACTGAACGTACCTCTTGACCGTCCAATCCTGGTTTACCTGGATGACCTGGGAGGCCCTGTTAATAAGATCATAACAAAAGGAAGAGGGTTTTTTAAAAAAAAAAATGCAAGAAAGGTTCAATTTTGAGGAATGATTGAGTCTGTGCACCTCTATAACTGTCTGGCTTGGCTCTGCAACCCAACATGACAGACAGAGACTTCAGAGGATAATTAGAACTGCAGAAAAAACAGTTGCTACCAACCTGCCTTCCATGGAGGACCTGTCTACTGCACGAGTCAAAAAGAGGGCTGTGAAAATATCTACAGACCCCTCGCATCCTGCACATAAACTGGTCCAACTCCTACCCTCAAAATGACGCTATAGGGCACAGAACAACTAGACACAAGGACAGGTTATTCCCAAACGCCATCACTCTGCTTACCAGCTAAAAGGCTGCGCTACTATTAATCTTCTCATCGTTCCTATCACCCATCTCTTCTCACTTATGACTGTATGACTGTAACTTGTTGCTGTATCCTTACAATTTATATTGTTTCCTAGTATGATTCAATTGCTTATTTGTACCCTATGACTATCATTAAGTGTTGTATCTTATGATTCTTGACGAATGTATCTTTTCTTTTTATGTACACTGAGAGCATATGCACCAAAGACAAATTCCTTGTGTGTCCAATCACACTTGGCCAATAAAAGAATTCTATTCTATTCTATTCTATTCTATTCTATTCTATTCTATTCTATTCTATTCTATTCTACTCTACTCTACTCTACTCTACTCTACTCTACTCTACTCTACTCTACTCTACTCTACTCTACTCTACTCTACTCCACTCCACTCCACTCCACTCCACTCCACTCCACTCCACTCCACTCCACTCATTATTCTATTCTATTCTGTTCTGTTCTGTTCTGTTCTGTTCTGTTCTGTTCCGTTCCGTTCCGTTCCGTTCCGTTCCATTCCATTCATTAGTCTAGTCTAGTCTAGTCTAGTCTAGTCTAGTCTAGTCTAGTCTATTCTTACGATTTATATTGATTGTTTCCTAGTATGATTTGATTGCTTATTTGAACCCTATGACTATCGTTAAGTGTTGTACTTTATTATTCTTGACAAATGTATCTTGACTTTTTATGTATACTGAGAGCATATGCACCAAAGACAAATTCCTTCTGTGTCCAATCACACTTGGCCAATAAAAAATTCTATTCTATACTACTCTATTTTCTTCCCTTTTCCCATCTGGCCATTCTCCCAAAGAACAGAGAGAAAATCCACTCTATTTAAGGCGATGGGGAAAAAAGGACACGTGGTGGAATTCTCCCAGTTGACCAAAGTCTAAAGTATAAATTTAGCATCCAGAGCTCTCTTTCTTGCCTTGCCTTCTTGCAAATTTTTTTAAAAAATCTTGCATGCAACAAACTAGAACATCGTGGAGATGAGTTTGGGGCCAGTTTTCTCCCTAACGGACCATGTAGAGAAATGGGAAGCTATTTTGAGAACATGGGTTAGTCTGTGCTCAGTCTGTGTGGAAGGAAATACTAAATCTCAGCCTATGTGTTTGGCAAGGAAGAAAGACTTCCTAACTCTCTATGCTCTGTAGAAGTATCGGGAACGTTATTCCTCTCTCGTGGAGCTTTGTAGCACATTGATTCTGAGATCTATCATTGGAGGCTTTCGAAAATAGACTATACAACCATTTGACCAAGATAGTATAAGGCAGTGATGGCTAACCTTTTTGCTGTCGCGTGCCAAAAGCGGGGGGACTGTGGTGGGGGCACATGTGCATGGGCCCACACCCATAATTCAATGTGCCCCGTGTCCCCCCCATGCATGCGCACATGACTTCCCCGCATATGCATGCACAACCCCCATGCGCCCCGTTTTGGGCCTAGCAGGCCTCCCTAAAGCCTCCGGAGGCCAGAAACTGCCTGTTTCCCAACTTCCGGTGGGCCCACAAGAGATCTAAGTCCAACCCATCTTCAATTCCTTTCTTAACTCCCGCTAATTTCCTTTGACCATTAGTAGTTCAGATTCTTGTATAGAGCTTTAGCTTGCAATAAATCTTTATACTCATTTGAACCTCCTGATTTCCCCCGGCACTTGACACTAGTAATTCAAATCTGAATGAAACATAAGCTGCTTTGCCCACCTCTCAGTCTCAGGAGAATACAGAATAAGAGAGACCTTGTAGGTCATTTAGTCTAACCCCCGGTCAAGCCAGGAGACCCTGTACCATTTCTGACAAATAGCTGTTCGGTCTCTTCTTGAAAGCCTCCAGTGAGGGAGCTCCCACAACTTCTGAAGGCAAGTTCTTCTCTTGGTTGATTGTTCTCACTGTCTGAAAAGTTCTCCTTATTTCTAGGTTGCTTCTCTCTTTGATTGGTTTCCATCCATTGTTCCTTGTCTGGCCTTCTAGTCCTTTGGAAAATAGCTTGACCCCCTCCTCTCTGTGGCAGCCCCTCAAATACTGGAAGACTGCTAGACTAGCCAACTGTTCTTGCAACAGTAATAGAATCAAATCATCGGACACAGAACAACAGGAGTAGCAAAGACATTCAATGTTGACACTTCCTGTGCGTGATTTCTGTAGCCTGGCACAGAACCATGGCAAAGGTCCAGTCTATGCCTTCCAGCAGTGCAAGAGGCCAACCGTGGCACGTGTCCAAGAATGACTCTGCATTTTTGATTGGAGGAAGGGGGAAATGACTCACCTTCGGTCCTTGGGGCCCCGCTTCACCTGGTGTTCCATCAGGACCTCGAGCACCCTTGGAGAGGTGGAAAAAAAACACACCCAGGTCACAAATATAAGCACACCCTTTACATGCTACCCTGTTTTCCCCAAAATAAGACATCCCCTGATAATAAGCCCAATCGGACTTTTGAGCGCATGGCAATAAGGCCAAGCACTTATTTCAGGGTTCAAAAAAATATAAGACAAGGTCTTATTTTCGGGGAAACATGGTTCAAAAAAAAGAAGATCAAAGGGGTTTAACCAGTGGTGGGATTCAAGTAATTTAACAACAGGTTTGCCCAAGGTCAGATTGGCTGCTGTGGGAGGCGTGGCCCTCCAGCTCCACCACAAATTTGGGACAAGCCTCCCGCAACGGCCAACCTGACCCTGGGCGAATTGGTTGTTAAATTACTTCCAGCACCAGACAGGGGGTGGAAGGGAAGCACCCAGGCTACCGCGGCCTTTCATTGGGGCACGTGGAGGGAGACAGGGCTCCTCTTGCTGTCTCTTTTCCCCTCCTCGCCGGGCATGGCAGGGCTTCCTGCCCCTCACTTCAGCCGGTTTATTGAACTCCAGAAAAATTTAGCTACTGGTTCTACCAAACTGGTACGAACTGGCTGAATCCCACCACTGGGTTTAACTATAGGTACCTCTCTGATGCTAGAAATCTAATCCAGGCTGTTAATAAGCCATGTTAATGTATACTTTCATTTGGCTGCGGTGCAATCACTCTTCGGCATCACTCGTGGGAAGAAGGGAGGGTTTCACCTCTTGTTCTGACCTAGGCTTCACAAAATCACGAAACAGACTCCTTATCCTGACAAAACCTGTTTTTATTTGGCTAATGTGAATTCCTAGCATTCACCTCCAGCAAAGTCCCGGCAAACAGTCTTTCAAGGGTGAATTGCAACCACAGACTTTATCAGGCCTTGGAGAGTTGCCAGGCCGATAGCTTCCAAGTGCCACCTTGTACAAGGAAATATTTGGCAAGGAGTCTCTGTGAGGCACCAACTCAGATAAGCAAATCTTCCCACTAATAAACGAACTAATTGTCTCCTGCAAACACCACTCCCCTTTCACTCCTATTTATTCCCTATGGGAGGGGCCATTCAGTGTCCACTTGTGCCTTTACTCCCGAGTTGACCCCTGTTCCTTAATTGTTTCCTTCTCTTGACAGCTCTGTGCATGTGCACATTGGGAACAGGCTCCAGCTGTCCTTCTGTCCCACTTATCTCCGACTCCGAAGGTAGCTGATAACTGTCAGACAGCCTGGCCCCATCTCTGCCTCTGACGCGGAGCCTTCCCCAGACTCTAGGACTGGCCCATGTTCCTCCCCAACCTCCTCACTGTCTGAGTCTGCCGCCAGCTCCACTGGCCGCTGGCAGGACACAACACCTCTTTTCCCATATTTTAACCCACCTATTTTATATTGGCAAACTCTGTCACTGAATTTGGGGACCCCGTTTCAAAGGCACCTGCAGACCCCATTTTTCCTTCTATGTATTTGTTTAGTATCCCACTTCTATCCTGCGCTTCCATGTTGGAAGCTGAAGGTTCCCTTCTTGTCTATGTGAGGTGTGTGAGAGAAACAGTCCATCATCCTGGTCAAGAAGGGCTTTGAATCCAGACACACAGAAGTCCAAGTGTTTAGCCATGACGCTGCCCAAAGAAAAGGAAATGTAGACATATCAGTCCTTATTGTTTGAAGAACTTCTCCCATGGAACGTTTCTGAGGCAGGATCTTCTTCCCACAATGGAGAAGGCATCTCAGCAAGCTTTTAGAACCTGGCAAACTATTAATGCACAGATTGGTCAGGAGCGAAGGAGGAAACAGAACCAAGTTTCATAGACCAGCTTCAAGTTTGGAGTCAAACCATGATCTGAACATCAATGTGTGACCCAATTTGCTGAAGGGTGGGGGGAGTGACATGGTTTAGGACATGGGAGAAGAAAACCAGTCTGCTAAAACAAGCAAAACCCTGACTCACAGCTTCATTTTGATGGACAGAAGCCTACTGCCTCTCGTCTTGTCATTTCTTTTTGATTTCCTCCTTGATATACAGTAGTTCTTCCGTTCACTCAAGAACTCAACTGCAGAAATGTCAAATGAGTAAAATGATAAGCAAAAGATCTCTTAATTCAGGGAAAAGTTGAAGATATAGAAGAAGAGATGGCCTGGAGCAAGGGGTAGTGGTGGCTTTTATTACAGCAAGAAAGGGTCACCATTAGATGACCAGAAAGACCAGGTTGGGGACAGATCCTCCAGGAGAAGTTCTATCACTGTGGTCACCGAGAGATGGCCCTCATTTGATGGTGTGTGGATCGATCAATCAGGAATCAACCCATCCAGAAGTGGAAATAGATACCTTGTAGGTGGACTTCAACTCTTGGTCAGGAACCTGCAGCTCTGGAGTCGCATGCGGCTCTTTCGCTCCTCTGCTGTGGCTCCCTGTCACTCAAAATATGCGTCACAACCGCCAATATGTGACACCCGCCGGCATGTGATTTATTGAGCTTTTCAACGCCCGGGAGGCCAACCATGGATAAATCCAAGAAAAGAAAAGTTTCAGAAGAAAACAGAACATTTAACTCAACTACATATGCTAGTTTTGTGGCCGCTCAAGAAATAGTCAGGCACGGGAAGGGTTTTGTGGCTCCCGGTGTTTTCTTTTCTGTGGGAAACGGGTCCAAATGGCTCTTGGAGTGTTTAAGGTTGCAGAGCCCTATTCTAGAAGAAACAAGTCACACCAAATGGCATTTTCACACTGTCTTCTCCATGGCCCCAAAGGCACAAAGTAACAAGAAGAAGCTCTCCAGATTCCAGGAGTGTCTTCTGCTTATCTGATTTCTGTCACTTTTGACAGATTTCATATGCTGCCAGCGGAGGAATCCAGGTTTCTATCCAGCAAGGGAACCTGATCCGGCAAGAACTGGGCGACATTTTCCAAGCAAATGGATTGAATTGCGCCAAGGCCACACCGTGTAAAGCAAAGATCCCGTGTTGAAGGATGCACAATCTTCCACATGTGGTGAGCATTAATCGGGGAGTGGGGGGGATTAAAATCATTGCACCAAAAAAGGAAAATCAGGGGCTCATTACGAACGACAACTTGCAAAGGACTGAACGAACAAACATCCCTCCCTGGTGGAAACATGCAAGAAATAGGATGCAGACCCAACGAGAAGCGAGTTCTATCTTTGTCACGGGAGAGAGAAGAATCGTTTTAAAACGTCTGTTTTTAGTTTGGGGTTTGGGTGTTTCCCCCCCACACACACACACACACACCACCCCCCAGAAGTTGACATGGAGTTCTTTTCCATCCCGACACTATAATTGCTAAATTTGAGACCCTCATAAATCACACTGGGGCTTCTGAATCAGAACCAGCATCTGAGTCATTCCCTTGCCTTCGAAAGGGCTCTGAAACAGCACAACGTGAGATCAATTGTGACAGCGGAGAAAGGAAATGAGAAGTGGGAGAGGGGGAAGGAAGAAAGAGAGGGGAGAAGAGAGAGAAGAGAGGGAGAGAGAGAAGAAAGAGAGAGAGAGGAGAGCGGAGGGAGAGGGGGAAAGAGAAGAGAGAGAGGAGAAGAGAGAGGAGAGAGGAGAAAGAGAGGAGAGAGGGAAGAGGGAAGAGGAAGAGAGGAGAGAGAGGAGAGAGGAGAAAGGGAAGAGGGAAGAAAGAGAGGAGAGGAGAGAGAAAAAAGAGAGAGGAGAGAGGGAAGAGGGGAGAGAAGAAAGAGAGAGAGGAGAGAGAGGAGAAAGAGAGGAGAAAGGAAAGAGGGAAGAAAGAGAGGAGAGAAGAGAGAGAAAAGAGAGAAGAGAAGAGAGAGGAGAGAGAAAAAAGAGAGAGAGGAGAGAGAGGAGAAAGAGAGGAGAGAGAGAAGAGGGAGGAGAGGAGAGAGAGGAGAGAGGAGAAAGAAAGGAGAGAGAGAAGAGGGAAGAGGAAGAGAGGAGAGAGAGGAGAGAGGAGAAAGGGAAGAGGGAAGAAAGAGAGGAGAGGAGAGAGAAAAAAGAGAGAGGAGAGAGGGAAGAGGGGAGAGAAAAAAGAGAGAGAGGAGAGAGAGGAGAAAGAGAGGAGAAAGGGAAGAGGGAAGAAAGAGAGGAGAGAAGAGAGAGAAGAGAGAGAAGAGAAGAGAGAGGAGAGAGAAAAAAGAGAGAGAGGAGAGAGAGGAGAAAGAGAGGAGAAAGGGAAGAGGGAAGAAAGAGAGGAGAGAAGAGAGAGAAGAGAGAGAAGAGAAGAGAAGAGAGAGGAGAGAGAAAAAAGAGAGAGAGGAGAGAGAGGAGAAAGAGAGGAGAAAGGGAAGAGGGAAGAGAGAGAGAGAGAAGAGAGGGGAGAGAAGAGAGAGAGAAAGCGGGTGGAGGGAAAGAGGGAAAGGAACTGCTTTCCATTCTGCCTTGAATTATGTTTTTGGATAGAAGATCAGACGCAGAGGGCAGGCAGAGAGTGGCAGGCATCTAAAATTATAGCCAGGGGCTCCTTTCCTCAGAGACTGAACAAAACCAAAATGAGGAGGTGGGGGGGAGAGAAATGTCAATAAAATTAAGGACTTGTTCTAATGAGATAATTACAAAAGGGTGGGACCAAGAGAGTTGTTTGGGTATCCATTGGGGGAAAAAACCCAAAACCTATGCAATGCTTTTCTCTTCCAGTGACGGTTAAGTAGAAATTCAAGAGCAGAATAGGTTGGAATGATCTCAAGCTGACTGGTTCCGGCTCGCCTCCCGCCATTTTAGTTACCCAGAATGCCCAGAAGGACACAGCAGGGACTTGTGGGAAATGTTGAGGGTGACTTCTAAGGAGGAGAATTTTCAATTTTTGCATATTACCCCGAAGTTCAGGGCTGCTCTGTAGGGAACCCTGTTCCTGAAAAAGGATGGGGATTGGGGGGGGGGATCAAAATCTGGCTGTTTTTCGCTGACATGGAAAGCCATAAAATAAATCTTTCATGTTCGGTGGACAATCCAGCAATCCAAGAAACTCTCATGGCAGAAGAAAGAATAGGAATAGGAATAGGAATAGGAATGGGAATGGGAATGGAAATAGAATAGAATAGAATAGAATAGAATAGAATAGAATAGAATAGAATAGAATAGAATAGAATAGAATAGAATAGAATAGAATAGAATAGAATAGAATAGAAATCAGAATGGTGTGGAGTGGAGTGGAATGGAATGGAATGGAATGGAATGGAATGGAATAGAATAGAATAGAATAGAATAGAATAGAATAGAATAGAATAGAATAGAATAGAATAGAAATCAGAATGGAATGGAGTGGAGTGGAGTGGAGTGGAGTGGAATAGAATAGAATAGAATAGAATAGAATAGAATAGAATAGAATAGAATAGAATAGAATAGAATAGAATAGAATAGAATAGAATAGAATAGAATAGAATAGAATTATTTACTGGCCAAGGTGTGATAAGACACAAAAGGTATTTGTCTTCAGTGCATAAGCTCTCAGTGTACATATAACAATAGTGATAAGCAACAAAGTTATAGTTTGTTATAGCCATAGGTAATAAAAGAGGTAAAGGTAAAGATTCCCCTCGCACATATGTGCTAGTCGTTCCCGACTCTAGGGGGCGGTGCTCATCTCTTTTTCAAAGCTGAAGAGCCAGCACTGTCCGAAGACGTCTCCGTGGTCATGTGGCCAGCATGACTCAATTCCAAAGGTGCACGGAACGCTGTTCCCTTCCCACCAAAGGGGGTCCCTATTTTTCTACTTGCATTTTTTTTTACCTGCTTTCGAACTGCTAGATTGGCAGAAGCTGGGACAAGTCACGGGAGCTCACCCCGTTACGCGGCAGTAGGGATTCGAACTGCTGAACTGCCGAACTTTCAAGCGACAAGCTCAGCATCTTAGCCACTGAGCCACCGCTTCCATATTATTAAAAGAGGTATAGGAAATAGATAATAGGGAAGAGGAGAATAATGATGGTAATACTGCCTTTTTACATAGTGTTGTAGGAATTGGTTGTTTAGCAGAGTGTGAGGAGGGGAAAAGTGTCCTTGTGTCTAGTTGTTCTGACATGCAGTGCCTATAGCATCATTTGGAGGAGAGAAGTTGAAACAGTTTATCTTCATCCCTCGTCCCCAAAAACAGCAGAGAATGTCTCAGTGAGACGCAAGCAGATGTTTGGTGAGGTCTCCTGTAAATGCTCAGCAGATCCAAGTTCTTAAAACAATGCACTCAAAATCAAGAATGAATGTGGAATGAAAGCCAACCAGGAGCTCTCCACAGGCCAGGAAGAGCGAGCCGTCCAGAGGAACTCCAAAATTGAAAAAGAAGACTCCAGTTTCTGATGAGGACTTCAGATGATGGAGGAAAACTTCCAATTCTTTCCTTCCAAATTATTATTGTTGTTATTATTGCGGTCGTTCAGTCACTAAATCATGCCTCACAGTTCACAACCATATCATGCAAAGCCCTCCTGTCCTTCACCATCTCCCAGATTTTGCCAAAATTCACGTTCATTGCGTCGATGATGACCCTATCTAACCATCTCGTCCTCTGCCTTCTCCTTCTCCATTTTTGCCTTCTGCCTTTCCCACCACCAGGGTCTTCTCCAGTGAGTCCTCTCTTCTCATTTGGTGGCCAAAGTGTTTGAGCTTCAGCTTCAGGATCTGCCCTTCCAAAGAACAGTTAAGGTTGACTTCCTTCAGGATTGACTGATCGGGTCTCTTCTCAGTCCAAGAGACACTCGAGAGACTTTTCCAACACCACAATTGGAAAGCATCAATTCTTCAGCGCGCAGTCTCCCTTGTGGTCTTAATTCCTCAAAATAATAGGTCATTAATTGAAGCCCATGTAAAGACTGTGGTATCTGGAGTTTGGCCATAAGCGAGTTGCCTGGCCTCCATTCAGATTCTCAAAGGTCTTCACTGAATTGTGAAGGTCTTCAAAATTCTTGGTCTGCTGTCGACTACAGCAGAGCTGAGGATCCGGGATGCCGAATGCTGCGTTTGTTTCGAATCCAGCTTTTTCTCCTGCTCCAAAGGAGACACACACACACACACACACACACACACACACACACACACACACACACCGCTGGGCCTGATTTCCACCTTAGGAAAACCAACTTTCCAAAAGAACTTTTGGGCTGAGGGCAAGATGAGAAACGTTGCCCACCAGCGCCAGGCTTCGGGCCCTGGAGTGTTTCATCCCAAGATCTCCTGGAAGGGAAGCCAAGCACGGGAGCTGTACGCAGTGGGGGAATTTTTGGCAGAGACGTTGCCGGGAAAAAACCGCAGTTGCTGCTGGAAATACAGATTTGGCACTGCGGGGGAAAAAAAAAATATGAAAAAGGGAAGGGGAAAAGAGAGAGCAAGCAGGAGCCAAAGAGGAGCTTCCTTCTGGCTCCGTTACCTCTTTGTGGTGCAAAAAAACCTGGAGATTTAAGCGTCATTGACAGAGATGATTTTTGGCTCCGGAAGATTTGGAGAAGAATATTTTTTTCCATGAATCCCTTCTGGACGAGATCTGGGTTCCTCTCCGTCACTCGTTCCTCCAAAATAGCTATTCCTGCCACAGGGAGTAGGAGAGGAAAACCCCCAACTAACTCAATGCTCGGTTAGTAAGAAGAAAGAATTGGGCATCTCCCTTTCCTAAAATAATAACCAAGAAATAAGACAACTGGTTGGGCAAAAGACCCATCCATCCATCAATAACTTGTCCAGCTTCTGGTTGGCTATTGCCAAATCTCATCCAACCAATCCCTTTTCAACTAGCTTGGGAGGAAGGGTGTTTTAAGCCCAACCAATGGGCGTTGGCCTCTAGTCCTAAAAACATAACTACTGGCCCAACTAACGCTTGTTTCGCTCTGGCCCAACCAACGTTTCTTCTTTAACGAACTACCTCCCGGAATACAGCTGATTCCGGATCTCCGCACTTTCCGTAAGGCCCTGAAGACGTTTTTATTTTAGCAAGCCGGCCTGGCCTGAATAGGTTTTATGGGTTAGTTTTTTAATTGTATAGCTTGGGGTTTTAAATTGGGAGGCCGATTAATTTAATTTATTTTTAGTTATCTTAACTTTTATATTGTATGTTATTTTAATTTTCGGCTGCTCACCGCCCTGAGTCCCTTCGGGGAGAAGGGCGGGATATAAATTCAATAAATAATAAAATAATAAATAAATAAATAAACATGTCTTAGATTCGTGTTTAATGAAATATGGAGCCTTCTACCAGGAGGGTGAAGTTCAAACAAGTGGCTTTCAACATCTAGAAGGCCGAAGCAAAACATGAAAAGATCTGCAACAACAGAAGCCACTCCTGCAGCTGAGGAAAAAAAAAATCATGATTTGATCCCTTTAATCCCAGATCTCCGTGCTTTTCGCCGTGCCCTCAAAACTTTTCTATTTCATCAAGCTGGGCTGGCGTTAAACCCCCCCCCCCCCCCCCCCGCTTAGATATTTTTAATTGTAAATGGATTTTAGTCGGGAGGTTTTAAATTTTGGGCCAACATTTGTTTAATTCTTTTAAAATTTTAAATTTTGTATTGGGATGTTTTTTTATTCTAGGCTGTGCACCGCCCCAAGTCCAGCAAGGGAAGGGCAGTATAAAAATTTAATAAAATAAATAAATAAATAATGGATTTTACTGTGGGTCATTTGAAGTTGCAGTTGTCACCAACTACTGGGGCTTGGAAAAATGAAGGAGAGGTAGAACGAAGAGTTCAGAGCTACATAGAAGGGTCAAAGCTGTGCAGTATGTCTAAATTTCATTGGTGGTTGCTTAATCAACGATCCCAGAAATTGGTTGTGTGGGCTCTTAAGCATCAAGAGGTTCCTAAATTCGTTTTACAATTCTAGTAGAGAAGGCATTGTGAAGAGGAAGTTGATGCTTACTATCTGCTTGTAGGGTAGAACGGGTACTCTTCGTGCCTAGTTTGCAGGCTAGCCTAAATGTAAGCAGTTTCAGAACAGGATATTTAAGGCAGGGTCCCCAAACCCAAAACTGTGGCCTATTCAGAACCAGACCGCACGAGAGGTGGTCTGGTGTGTGTCAAGCAAGTGGCATCCCAAAAGCTTCTCTTTTCACTGGCATGAGTGGAACTGCGTGTGTGCATGCTGGCCTGTTGTGACCCACCAGTGGCCAGTGGAGCTGGCGGCAGACTTGGACGATGAGGAGGTTGGGGAAAAACTTGCGCCAGTTCTGGAGCCTGGGGAAGGCTCTGATGGATGCTCAGCCTCAGACACAGAGATAGAGCCAGGGCCGTCAGGCATTTCCCAGCCAGAGGCAGCTGCCTTTGGAGTCAGAGATGAGTGTGGAGGAGGAGGAGGAACAGCTGGGGCCTGTTCCAGATGTGTGTATCCGCAGAGCAGATAGGTGAACAATGGAGGACAATGAGTCAACTCGGGAAGCAGCACAAACGTGGACGCTGACTAGCCCTTCCCTGGCTGGGGAATAAATAGGTGGAAAAGGGAAGGGTTTGGTTGTCGCAGAAGACAACCATTCGCATTTCTGGAAAGTTTGCTCCTTGCGTGTTTCCTGCGACAAAGGCTACCTTGCCAGAACTGAGGTTTGTTTATTTCTCTGTTTGAACTGATTTAATTTGCAGCCTTCCTTGCAGGCTGAAAACTCAGGGCCTTGCATTTATCATAGCGAGCTGATAAGGACTATGGTTTCAGTTAACTCCTTGCCTGGACTTTCTGTTGGTGAATGCAGTGAATTCCCAAGGTGTAAATAAACGGGGGGGGAGGTTTCTTTGCGGGGAGTCTGTTTCTTGCTTCTGCAAAGGTTGGGTCAGAACATATCCTGCCACTCGCGTGGCCCATTTCCCATCTTCCCCACCACAATCTGGCCGCCAAGCCACCAGCTTCCCATGTTCCAAAAGTGGAGTGGTGAGAGGAGAGGCTGATGGGACGAGCGCACCATGCTCAGCTTCGCTGACTCACAGAGGCTGCCTGTGCAGGACATCTGATCTACTTTTGAGGCGTTGGGCAGCCTCAGTGAGTCTGAAGGAGCAGGAGCAGCCACAAAGTTTAGGGCCTCTTTTCCTCATTTTTCAAACAAACAAACAAAAAATCACCCAAACTTTGCTCCATATCTCGCCATTATGACGGCAGACTTTGGATGATCGTTAAACAGTTCTGTTTCAAACGCTAAAGGATTCCTTTTGCTCTAAATTCTCTAGAAAATATAGTAAATTTCACTTACCCGCCGGCCTTTCGGTCCTCTTATCCCCGGGGAACCGCGAAATCCTGGGGACCCCTTGAAAATGATGAAATAACACGCTCAGATAATTTAGGACTCACCATCAGGCCTTGTGAGATGGAGTTTTGCAGGTGAGGTTCATTCCGAGGTAACCTCTGCTTAGCAGAGTCAAAAGAAACTGAACAAACCTTTAGGGCAATATGTTGGGCATTTTCCTTAATCAACTTTCCCCCCCCCCAAAAAAAATTGGTAAGTGTTTACTTTTGTGGGAAGAAAAACCCAGCCCGGTTCCAAGCTGGGAAAAAAAGCACTGGAAATAAAATGGAGGCTGACTGACTGCAAGGAAAGAAAGTTTATTTGGTTTCCAGAAACTTCAATGACAGCAGCAAATGTTTCCTTGACAGCTGACAAAATGGCTGAGTGAGTGGATGGATCTTTATGGGTTTCTGGGGTTTTGTGTTTGAGATGCTCCAGGGGGGTTGTGTAATGCAGTGAGCCTTGTGACTTTTGCTATTTCAATGGTGGTGGGATAATCCTATTATGTCCTAAAGGTCATCCTGTCCTTAGAATTTGGGTGAGGGAATGTAAATTCTTAATCCCCTCAGCTGTGGGAGCTGTGGAGGAAGGCATTTTGTTTATGAATAGATTGGCCCAGTCTTTCTTATTAATAGGTGCAAAATATCCATCTCTAAAGACTTGAGGCTTCTGCTTGAGGCTGTTAAGAAAGACTGGAGCATTTCTCCTTTGGGGAAATATAATATTCTACCTCTTTTAATATTACTCCCCAAAATATTTCATTCTCTTGGGGGGGAAAGAGCTTCCCACACTTTTATATGGTTTGATGGCAATATTTCATAAGCCAAGTTTGCTCCAAATTATACCGGGCAGAATTTTCTTTCTTCATTCGAACAAAATTCACAAGTATCAAAAACAGAATAACAGAGTTGTAAGTTGAACTAGAAGACCTCCGAGGTCTTCTAGTCCAACCCCCTGCTTAGGCAGGAAACCCAACACCACTTCAGACAAATGGTTATCCAACCTCTTCTTAAAAACTTCCAGTGTTGGAGCATTCACAACTTCTGGAGGCAAGTTATTCCACTGATTAATTGTTCTCACTGTCAGGAAATTTCTCCTTACTTCTAGGTTGCTTCTCTCCTTGATTAGTTTCCACCCATTGCTTCTTGTCCTGCCCTCAGGGGCTTTGGAGAATAGCTTGACTCCCTCTTCTTTGGGGCAGCCCCTGAGATATTGGAAGACTGCTATCATATCTCCCTTAGTCCTTCTTTTCATTAAACTAGACATACCCAGTTCCTGCAGTCGTTCTTCATATGTTTCAGCCTCCAGTCCCCTAATCCTATTTGTTACTCTTCTCTGCACTCTTTCTAGACTCTCCACATCTTTTTTACATCGTGGCGACGAAAACTGGATGCAGGATTCCAAGTATGGCCTTACCAAGGCATTATAAAGTGGTATTAACACTTCACGTGATCTTGATTCTATCCCTCTGTTACTGCAGCCTAGAACTGTGTTGGCTTTTTTGGCAGCTGCTGCACACGGCTGGCTCCTATTTAAGCAATTGTGTACTAGGACTCCAAAATCCCTCCTACAGTTACCACTATTGAGCAAGGTACCACCTATACTGTACCTGCACATTTTGTTTTTCTTGCCTAAATGTAAAACCTTCCTTTTTTCACCATTGTGAACGTGTGAGAAGAAGGCTGTTGCAAGGAAAAAGGATGTCACTTACTGGTGGGCCAGTGGGACCAGGCTCCCCAACTTCTCCCGATATTCCAGGGTGACCCTGCAACATCGAAGCGAAATGAATGAAAAGGATCTGCTTTCTTACTGCAAATTCATCCAAAATAACCTTTTCACCCCGATAACGAGAAACAGATCATCAACCCCACACATTGAGAACTCTGTAGGTAGAAGCATTAAACTCGGTTTGCAAAGGAGCCTGAACTTGCGGTGCGCTGGCTCATTTGGCATAAAACGCAGGGAAATGTAAGGTTCGCTTGTGAGCTACAGTGTTTTTAAAAAGAGCCTTGAGACTATCAGGTTCCCAATCTATTGCACGATTAATTCATCCCAGTTTCGTTTCTGTAGAGTTGATGGCAAAGTGGGACGGGGGGGGGGGGGGAAATTGCAAACATTTGGCCTAAATCTCTTCAAAATGCTAATCTTAGGTTTGGGTGATGTAACCTTCAAGATAGATTGTGCCCTGGGGTATTTCCTTGTTTTCCTATGGAGGAAACCCCCCCACACACACATTTCTGACCCTCTCACAGAAAGCCTGGCAATAGGTTGGTCATTCATGGTTAATGACCTTAAAATGGCCCGTAGAGAAACTTCAAAGGTGGCCTAATCAAAGAGAAACACTGTGCTCTTGGGGTTTGGGGAAGCAGCTATGACTGGGAAGGCAGCTGTGACTGAGTAGGGCCTTAATCCGGCTCGGGAGAATTGGATGTGAAGTTATGGTAATTTGACCTTAGGTCAAGCTCCTTGATTGACCACAAAGAAAAAGGAGGAGGAGGAGGAGGAGGCAGACTGTGGGGTCCTTGGTGCTCTCTGAGCTTGGTTGTTTCCTTGCAGATGTTTCATTAGCCAGGTAACATCATCAGTGCTAGAAGGGAGTGGGGTTTGCTGGGAGGAGGAGGAGGAAGAAGAGGAGGAGGAAGAGAAGGACGAGGAAGAAGAAGAGGAGGAGGAGGAGGAGGAAGAGGAGAGGAGAAGAAGAAGAGGAGGAGGAAGAGGAGGAGGAATAAGAAGAGGAGGAAGAGATGGAGATGGATAAGGAAGAGGAAGAGGAGGAGGAAGAAGAAGAGGAGGAAGAGGAGGAAAAAGAGAAGAGGAGGAGGAGGAAGAAGAAGAAGTGGAGGAGGAGGAGGAGGAGGAAGAGGAAGAGGAGGAGGAGAAGAAGAAGAAGAAGAAGAAGAAGAAGAAGAAGAAGAAGAAGAAGAAGAAGAAGAAGAAGAAGAAGAAGTAGAAGAAGAAGAAGAAGAAGAAGAAGCCACTGTGTAGAATATGCAGCCAATGTCATCTCAATAAGTAGTGAGAACACCGGGTTCCACTTCTCAAGACAGAGGAGGAGTGAGAGAATGCAGACTTACTCCTTACCATCGACCCCTTGACGCCTATTGGCCCTGGTGATCCAACTGTGCCGCGGTCTCCCTAGGACGCAGAGAAGCAGAAGTCAACCACGCCATCCACAAAATAGGTGCCACATCCTTGCACAGAGAAGTCATAAGGTTGGGTGGCCCACCAGCCCTCACTCAGCGCTGTTTGCTGGAAGCCAACTTGGCCAACTGTAACTTCTCAAACTTAGGATATCAGTTACAAGGACAAGAAGAGTGGAAGTAAATTGTGCACGAAGCGTGTAAATATTAGGACCGAAACAATTGAGAAACGTTGCTCGCGTCTGCAAGCGTAGCAGCTCTCCGTAACTCTTGAAGCAATCAAATGTTTTCTAAGGATCTCAGGGTGGCCCAATTCAGCGGCCACAGGATCCAGCATGGGATATTGAAATTCTGATCAAAAACTAATCATTGTTCTGATCCAGGCTTCCCAAGAGCATGAAGCAGACTCCTTGTCCCGACAAAAATCCCTTTCTATTAAGTTACTGTGAATTCCTCTCATTCATATCCAGCAAAGTCTTTCAAGGGAGGATTTACAGTCACAGACCTTATCTGGCTTGGAGAGCTGCCAGGCCGATATCTTCAAAACTTGGCAAGAAGTCAAGAACCAATTCAGCGAACTTATTGTCTCCTGCAAACTCCACTCCCCTTTCGCTCCTCTTTTATTCCCTCTGGGAGGGGCCATTCATCGTCCACCTGTGGCTTTACTCCTGAGTCGACCTTTGTTCTTTAGCTGTTCCCTTCATCTGGCAACTCTGCACATGCACACACTGGGAACAGGCTCCAGCTGTTCGTCTGCCTCACTGATGTCTGACTCTGAAGGCAGCTGATAACTGTCATACGGCACTGGCCCCGTCTCTGCCTCCGATGCAGAGCCCTCGTCAGAGCCTTCCCCTGACTCCAGGACTGGCCCTTGTTCCTCCCCAACCTCCTCACTGTCCGAATCTGCTGCCAGCTCCGCTGGCGGGCCACAACATCACTTTGGAACTTTGCTGTAGCTCATAGTCCCCCAAAACCAGGGGTGAAATGCAACCAGTTCGCGAGAACCGGTAGTGATCAAAACTACCGGTTCGGGCAAACCGGTAGTAAAAAAAAATGCTTTAAAAAGTTTTTTTAAAAAAAGGTTCCGACGATCACAGCTGTGCCGCGCGATTGTCGGAACCTTTTTTTTTTTTTTACTTTTTTAAAGCATTTTTTTACTATCTATTCGCCCGAACCAGTAGTAAAAAAAAATGCTTTAAAAAGTTAAAAAAAAAAAGTTGGCCACGCCCACCCAGTCACATGACCCCACCACCACCAAGCCACGCCCACCATGCCATGCCCACAGAACCGGTAGCAAAAAAAAAAATTGCATTTCACCACTCCCCAAAACCTTGGGGGCTCTTAGTAGAAGGTCTCCTCAGCTTAATGTTGCTTCTGCAACCACCTCACTACCCTACCAGTGGTGGGTTGCCCCCGGTTCGCACCGGGGTTTTACAGTAGTAGTTTTACTACTACTACTAGTAGTAGTAGTAGTAACAGCAGTACTACTACTACTAGTGCTACTAGTAGTAGTAGTTTTACAGTAGTAAAACCGGCGGGAGGCTCCGCCCACCGACCCCGACGT
Source organism: Pituophis catenifer annectens (assembly GCF_029215685.1). Lineage (NCBI taxonomy): Eukaryota > Metazoa > Chordata > Lepidosauria > Squamata > Colubridae > Pituophis > Pituophis catenifer. Next base: position 5,391,982 of record NW_027256897.1, on the reverse strand, counting down.
CATCAGAACGCTTCTGTGCACGGCCCCATTGCAAACCAGTAGTAAAGGTAACTAGAACCCACCCCTGTACTCTACGTACCTTCTCCCCAACACCGCCAGGGTCCCCGATTGGACCGATGAACCCCATCAGACCCTGGAAAGAGAGAGGAAAAAAAAGGGGCTGGATTTATTTGCTTTTTTAAAGCATCAGAGAAAGAGAAAAAGAGGGTTTTTTTTTTTTTAATTAGGCTGAATTAGGCAGCATCTTCCGCAAGTTCCCAGAAGGTCTTGGTTTCTCACAGGCTGGGCCTCCCCAGCACAAACAGCAGCTGTTTCTCTGTTTTAAAAAAAGCCAGCCGCGGGCTTTTGAAGCTCGAGGCTTGACAAAAGACTCCAGTGCAGGAACAAATTACAGACAACCCCCATGACGTGAAGGTCAGAGAAAACGCTAACATTTAGGATTCCCCCTCCACGACTTTTTCCTCCGGTTGCCTCCCAACTTGCAACATGAAGGGTGGGGGGTAGAGAGAGAGACGCACAACTGATGAGTTCTGACACAGGCCGAAGTAGGGAAAAAAAACGTCTTTGATTGAGGGCCGTGAAGACCAGATTCTGGTGTGATGATCAGGTCAAGAAGAAGGAGATCTGGAGGGCTGGAGATCCTGCAATTCAAGCCTAGCCATTGCCAAACATCTCAAAAAAAAAAAAAAGAGAGGAATAGAGGCAACGATGCCATGCAAGCAGGATTGCGGTAGACACAAGTCAGGATTTTCAATACCCCCTATCCCGAATTTTTAAGAAAAAAATATATCTACCTACCTACCTACCTGCCTGCCTGCTATCTTTTTATCCATCCATCTATCCATCTATCTATCTATCTATCCATCCACCCACCTACCTACCTATCTTTCTGCCTGCCTGCCTGCTTTTCTATCTATCTATCATCTATCTATCTATCTATCTATCTATCTATCTATCTATCTCATTCATTCATTCAGCCTATTTATTCATTATGCCCTTCCTTAGAATAGCCTGCCTGCCTATCCATCCATCTATCCATCCATCCATCCATTCAGGCTATTTATTCATTATGCCCTTCCTTAGAATAGCCTGCCTGCCTGCCTATCCATCCATCTATCCATCCGTCCGTCTGTCCATCCATCCATCCAGCCAGCCAGCCAGCCAGCCAGCCTATTTATTCATTATGCCCTTCCTTAGAATAGCCTGCCTGCCTATCCATCCATCTATCCATCCATGCATCCTCCATCCATCCATCCATCCATCCATCCATCCATCCATCCATTCAGGCTATTTATTCATTATGCCCTTCCTTAGAATAGCCTGCCTGCCTGCCTATCCATCCATCTATCCATCCGTCCGTCCGTCCGTCCATCCATCCATCCAGCCAGCCAGCCAGCCAGCCAGCCTATTTATTCATTATGCCCTTCCTTAGAACAGTCTGCCTGCCTGCCTGCCTGCCTGCCTGCCTGCCTGCCTGCCTGCCTGCCTGCCTGCCTGCCTGCCTGCCTGCCTGCCTGCCTATCTATCTATCTATCTATCTATCTATCTATCTATCTATCTATCTATCTATCTATCTATCTATCTATCTCATTCATTCATTCATTCATTCATTCAGCCTATTTATTCATTATGCCCTTCCTTAGAATTGCCTGCCTGCCTGCCTATCTATCTATCTATCTATCTATCTATCTATCTATCTATCTATCATCTATCTCATTCATTCATTCATTCATTCATTCATTCAGCCTATTTATTCATTATGCCCTTCCTTAGAATAGCCTGCCTGCCTGCCTGCCTGCCTGCCTGCCTGCCTGCCTGCCTATCTATCTATCTATCTATCTATCTATCTATCTATCTATCTCATTCATTCATTCATTCATTCAGCCTATTTATTCATTATGCCCTTCCTTAGAATTGCCTGCCTGCCTGCCTATCTATCTATCTATCTATCTATCTATCTATCTATCTATCATCTATCTCATTCATTCATTCATTCATTCATTCATTCAGCCTATTTATTCATTATGCCCTTCCTTAGAATAGCCTGCCTGCCTGCCTGCCTGCCTATCTATCTATCTATCTATCTATCTATCTATCTATCTATCTCATTCATTCATTCATTCATTCATTCATTCATTCAGCCTATTTATTCATTATGCCCTTCCTTAGAATAGCAGAAAATCTTGATTGATGGTCAACCTCTATAAAATGAATATCACCTTGACCTCAATGGACCAAGGCCCTCTGATTGTGGTAGCCCAGGAGTTTGCAAATTTTCTTCAGACCATGGAACCTGGTCGTTTAATAGCAAGGAAATTCTGGAATCCCCAATGGAGGGGAAAAGATCTAGCGATAATGTTTCTGAACTCCAACCCCAACTGAAATTTTTCACGGAACTCCATTTGGTTCTCATGGAACACTTCTGCAGAACTGATCTAGAACTGGAACGCAACTTTCCCTAAATATTTGGAAATTGCCTCTGGAGGCAGATGTTTTCCAAAACCTCCAGGATGGCTAAAAGCAAGCTGGCTGTTGCGATGGAGGAAGGGAGGAGTGGGATGGAAGAAGAGGAAGAGGAATTTTCCCTGATGGCTGGCACATTAGCGTTCTTTCGTTAATGACCTAATTGGCAACGAGATGGAAGTCTTCCATGGCTAGGCCAGAAATGAGCAGAGGAAAAATAAGTGAGCTTAAGATTCATCTGGACTGGGTCTCTGGCAAATGGCGGTGAAAAGGCCTATTGTATTTTCTTTCAATCCCACAGAGGCTCACGATTTCCTGCTCAGAGTATGTCTGGAGTAGTGGGGGGGGAAAGAAACAACCCACGACAAACTGGGTCGCCTCATCAGCTCAGATTCTCAACCTGGGATCCAACGGAGTGGAATTTCTCCCCAGGGCTGTTTAGCTATGGCGAATCCGAAAGAGTGGAATTCATCTAATGAATAAGTGCTAAAGAAAGACAGACCTTCCTGCTTTCTCTACCGAAACGTGGGGGGGCTGGGAGAGGGGGGGGAAAGTCTCTGGTTGGAGGGAATTAAAAGACCTTCAGCGGAAGGCACGGCTTCTCAATTTTCCTAAGGAAAAACGTGTGGGGTTTTCCTGATTGTTTCCTTGCCTCTGGGAAAAGAAGGCTATTGTGAAGGACATCTTCTCCAGATGTTGGTGCAAGACACAGAGAAATTACAATTGCCATTCCTTGTGGACATTACGGGCAATACTGAAATGGCAACCAGGACGTCAAAAACGCCATGGCTTCTACCATCAGAGGGGCCCGTATCCAAAAATGAGTTTTAAGAAACGTGTCCGCCATTCCAAGACATTTGATTGGCACATGTTTCCTCAGTAATTAACCTGGAGAATTTCTCCTCCTCTAGAATTAAAAAAAGACATGTCCTCTCGATGTTTTTGCCCACAAGGAGGGGATTTTGAGGGTCCCTGTGCATGCCTGGCTCTAGATTAGACCATCATCATACCAAAAAAAAAAGCAGTCCATCAAAGAGCTACGATTGGCAAGGAAAGAGGTTTTCAGGAAAGATTATGGGTCTCTTAAACCAACAATTGAGGAGACCAAGATTGGTCGAGCCAAAGCCACCATTGCTGTCCCATGTGGTCGCTCAGGAATGGGATAAACACATGGAAGCTTTGAGGTTCCACCACATTGGTTGGTTTGATGATTTGGGATATATTTCAAGGGAGGTGAGTGTTTGATTCTTTCTTATTCCCAAATTTTTCCAGAGTTCTTTCTGTCGAATCTCATCAGGCATTGCAGGGCACAGAAGTTGCCAGGACTATGTCGGAATGGGGACCAATGTGGAAACTGGACTGAGGAGCCCATCTGGCATCATTCAGGCATATTGTCTATGGACATTCTCAGTCCTCCAGGTCACGGTTGTCCCAAGGTGCTTTTTCAAGAGTCAACTGGACTTTTTCCTTGAAGATGTTCTGCTTCTCATTCAAGAAGCTTCTTTAGCTCTGAGAAGTTCAGTTCTGAGAAGAACTGAAGAAGCTTCTTGGATGAGAAGTGAAACGTCCTCAAGGGAAAATAAAGTCCAGTTGCCTTCCAAAGAACTGAAGAAGCTTCTTGGATGAGAAGCAAAGTGTCTTCAAGAAAATCAAAGAAGTCCAGTTGCCTCTTGAAAAAGCACCTTTGGGACAAGGTGGACTTGACCAGGAGGACCTGGAGGACTGAGAATCTCCATAGACAAAGGATGAGAAATCAACCAACCAACCAGCCTTGGAGGGAATAATAGCTTTGAACCATCAGACCTTGGGTGTTGAGCACAGCCAAAATTGCATCAGGAGAGGAAACCAGAGGCAAATTATTGTTGGTCCTGGCATAACAATAAACAGCTAAAGGAAATGACTCTGGAGATTCTCAGTCATCCAGGTCATGGTTGTCCCAAAGGTGCTTTTTCAAGAGGCAACTGGACATCCTTGATTTTTTCCTTGAAGACGTTTCACTTCTCATCCAAGAAGCTTCTTCAGTTCTTCTCAGAACTGAACTTCTCAGAGCTGAAGAAGCTTCTTGGATAAGAAGCGAAATATCTTCAAGGAAAAACAAAAAAAAAATCCAGTTGCCTCCAGTGGTGCGTTTCCAATATTCTTACCACCAATTCACTGCGCCCACGCACCTGACCTCAAAAACCTCCTAAATAGGACGGCATAGAGTCAGGACAGGTGGGCGGGACCACCTGAGATCTCTGTTACCGACTCACCCGAATCGGTACAAACCGGCTGAATACCACTGTTGTGGTCCGCCAGCAGCCTGCAGAGCTGGGAGAGGAGTCGGACAGCGATGAGGCTGAGGAAGAACATGGGCCAGTCCTGGAGGCTGGGGAAGGCCCGGATGAGGACTCTGTGTCAGAGGCAGAGATGGGGCCAGGGCCATCGGGGAGTGATGTGCGGACTTCGGAGCCTCCAGAGGCTGACAGCAGAGAGGCAGAGGAACAGGAGGAGCCTGTTCCTAGTGCACGTATGAGAAGAGCTGCCAGAAGGCAGGAGCAGATAAAGCAGAGAGGACAACTCAGGAGTAAGGCCAAGAGATGATTGGCCCCTCCCATAAGGCTTAAAAGACCAGTAATGGCTCTTGGCCTCTTTGCCGGAAAACAACCGTTGAGAGATTTGCTTCGTGTTTGGATGTATTTCTTTCTTATCAGTGTCTTCTGTTCCTGAACTGTTGCCAAGAAAAGCCTTTGGCAGTTTGCCTAATTGGACCAAGGTTTGCGATAGGACTGAGGAATTTGTGTTGGGAGGAATTTGTTTTAATTTAATTGAATGACGCTAGGAATGAAGTAATTCTCAGCTGTTCGAATAAAGTTTGTTTTATTCACGGACTGATTTTCCTACTACTTACTGATGCAGGATTATGAAAATAATCATAATGCTTTCTAATGTGGCCATCTTCCCATCTCTGCTTCTATGTAGCTTAAACATTGGCCATTCAAGCATATAAACATCTGCAAAATCAAGAGCCTTGATAGTACAGGGGTTTAGTGCACCCTGTTATTAACACAGCTGCCTGCAATTTCTGCTGGTTCGAATCTCTCCAAGGCTCAAGGTTGACTCAGCCTTCCATCCTTTCTAAGGTAGGTGAAATGAGGACCCAGTTTGTGGAGGCAATAAGCTGACTTTGTATAAAATATACAAAAGAATGAAGGCTATTGCTTAACGCATTGTAAGCCGCCCTGAGTCTCCGGAGAAGGGCAGCATATAAATCAAATTAAAAAAAAAAATAGGATTCTCAGCTCTTCTAACAAAGGGGGGTGGGACACCAAATCCAGAAAGAGAGATGCCAGCAGCAGTCAAAGTTATCTCGGTTAAAGGAAGCTCTCCTGCTGGCAGGGGTCACCAGGGACAAAAGTCAACCATGCAAAAGAAGGACAGAAGTGATGTGGGGTTACCTCGTCGCCAATTTTTCCCAGTCGTCCTCGGTCTCCTGCTTCACCCTGCAACCAAGCAGAGAAGTCAGACAGTCAGTCACAGTTTTGCAAGGTGCATCCTCAACACCTTAATCTGCCTTCCAAAAGATTTAAAAAAAAAACAAAAACCAACAACAACCCATTCTACAGATAGAAAGACCGGGATGGCGAAATCTTAAATTGTCCCAACTTCTAATTGGCCCCACACTTCATTTCAAGTCAAAGTCATCGTTCCCAAAACATGATTTCTCACAATACAGTAGAGGTGTGGAGAACCAAAAGACTCTTGATGTTTTGAATACAAAGCCCATCGGGAGCATCTTCCCTGGAATTTATGGGAGCTGTGGTTCAATACATCTGGGGAACATCAAGTGGTCTGTTTCATTAATCTTCCCACTCCCCCCTTTCGTTTCTCTTCTTTGTCTTCCTTGGTTTCTCCCACATGGACTTCTTCAAACGTTGGGACTACACCACCCAGCAGAACCAATTAAGGGAGGCCATTGTATGGATGATGGGAGTTGTAATCCAAGACAACTGGAGAGGACTGGCTTGGGGAAGACTCTAAGTAAAGAAATAGGACAGAGAGCAAACCATACACAAACGATTCGAGCTCGTTTCAAGCTCGTTAATTAACGGATTAATCTCAGATCACGTCCCAACAAAGAGTGGGTAGCAGAACGAATAGGAATTGTAGCTGTTCATTTATCTTCAGCTGTGGAAAACATCTTCCCACGGTGGTGGGTGATGGTTTTTTTTTTCTTCTTCTTCTCATGGTTACATCTCCTCCATCATCCAGTGAAAAATTGCTGAATTGTTTGCACAAATGTTGAATTGAAACATCGCTGAATCGTTCCACATCTGTTCAATTGAAAAACCGCTGAATCGTTTCCCACAATTTGCCGAATTGAAAAAAAAAACAACCTGTTGAATTGTTCCACGATATTGGAACAATAAAATGAAGGACTAGAAGAGACAGGATAGCAGTCTTCCAATATTTGAGGGGGCTGCCACAAGGAAGAGGGGAGTCAACCTATTCTCCAAAGCACCAGAAGGCAAGACAAGAAGCAACGGATGGAAACTCATCAAGGAGAGAAGCAACCTGGAATTAAGGAGAAACTTCCTAACAGTGGGGACAATTAACCAGTGGAAGGGATTGCCTTCAGAAGTTGTAGGTGCTTCATCACTGGAGGAATTTAATCTAAGGGGCCACCACAAAGAAGAAAGGGTCAACCTGTTCTCCAAACCACCTGAAGGCAGGACAAGAAGCAATGGATGGAAACTAATGAAGGAGAGAAGCAACCTAGAACTAATTTCCTGATAGTGAGGACAATTAACCAGTGGAACAACTTGCCTCCAGAAGTTGTGGATGCTCCATCACTGGAGGCTTTCAAGCAGAGATTGGACAGCCACTTGACAGGGATGGTACTATAGGGTCTCCTGCTTGAGCAGGGGGTTGGACTAGAAGACCTCCAAGGTCCCTTCCAATTCTGTTAATTCTGTTAATTGAAAAACCCTTTTTTCCTGATCTCAGATTAGGCTGGATTGCAAATGATACTAAAGGCATTCTTTGAATGAGCGTAATTTGCAGCATAAGATTCAGGTTAGATTCAGGCGTGCGCCAAAGTAGACATCTTTGTAGCGTAACGTCGGAAACTGGGGAAAGGTTTTCAGGAGGAAAACCTATAAGAGAATAGAATAGAGTAGAGTAGAGTAGAGTAGAGTAGAGTAGAGTAGAGTAGAGTAGAGTAGAGTAGAATAGAATAGAATAGAATAGAATAGAATAGAATAGAATAGAATAGAATAGAATAGAATAGAATAGAATAGAATAGAATAGAAAAGAAAAGAAAATATGGAATGGAATGGAATATAGAATAGAGTAGAGTAGAGTAGAGTAGAGTAGAGTAGAGTAGAGTAGAGTAGAGTAGAGTAGAGTAGAGTAGAGTAGAACAGAACAGAACAGAACAGGAATAGAAAATATGGAATGGAATGGAACATAGAATAGAGTAGAATAGAGTAGAGTAGAGTAGAGTAGAGTAGAATAGAATAGAATAGAATAGAATAGAATAGAATAGAATAGAATAGAATAGAATATAGAATAGAATAGAATAGAATAGAATAGAATAGAATAGAATAGAATAGAATAGAATAGAATAGAATAGAATAGAATAGAATAGAATAGAATTCTTTATTGGCCAAGTGTGATTGGACACACAAGGAATTTGTCTTGGTGCACGCACTCTCGGAGTACATAAAAGAAAAGATACATTTGTCAAGAATCATAAAGTACAACACTTAATGATAATCATAGGGAAACCGTGAATATAAGGGAGTTTTGGCTAACAACAAGCATCCAAAAAGCAAAATGGAGGAATATTTTTTGGGGGTCTGTCTCTCTGTGTGTGTGTGTGAAGTCTGGGTCAGGAGCAGCTGCCTTCTCTCAGACGCCGCATTGCAAAACTCACTCTGCAAACATTTGAGATGTCTCAGCTTCAAAAGTGCATTAAAAAGAAATTAAAAAGCTTTTGAAAGAATGGCCAGCTGGAGGGAGAGGAGAAACCTATTCGGTTTTAGGGATAGTGCAAGACCATGAGGCCAAAAAAAGATGCACAGGAAGGGAATGAAAGTGGCAATTTCAGATTCAATTCAAAAGAATTCACACAAAAGAACTCTGTTAAAATGTGGGATTTTTTTTTTTTTAAAAAAAAAACATTGTGTGTTTGGAGGCGGGAGGCGGGAGGACTCCATCCATTTTTAGCAGCTTTTTCAATTGCATAATGTTTTTTTTCTTTCTTTTTTTCTTTCTTTCTCTCCCTCTCTCTCCCCCCCCCCCTCCTGTCCTCCATCAGACAATTAACCAATTTTCGAAAGAAAAGAACAAGCAAGGGGGAACTGGCTAATCATAAAAATTCGCTGTGGTTTGCAAAAATATGTGCAGGGTTCTCTCCATCCCAGAAACCACGGTGAGTCGGAATTTCCAGAGCCAAAAGGAGGAAAAAGGAGTTTTCATGAAAGAAAGGGAGTGGGAAGGCCAGGGGTGGGTGAAAGGCAACCTTCGAGATTTACAGCTTGGAAAACCCCAAAAGGGTGAGATCTTTTTTGGCAACAGATTTGAGTCTCCTATGGTGATGCCCTCCTTACCTTTAAACCTTCTGGGCCTGGTCTGCCAGGAAACCCCTTCTGCCCAGGAGGACCCTAAAAAGAGACAAGTTGCAGGTAAGACATCAAAGAAAACCGTCATCCAGAGCAGGAAGCTCTCGGCCCCCAGGTTCAGCTTGAAGGAGGGAGGTTGAGAGGGGGCTGCGAGGGGAGAACTGGCCAAAAGTCAAGACTGAGAGCAATGTGGCCCATAATAGGCAACCCTCCCCTCTAGAAGCACCACCTGTGTTCTTACCTCTTCCCCTGGGGGGCCATAGGGACCCGGTGGTCCTTCATCGCCCTAGAAGGGAGGGAGGGAGGGAAGAGAAGGGGAAGGAAGGAAGGTTGGAAGGAAGGAAGGAAGGAAGGAGGAAGGAAGGAAGGAAGGAAGGAAGGAAGGAAGGAAGGAAGGAAGGAAGGAAGGAAGGAAGGAAAAAAGGAGAGGGAGGGAGGGAGAAAAGAGAAGGTGAAGGAAGGAAGGATTGAAGGAAGGAAGGAGAGGGAGGAGAGGGAGGGAGGGAGGAAAGAGAAGGTGAAGGAAGGAAGGATTAAAGGAAGGAAGGAAGGAAGGAGAAAGGAAGGAAGGAAGGATTGAAGGAAGGGAGGGAGGGAGGAAAGAGAAGGTGAAGGAAGGGAGGATTAAAGGAAGGAAGGAAGGAGAAAGGAAGGAAGGAAGGATTGAAGGAAGGAAGGAAGGAAGGAAGGAGAGGGAGGGAGGGAGGAAAGAGAAGGTGAAGGAAGGAAGGATTAAAGGAAGAAATGAAGGAAGGAGAGGGAGGGAGGAAAGAGAAGGGGAAGGAAGGAAAGAAGGAAGGGAGGGAAGAAAAGGGGAAGGAAGGATTGAAGGAAGGAGGGAGAGGGAGGAGAGAGAGGGAGGAAAGAGAAGGTGAAGGAAGGAAGGATTGAAGGAAGGAAGGAGAGGGAGGAGAGGGAGGGAGGGAGGAAAGAGAAGGTGAAGGAAGGAAGGATTAAAGGAAGGAAGGAAGGAGAAAGGAAGGAAGGAAGGAAGGATTAAAGGAAGGAAGGAAGGAGAAAGGAAGGAAGGAAGGAAGGAAGGATTGAAGGAAGGGAGGGAGGGAGGGAGGGAGGAAAGAGAAGGTGAAGGAAGGAAGGATTAAAGGAAGGAAGGAAGGAGAAAGGAAGGAAGGAAGGATTGAAGGAAGGGAGGGAGGGAGGGAGGGAGGAAAGAGAAGGTGAAGGAAGGAAGGATTAAAGGAAGGAAGGAAGGAGAAAGGAAGGAAGGAAGGAAGGAGAGGGAGGGAGGGAGGGAGGAAAGAGAAGGTGAAGGAAGGAAGGATTAAAGGAAGAAATGAAGGAAGGAGAGGGAGGGAGGAAAGAGAAGGGGAAGGAAGGAAAGAAGGAAGGGAGGGAAGAAAGGGGGAAGGAAGGATTGAAGGAAGGAAGGAGAGGGAGGAGAGGGAGGGAGGAAAGAAGGTGAAGGAAGGAAGGAAGGATTGAAGGAAAGAAGGACAGGGAGGGAGGGAAGAAGGAAAGAAAGCAGGAAAGAAGGAAAGAAGGAGGGAGAAGGGAAAGGAAGGGAGGAAGGAAGGAGAGGGAGGGAGGGAGAGAGGGAGGAAGGATAGATGGAAGGAAGGAGTGAAAGAAGGAGAAATGGATAGATGGAAGGAAAGAGGGAAGGGAAAGAGAGATGGATGGAAGGAAGGAAGGAAGGAAAAAAAGAAAGAAAGAAAGAAAGAAAGAAAGAAAGAAAGAAAGAAAGAAAGAAAGAAAGAAAGAAAAGAAAAACACATTTAATACAAAGTTCTTCCTCAGTCAGGAGAAAGCACCCCAGCCCCATCCCTAAGACCGTCTAAATCCATCCATAGACAGACTTAATCTGCAAGGAAGTCCAACCATCTTTGGGGAAATCAATCTCTAAAATCCCGCAATGTTGTTTTTTTTTTTTTTAAGGAAAAACAGATGCACATCGTCCAGGGAGCAGCCTCTCACCTCTTGGCCAGGCATTCCTCTGGGACCAGGCAAACCCCTCGCGCCAGGCTTTCCCTGCAAAAGGGGGGTGGGGGGAGAAGAAGGAGAAAAGGCTCAGCCAAAGAGAGAGGCAGACAGACCCCAGTGGGCCTACAAAAAACACGGAGCAAACGCACATTGCCAACATGCGCTGCTGTGGGACGGCATCCAATGTCAATTCTGTTGCCGAAAGGAGTGTGTGTGGGGGAGGGGGAGGGGGGAAGGGAAAACAACAACCGAAAAAAGAAACAGGGAAAGAAACTCCCATTCTTGGAGCCTTTACAATCCAAATGAAATCTGAAAGCCGGGCCAGAACGCTCTCCGGAGATCTCCGGGGTTCTCTCTGTCCCTCCCTTTGCAGTTCCCTTTACCTCTTTCCTTTGCAAATGGCCAAACCAACCCAAAGCTGTTCCATTTGCAGCACCCCTCACCTTAATACCTTCGGGGCCGTTTTCTCCCGGAGGGCCGATGCTTCCTGGGAAGCCCTGGAGAACATCAAACGGAGAGGACAATAAGCGAGAAGGCAGGAGTCCGGCGTCATCTCTTTGGAGAGAGAGAGAGAGAGAAAGGGGGCCTGCAAAGTTTCAGGGCCCCACTGAACGTCTAAATTGGACGGTTACTTTACGTTGGTCAAAGGACCAAGGTTTAATTAGCACCATATTCAACTCTCGGAGCCGAATCTGAGCTGGAAAGATTTGGCTCCTCGCGTAAGGCATAACCTGTTTCCAACATCTTGCTCAAGCAGATTTTAAAATTGCTGATTCAACTGTCAAAGGGGGAATGCAGATGTGGAGAGTTTAACTCAGTTAACTCCTGTTCCTCAAGTCTCATCTTCCACTGTTTATTTATTTATTTATTTATTTATTTAATTTGTATACCGCCCTTCTCCCGGAAGGGACTGTGCCCTAACAATGGGGGAAAGTGACCAGTCTGGGACTACAAGAACCATTGGCACTACTCAGGTGATCCTGAGGACACAGATAAAACCTCCAAGTGCTTCAACGACCCTCCAAAAGGATGCAAATAAATGTCCAGCTGTCTGCAAGGAATATCAATCCTTCCATTCCCCACTATCCTGTCAGAGCTGAAGAAGCTTCTTGGATGAGAAGCAAAATGTCTTCAAAAGGAAAAAAACAAGAAAGTCCAGTTGAAAAAAGTACCTTTGAGACAACTATGACCTGGATGACTGAGAATCCCTGGGAAAACCCCATTCAGAGCTACGGAAGTCCTACATCCAACTTTGAAAAAGACTATCTTCTGTCTCCGGAGCTGTCCAGCTCTAGGTCAACCAAATGGCCTAGAAAGTATGCTGTTGAGCCCTGGCAGAGCGAGACGTAAGGGATGCCCGATTGCTGCGGCAGTTCCACCGACGGTATCCCAACAAACCAGGTGGGGGGAGAGATGCATGTCATAGTGCCTTATCTAATGCCTCTGTCTCCTGTCTTCCAGGAAGACCCCTAGTAGAGGTGAGCTGCCAGTCGAGCCCCAGCTCAGGATTCGCCCTACTTGTGGGGGGATGCAGCAGGAGCGATGAGCGAGGAAGCGGCTCAGTGGTGGCGGCCCCACATCAGACAACACCTAATGACTGTGGTACCACCACTGAACCTTCTCCGCCCAGCTGATTGGTCTTGGTGGCCTTCCACAGTGGCCACCTGCTGGGCCATTCCGGAAGGCGAGGAGGACTTTGCCGCCGGATGGGTGTCAGCCCTGGCGGATACCGCAGTGGCCGGACGTACGCTGTCCCGGATAGTGGTTAGCGGTAGGCGTGGGAAGCCGGATGGACAGGTGGGGCCCAAAGACTTGAAAAGGCACTGGGAGGCAGACGCTCCCAGCGCTGACTTCACAAGGAACCAGTTACCTACTTGCCATGTTCTGAGGCTCCAGCCTGTTTGTGGGGATTAAAGCAGAGTTTTGCCGTGGTTGAGTACATTTCCTTTTCTCCCTTTGTTCCTATCAGGTCCGGCCTAGACTGGCTGAGACATGCTGTGGTCTCCTCTGCTTTCTTTGCTACTTACGGTAGATAAGATCTTTTGAGGTTCTTAGTCTGGGTAGATAACGTGAAGAAGTCCCAGTTCTTTGGAGGAGTCTACAGTGCCTTTCTGCCCTGGGAAAGGCATTATCAGGGGTGGGCTGATGAAGATTCGGGCGAACCTCTAGCTAAGATTCTGTGCAGTTCAGAGAACCCCAAATCCCACTCCTGGCTGGCCCTTCCCACTCCGTCCCAGGAGTCCCCACATGGCCTGTTTGGATGCAGGTAAGTGCAGGGAATGTGAGAAGGCTCAGGGAGGGCAAAAGACAGGTCTACCAGAAGTTTGGGAAGGCTGGAAATGGCCATGTTTCTGGCCACCAGAGGGACTATGGTGCCTGGGGAGGCCGTTTTTGCCCTCCCAGAGGCTTGAGGAAAGTCTCTGGAGCCCAAGGATGGCAAAAACACCCCCTCCCTCCACCATGGTGCAGGAGGCCAACTAGCCACACCCACCATGGCCACGCTCACCCAGCAACCAGGCAAAGAACCCCTTGCTCAAATTTTTGAAGCCCACCCCACCGGACATTATGGACTTCTTCTCTGAAAGGAGAGAAGGAGGAAAGAGAAGAAGAGGATAATCGAAAGCAAGGTTGATGAAGTCAATTCTTTTAGCAGTGTTGGAAGATCTGAAGGACCACCTTGGGGGCAGATGGTCCTGGAGAAGCAGAAACAGAGATCTGGAAAAGCAAAAGTGGCACCCAGATACCGACTTTTCATCGCTTTGGCATTGTACTTCGGTTTCACTGCGATGCGAACCGACGGGGAAGGGAAAGCTAAAGGGGAAAAACTGGGAAAAGATCATCGCAGGGGAAATGAAGTGCTGTGGATTACAATTTGTCTTGGCCCTCCAGCCGAGATTCTTCATGGGGTCAGTAAATGTTGCGCCGTAGCCCAGTGTGTGGTTCTCCACGAATTCTGAGGCGGCCGCTTCCCCGCCTTTTTTCCCAGGGTTATAAATCAGGACTCAGCAAGCCTGAGGGAGGGAGAAGCAGGCTTGGCATGGAGGAAGGGAATGGTGACGACATGTTGCTAAGTAGACCACATGACTTTGGAACGTCTACCCATATATATATATATATATATATATATTTTTCCGCCCACAATCCATGCAGCTCAAGAAACAAAGGGAGGTGGAAAGAAAGCGAATTAAGATTAAAATAAGAACTAATTAGATTGGGGGCAGTGGCGAAATCGAAAATTTGTTACTACCAGTTCTGTGGGCGTGGCTTGGTGGTGGTGGGGGGTAATGTGACTGGGTGGGCATGGCCAATTTTTTTTTTAAACTTTTAAAACCATTTTTTTCTACAACCTCTTCGGCGAAGAGGTTGTAAAAAATGCTTTCAAAAGGCTCTGACAATTCCAGCTGAGTTGCCTGATCGTCAGAGGCTATTTTTCTTTTAAAAGCCTTTGACGATCCAAGCTGAGTTGCCTGATCGGCAGAGGCTTTTTTTCTTTTAAATGCCTCTGACGATCCAAGCTGACTTGCCTGATCAGCAGAGGCTTTTTTTCTTTTAAAAGCCTTTGACGATCCAAGCTGAGTTGCCTGATCGTCAGAGGCTATTTTTCTTTTAAATGCCTCTGACGATCCCAGCTGACTTGCCTGATCATTAGAGGCATTTTTTCTTTTAAAAGCCTCTGATGATCCAAGCTGAGTTGCCTGATCGTCAGAGGCTATTTTTCTTTTAAATGCCTCTGACGATCCCAGCTGAGCTGAGCGACCATCAGAGGCTTTTTTTAAAAAAGCATTTTTTCGTCCGAAGAGGTTGTAGAAAAAATGCTTTTAAAAGTAAAAAAAAAAAAAGCCTCTGATGATTGTGCGGCTCAGCTGGGCAATGGGGGGGGGGGGGCAGAGATTGTTGCTACCAGTTCTCCGAACCACCCACCTCCATCGCTACCAGATTGGGCGATCCGGTCCAAACCGGGAGCATTTCACCCCTGATTGGGGGCAATTAGAAATGATTAAGGTGTGAGTTATAAATATATATTGTTAACAATTAAAAAGATAAGAAGAATTCTGAGAAAGATATTTAATAAACGAAAGAAAGGTCGGGGTTGCCAGGACACCATAGTGAAAATATTAAATTGAAAATCTATACAGCACAAATAAGCAGAAATGCAAACTTTTAAATAAAGAAACAACAGGTAAATGAGTAAACAACCACCGATAGGATAGCTTCTTAGTATAGTTTTTTCTTGTTTCTTCGTGTGTGTATTATGTACGTGTATTTATATGTATTTACGTTGTATATTTGTTTATGTTTAAAATAAAACATTTTTTAAAAAAGAAAATCTATACAGCAATAGAGAGAGATGGAAGAAGAAGTAGAGAGATGGGAGAGAAGAGAAGGAGAGAGAGGGAGAGAAGAGAGGGGAGAAGGGAAGGGATGGGAAATCAGAGTAGGAGAAAGTGTTAGTCAGGGAGGAAGAAAGGAGAAGGAGAAAGGAAGGGGAAATAGTAAGGAGCAGGAGAAGAGGGAAAGAAAGTAAGAAGGAAGGAAGAGAGGGAGAGGGAAGAGAAGAAAGATTGCTGTCTAACAAGAAAAGAGGAAATGGAAGAATGGTGGGTTTTGTTTATTAAACTAGCTTTTTATTTAACTTCATCCCGATCTTTCACCGTTATTAGACAGAATAAGCAGAAACGAAGCGAAACACTAAAAACGGCATGCCAAAAGTTATCGTTCATTCACTGAGGCTCTTTCCAGGATCTCATCACGAGTTCTTCAAACTCTTATTTTGACTAGAAAGCAAATTATGTTTTGTTTTTTTTTAAATATTTTTATTATTATTATTTTTTATGCATGACTGATGGAGTCCAACCAATTCTTTCTCCTATTCTTCTCTCTCGCCTTTCTTGCCAAGTTTATAGGATGTTACTTTAACCGTCGTTGACAGGGTCCAAGTGTTTAAATAGACCTGGCTTCCTTCGGATGGAATTCGGTACTCGCAACACGTTATTCTTGGAAAGAGCTCTCTGTTGATTTGGATCGTTTGACCATCTATCTCAGATATTGTTAATTCTCTCTTGGGTTTTTTCCCAACCCCTGCTCGGAGGTGCTGCCAGCAATTGGACCTAGACTGGATTTTAGGACATTTTAGGTATTTTACAAGTGAAGAAGTTAGCCGTGACGCAACCCTACAAAGCCCTCTCGGGAAGTTATCACTGGGTCGTGAATTGGCTAGATTGATCTACTGCAATAAGCCACGCTTTTCGTCATATTTTGCTGAAAAAGCCAGAGCTGGCTGGATTAGCATGAGTTGCTAAGTTGCCAAAGTGAAGGAATTGTACGCAATTAGCATGATGGGTTAAAGGCCAATCTGGGAAGAGTTCCAACCGACCCGCAATTTATTTCCACCTTGGTTTGTCTGGACCCAGACATGCATTCGTGGTACTGAGTCTCTGCTTCGAAGAGCGGCGAGTGAAGGAGTTACTGAAAAAGTTTGCTCAGCGAACCAAAATGGACTCTACGGGTAACTTAAGAGTTCTAGAAAGATAGATGATAGATAGATAAATAGATAGATAGATAGATAGATAGATAGATAGATAGATAGATAGATAGATAGATAGATAGAAGATAGATAGATTGATAGATAGATAGATAGATGATAGATAGATAGATAGATAGATAGATAGATAGATAGATGATAGATAGATAGATAGATAGATAGATAGATAGATAGATAGAAGATATAGATAGATAGATAGATAGATAGATAGATAGATAGATAGATAGATAGATAGATAGATGATAGATAGATAATAGATTGATGATAGATAGATAGATAGATGATAGATAGATGATAGATAGATAGATGATAGATAGATAGATAGATAGATAGATAGATGATAGATAGATGATAAATAGATAGATAGATGATAGATAGATAGATGATAGATAGATAGATAGATAGATAGATAGATAGATAGATAGATAGATAGATGGATGGATGGATGGATGGATGGATGGATGGATGGATGGATAGATAGATAGATAGATAGATAGATAGATAGATAGATAGATAGATTTCTCTTCTGTCTAAGAGGTAAAGCAGAAATATTTCACGTTTGAGAGGATAAAGAAGAATGGGGTGTAAAGATTTCAAAACACCTTAATTTCAGCACCCTTCAAGAGGCTCCTTTTCAATGGCATATTCAGAATTAAGAATATCTCAGCCTTAAAAAAAAAATTTTGCGCATCTCAATACAGATCCTTAAAAGAAGAAGCCAAATTGGAGACAGAACCTACCTCTGGGCCAGGTGGACCTGGAATTCCAGCTGGACCTTTTTCACCAACTCTTCCCTGCAGGAAACAAACACATGAGGTGATCATTGAGGGTGGCCTAATCTAGCTAGAGAGGAATATAGAAGATAACATCTCCAGATATTGCTAAGCTCCTAGTTTTTCCATTGGCCATGTTGGTTCATTCATTGATTCATTCGTTGATTCATTCGTTGACTCATTCGTTGATTCATTCGTTGATTCATTCGTTGATTCATTCGTTGACTCATTCGTTGATTCATTCGTTGACTCATTCGTTGATTCATTCATTGATTCATTCGTTGATTCATTCATTGATTCATTCGTTGACTCATTCGTTGACTCATTCATTGATCCATTGATTGATTGATCATTCATTCATTCATTCATCTGATTTCCATTCTATAGCTTCTCCAGAGACCAAAGCAACCAACACACCACTCTCTATTCAGTTTTACCATGACATCCCGTGGGATTAATGATTAACCCAATATCACCATAGGAGCACCCATGAGGCTCAGTGGACTTGAGCATGGGCTATCCTACTCCTGGTAACTGCTTAACTGCTACTCCAAGAACATCCAAAGTCTTTTTGTTTTCTACAAAACAATTATGGATATCAGACAGAATTTATTTCCATTTTTTTCCCCCAGATATGTTGCAACGTGTTTGCTAACAAACCTGAATGCACTTATACCCTCTTTTTCCCCATGGATTTGACCACATTCTCCAATTCTTCTCTCTTGAAACTCTGTGGCCCAATGGGAATTTGGAGTCAGTTCAACCCATGTGGTCCTTCAAATGTTCTATGAAAGATTTTCATGGAGATTCAAGAGGACAACCGATTTTTAAAGATGTCCTGCTTCTAGGGTTGAATTACAACTTCCCCCACCAATGGCCATAATGATGGTTGATAGGAATTGCATCGAGGTAAGATCTGAAGGACCACAATGATGTTCTCCTCGCTCTAACCAATACAACTAATTTCATGCAGGGAACTGAAGCAATTACTTACCATTGGGCCTGGTTTTCCTCGTAAACCTGGTATCCCGGGCAATCCATGGTTACCCTGAAACAGGGAGCAGAAATCTTCAGAATGGATAAAGCTACCTAAGAAGAGGTAGTCCAAGAAATTAACTTGGTTCCGATCTACTCTTAACAAGCATGGGATTATCTAGGGATTATCTAGTCAAGCATCACTTCCATGAAGTTATGTGCTCAGCAAAATTGGCACTCGGCAGCACAACAGTACGAATTCTGTCTGGTAGAAGATTCTGGAAAAGATATCTTTCGACCCTGGAGAATCTATTAAGGGGACTTCTCCTATTAAGATGTTAGATGGTATTATTTGAGAAAGTTGATGGCTATAATAATTGGGATATTGTTTAAATACTTATAACAATTGTAATAATTTTAACATTTTCTACTCAAGCAAAAAAGGAAAGAAAATTGAAACAATATATGATTATTTTATTTTTTATTTTATTTTATTTTTCAATTTATATACCGCCCTTCTCCCTGAGGACTCAGGGCGGTGCACAGCCAGAATTAAAAACATGAAATACAAATATTAAAAACAATTAAAATCTATATAAATTTGGCCCAAAATTTAAAAAAAAAAACCACAAACCAATTAAACATTTAAAAATTTTAAAAAATTATGATTTACAAACAAGAATTACTTAATTGGTGTTTATATAAATGTATGGTTAAATAGATAGAATTTAGGGAAATAATTGGGAAATTGTATTATGTAGCATTATTTGAATTAAGAACTATGTTTAAATGATAAATTGCTATATTTTTAAGATTAGAGATAAGATTTAAATTTGATAAAGTAATAATGGAATAAAGATTTAATGAGCATTATATGAAGTAATAAATAAATGTAAGGGGGGAAAAAAACAGTACGAATTCTGTCTGGTAGAAGATTCTGGAAAAGATATCTTTCGACCCTGGAGAATTTACTAGCATATGCAATAGTTTCAAAATAAATAAATAAATTTATAAATAAATAGTTTCAAAATAAATTCGTTAACAAAGGGAAGGCAAAAGGACAACAGCAATTAAATCTACTAAGGGGACACTTTTCCTACAGTTGCTTCTATGGTTAAATGCTCCTCTCTTTAAAAATCCATCAATAAAAATAATCTGTATCCACCAGAAAGTACCAGCCATGTCAGGGAATACAGGTAGTCCTTGACGTACGACCAAATTTGGAGCCCCAAATTTTTTGTCGCTCAGTGAAACATTCGTTTGGTGAATTTTACCCCATTTTGTGAGGTAAAATTTATGAGGTAAAACAACTTTCTTGTCACAGAGCATTAAGGGAAATCACTGCACATTGCAACGGTCATAAATGTGAGTCAGTTGCCAAGCGGTCTGAATTTTGATCATGTGACCATGGGGATAATGTGATAAACGGTCATTAAGTCACGTTTTTCAGAGCTGTCGTCACTACCTAAGCTGTTGTTAAGTTGAGGACTACCTGTAGAGGCAACTACCATCTATAACAGGGGTGGGCAACTGTGGCCCTTTTACAACCTGTGGACTTCAACTCCCAGAATTCCTGAGACAGCCAAGCTGGCTCAGGAATTCTGGGAGTTGAAGTCCACAGGTCATAAAGGGGCCATATTTGCCCACCCCTAATCTCTAAGAATGGGGCATTAAGATTTATTTATTTATTTATTTATTTATTTATTTATTTATTTATTTATTTATTATTTATTTATTGGTTTGATTTATATGCCGCCCTTCTCCGGAGACTCAGGGCGGCTTACAATGCGTTAAGCAATAGCCTTCATACTTTTGTATATACCTGCTTAGTAGGGCTTTCGGCTTTGTCACCAAGGTGCTTCTTTTAGTCTCCAATTCAGTCAATCTTACCCTGTATAGATCTTGTAAATTAGGATCAAAACTCATCAAAACCCCACCCAGACATCTTTATCAAAAATGAAGGAGTCACCTCAGAACTTGAGACTCCTAATTTAATTAAAAGAAGGATGAGGGGAGACATGATAGCAGTGTTCCAGTATTTGAGGGGGTCCCACAAAGAAGAGGGGGTCAACTTATTCTCCAAAGCCCCTGAAGGCAGGACAAGAAGCAACGGGTGGAAATTAACCAAGGAGAGAAGCAACTTAGAACGAAGGAGAAATTTCCTGACAAGTGAGAACAATTAACCAGTGGAACAGCTTGCCACCAGAAGTCGTGGGTGCTTCATCACTGGAGGTTTTCAAGAAGAAATTGGACAATCGTTTGTCAGGAATAGTGTAGGGTTTCCTGCTTGAGCAGGAGGGGTGGACTAGAAGACCTCCAAAGTTCCTCCCAGCTCTGTTGTTTTGTTGTTTTCTTGGATTCTGGACAGAGAAATTGGCAGTGGGGATTCCTACTTTTTGGAAAAGGACAACTGGAACCAAACTAGAATTCTAGTGTTTGTTGAACACTTTTCTAAATTAAAATGGGCGAAAGGTCTTCTGCTCTACCCCCACCCCCATCCTGTAGCCTTCGGTCTGCTTCTCAGCCTTCCATTGATTCCTCTCCATCAAGTGACTGATCGCTCCCAAGTTAAATTGTTTCACATCTTGACTAGGCTAACGGTGTCGATTGCCAAAATTGAACCTTTGATATCGTCTGCGCACAGATCCGACTCATTAATGTTGCAAATTTTGCTTTCCCGCCAGGAGATCCTAAATCATTTTTATTCATTCAAGATAAAATCAAGTCTTCATATATATATATAGAGAGAGAGAAAGACAGAGCGGGAGAAAGACAGACAGAGAGAGAGAGAGAGAGAGAGAGAGAAGGGGAAAGGGAGAGAGAAAGAAAGAGAGAGAGAAGGGGAAAGGGAGAGAGAAAGAAAGAGAGAGAAAGACAGAGTGGGAGAAAGAAAGACAGCAAGAGAGAGAGAGAGAGAAGGGGAAAGGGAGAAAGAAAGAAAGAGAGAGAAATAAAGGGAAAGGGAGAGAGAAAGAGAGAGAGAAAGAAAAAGAGAGAGAGAGAGGGACAGAGAGAGAGAAAGAGAGAGACAGAAAATGAGAGAGAATGAGAGAGAGAGAGAGAGAGAAGAGGAAAGGGAGAGAGAAAGAAAGAGAGAGAGAAAGACAGAGCGGGAGAAAGACAGACAGCAAGACAGAGAGAGAGAGAAGGGGAAAGGGAGAGAGAAAGAGAGAGAGAAAGAAAAAGAGAGAGAGGGTCAGAGAGAGAGAAAGAGTGAGTCAGAAAATGAGAGAGAATGAGAGAGAGAAGGGGAAAGGGAGAGAGAGAGAAAGAGAGAGAGAAGGGGAAAGGGAGAGAGAGAGAGAAAGAGAGAGAGAGAGAAAGAAAGAAAGAGAAAGAGAGAGAGGGACAGAGACAGGGAAAGAGAGAGAGGAACAGAAACAGAGAAAGACAGAGAATGAGAGACAGAAAATGAGAGAGAATGAGAGAGAGAGAGAAGGGGAAAGGGAGAGAGAAAGAGAAAGAGAGAGAGGGACAGAGACAGAGGGAGACACAGAAAGAGAGAGAGAGAGAGAGGGACAGAAACAGAGAGAGAGAGAGAGAGAGAGAAAGAGAGAGAGAGAGGGACAGAAAGAGAGAGAGAGAGAGAGAGAGAGAGAGAGAGAGAGAGAGAGAGAGAGAGAGGAAGAAAATAATTGAATTTACCTTGTCCCCTTGGAAACCAATTTCTCCAGGAATTCCTGCCATCCCTTCCTCACCCTGGATGTACATCACCAAAGAAAGTTACAACAAATAACACACCAAGAACACAACACAAGTCCAGGGTTCAAGAGGGATTTTAGAGGATGAAGGGAACGGGGTGCTTTTTCGGGCTGTTCCAAAACCAGGATTGGTGGCAAAAACAAGATTAGAGCATGGCTAGGATAAGGCGCATTTCTTCAGAATGAGTTGCCTAGTGAATTTAGATTATTGGACAATTGACTAGTATAATTAATTTTGTACAACTAAACGAAGGTGGAGGTGGTTGATTAGCTGGGAAGAATGGAACTTGGGGAGTTATTTATCCTCAAAAAATGCACAATGGTGACAGGTGCAATGTGGACAGGATTTATAAGAACTTCTAGATCACCCCAAAGCTGATAGTGCAAAGAAATTTTGAAATTCAATATCCTTTGGAAGCACCCCAAATAATGGAAATAAGTTTGAGATCTTAGACCTCTTTTCAGGGCAGCTGAAGCTGAAGGCCACCTCAAGGATTGGCTCAACCAAAGGCCACCTTGTCCTCTGCCCAGTTGGCTTCAAAGCCATGAGTCCGTAGAGATTCTCAGTCATCCAAGTCATGGTTGTCCCAGAAGTGTTTTTTTTTTCAGGAGGCAACTAGACTTCTTTGGTTTTTTCTTTGAAGATGTTTTGCTTCTCATCCAAGAAGCTTCTTCAGCTCTGACAGGATCCTTCCATTCCGCACTATCCTGTCAGAGCTGAAGAAGCTTCTTGGATGAAAAGTGAAGCATCTTCAAAGAAAAAACAAGGCCTCCTGAAAAAAACACCTTTGGGACTTCAAAGCCATGGTTTGCTTTGACCATGGCTGATAGAATAATTTTAATGGAAGGGTTTTAACTATTTGTTCAAGGCTGGGCTCTGAAAATTCTTCAGCCATGATTTGTACATGCTGATTTATGGATTAGTGTTACGCATGTGAACATCAGTTAGTATGGATATTCATCATACCAGGCTTAAAATATTGTACAATACCCTGTGCTGTCATTGTTATTTTTTTCCAAGAGAGGTATCATGTTTCCCCGAAAATAAGATCTTCTCCGAAAATAAGCCCTCCCTGAAAATAAACCCTCTCCTGAAAATAAGCCCTCCCTGAAAATATTTAAACGCATGCACAGCCAGTCCCCGCCATTTCCTCCGGTTAGGGTTAGGGGGACAGAGCTGGAAATCAGGTAAGACAGCAAGAGGAGCCCCATCTTGCTCCATGCACCCCAAAGTAATAAGACCTCCCCGAAAATAAGCCCAAGCGCTTATTTCAGGGTTCAAAAAATATAAGACAGGGTCTTATTTTCAGGGAAACATGGTATTCAATTGAAAACATTATCTTCCCCTCATCTTACTACTAAACAAATAAATATGGGCACCGGTCCAAGGGGTGCATCTTCTGAGTAAGGGCCACTCACTTGAACAAGCGTCATGCTCTAGGAAAGCTGTCTAAATATGTCACATCTCCAGAGTGGTATCACCAAAGGAAAACTCTGGTGTGCTCCAAAGGGAAGAGGGAGAGAGAGAGGGAGACAGGCACTGCGGCCAAGCAAGAAGTGGAGTGCCCTTAACAACATTCCTCCTCCTCCTCCTCCTCCTCCTCCTTCTCCACCTCCTCCAGCTTTTGCAAGTTCAGCAAGACACAGCAGATGGAACGAGTTACCGTCCAGCCTTTTCATCTGATTTGAGTTAATATTTCAAGACGGGCTGAGTGAGTCCCTGGCAACAGAGAGGGTCCTGGATTGCCATGCCTTGCTCCATCTGAAGCAAGGAGGACGGGGAGTTTCAGATGCCACCAGGACTTCTTGCTGAAGGAGGAAGAAAGCCTAACCTCAACAGTTCCAACCCAATTCGGTTGGAAACCAAGAACAAAGGGGATTCCGGGGAGACCTCCGTGTATCCTGAGAACTTCTAGGTATCCTGAGAATCTTGAGCTTGCTCCAAGCTGGAGGCTGACCCTCTGATGGCCCCCACATGGTTTGCACTCTCTCTCTCTCTCTCTCTCTCCCTCCCTCTCTCTCTCTCTCTCTCTTTCTCTCTCTCTCTCTCTCTTTTTTTGCCACCAATTGTTGTTGAACAGTCAAAAGGGTATTAGTGGTAGAAAATTTGCAGATCCATGCTGTAGCTCTGGAAAGAAAGTGGGGACAATTAAGGGGAAGGAGAGCGGGAAGGGAAGGAGAAGGAGGAGAAGAGAAAAGAAGGGGAGGGGGAAGAGAAGAGAAGAGAAGAGAAGAGAAGAGAAGAGAAGAGAAGAGAAGAGAAGAGAAGAGAAGAGAAGAGAAGAGAAGAGAACGAATGGCGTGGAGAAGAGAGAAGGAAGGAAGGAGAGAGAAAAGAAGAAGGAAGGGAGGGAGGGAAGGAAAGAAAGAGAAGAGAAGAGAAGGACTATGGGATGGCAACAAGCTTTTGCATGCAAAGAAATCACAACAAACAATAAGGGAATATTCAGATCACCTTATCACCTTTCAGTCCATGTTCTCCTGGATTTCCCATCAACCCCTGGTTTAAAAAAAGAGAAAGAATCGCATGTCACCTTCCTTCCAGAAGTCCTTCTCTGGACAGGAAAGGCAAGCAAAGAAACCTATAAGAGAACAGACTTCACTTAATCATGGGGAACGTTCAGCTCTAACCAGGTTTAACCCAAATTAAAGCTGGCAGGCTGGATTTTTGGAAAGATGATCTTGGAATTTAGGTCATCCTGGTTAAAAGTAGACCCAAATTTCCCTTTCGATTCCTCTTCAGGTTATCACTCCTGCTACATATTTGGGGGCTCAACCGTTGAATCTGCTGAATTTCTCCTTCGGTCTCCTACTTTTCCAGAGCAGATCTGGAGTCAACTAAGAAAAAGGACTTATTTGACTTACCTTTAGTCCTTTTGGTCCCGGGAAGCCCATTTCTCCAAGAAAACCTACATCACCCTGGTGAAAGAGAGGAGGTTTAGATTAGGAAGATAGCCAGAAACACCTTCTGGTGCCTTCAAGAGCTACCTCTTCTCTCTTTTTTCCTAGGAGAAACTCTAGGAAGCTTATAGGTCAGTGATGGCAAACCTTTACGGCACCAAGTGCCCAAACAGGAATGTGCGTGCATGTGAGCACTCCTGGTCTTCACGTGTGCCAGAGCACCAGAAACCCGAAGACCAGCTGGCCGGTGCACACATATCTGGTTTTTTTGCCATTTGTTGCTGTTTTTTGGGGCATTTTCAGGCCGTAAACGGCCAGAAAATGGCCCAAAAATGGCCTGAAAACAGACCGGAAAATGGCCTGAAAACAGCCTGAAAAATGGTCCAGAAAGCAGCCCCAAAATGGCCCAAAAATGGCCCAGAAAATGGCCTGATAAACCACCTGAAAACAGCCTGAAAAACAGCCTGAAAATGGCCAAAAAAATGGCCTGAAAACAGACCGGGAAATGGCCTGAAAACAGCATGAAAAATGGTCCGGAAAGCAGCCCAAAAAACAGCCCCAAAATGCCCCAAAAATAGCCCAAAAATGGCCCAGAAAATGGCCTGATAAACTGCCTGAAAACCGCCTGAAAACTGCCTGAAAAACCGCCTGAAAATGGCCTGAAAACAGACCCGAAAATGGCCTGAAAACAGCCTGAAAAATGGAACTGAAAATCGACCTGGTTTTTTTGGCCTTTTTCGGGCCATTTTTGAGGTGCTCTGGCACCCATGAAGACCAGGAGAGCAGCTGGCAATGACGCACATGCCCACAGAGAGGGCTCTGCGTGCCACCTCTGGCATGGGTGCCATAGGTTCGCCATCATGGTTATAGGTTGTCCCACACTACAAAGCCCTTTTGTGGATCTACGTTGTATGAACAATGCTGCAAAGTTCCTTAATGCCGAAGCAATCTCTTGTTTTTTTACACACTCACGTATACAGAAGCAATCTCTTTCCTGTCTTTCTCATACAAGAAATCCACAGAGTCTGGAGCACAGTCTTCAGACTGCCTCCAAAGTAGAGATGAATGAACTCTTTGATGGGGACACCGCATGGCTGAAGGTGCTGTGTGTGTACACTCAGTTGGGCCCTTCTGAAGAACAGATCCTTTCTTCATGAAACTTTTCACAGAGGCTTCTTTGGAAGAAAGAATTGGCTTCACGGAGCTGGCCGGAATAAATTTGCCGGAATAGAAACAAGCGGGCTCAGGTTACAGCACATGGTCGGATCAAACAATACTGAATGCCCCCATGGAAAGATGGAAGTTGAGCCACAGCCAGTGGGATACTCAGCTTCAAGGGGAGGAAACATGGGGAACTCAACCACTGAGAGTATGGCAATGAAGGTCTAAATATTTTCCAGGAAGACATGGGGCCCACTCTGGAAACAGGGGGTGGGCTTTTGAGGATTCACAGGGGTTCAGGAGAACCTCTAGCTAAGATTCTGTGCAGTTCAGAGAACCCCCAAATCCCACTCCTGGCTGGCCCTGCCCACCCCGCCCCACTCCTCCCAGGAGCCCATTTTGGATGCAGGTAAGTGCAGGGTGCGTGTGGAGGCTCGGGGGAGGGCAAAAAAATGGGCCTATTGGAAGTTCGGGAAGGCCCGAAACAGACCCATTTCCAGCCTCCAGAGGGCCTCTGGTGCCTGGGGAGGCTGTTTTAACCCCTCCCAGAGGCTCAAAGAAAGCCTCCAGAGCCCAGGGAGGGCAAAAATGCACACACACCCCGGGCATGGTGCAGGAGACCGACTAGGCCACACCCACCATGGCCACACCCACCCAGCAACCAGGCAGAGAACCCTTGCTAAAATTTTTGAAGCCCACCC
This sequence comes from Pituophis catenifer annectens, assembly GCF_029215685.1. Lineage (NCBI taxonomy): Eukaryota > Metazoa > Chordata > Lepidosauria > Squamata > Colubridae > Pituophis > Pituophis catenifer. Next base: position 5,365,219 of record NW_027256897.1, on the reverse strand, counting down.
CTCTCTGGAAATATTCTGATTATCCATGCAAACTTGAGTGTGGAGCCTTCTTGGAACGGTTGAAAGGAACTGTGTTGTAGACTTGAGATAAGATGATGTGGTATCCCTCCCCCTGTGTTGAGAGAGGGCTGTTCAGTTTTGATATAGATGGCCTCTTTGACCCCTCTTTCAAACCAGCAATCCTCTCTGTCCAAAATATGAACTTCGTTGTCTTCAAAGGAGTGGCTGTTGTCTTTTAAATGCAGATGGACCACTGAATCTGGTCCTGATTGGTTTGTTCTCCGATGTTGCGTCATGAGTTTATGAAGTGGTTGTTTTGTTTCCCCAATGTACAGATCTGCACATGGTTCACTGCACTGTACTGCATATACCAGTTTGCTGAATCTGTTCCTGATAGCTTTGTTGCAGGAACCAATCTGGGTTGGTCACCGGGACCAGAACTTTTATCTTCCGAGCTTTCGGACACGTGCTGGAGCCCATCTTCAGGGAACTTCTCTCTAGCCTTCATTCATGATGGGTTTGTTTTTTAGGGTTAGGTTTAGAATTAGAATCCCAGGCGAGGAGGAACCATTTCTGGAGGTAGGGGGAAATGGCCTGATCAGGCCTGATCCACGTAGATGACGTGTCTCTCTTAAAACCCAGTTAGTTAATGTTCAACTGTCCAAAAGGTTGTCTACAACTTGGATCCACCATGACAGGTTCATCAAAGGTAGGTTATAAATGTACAAATTGGTGATGGGCGAACCGGTAGCAGTGGCTGCGGGAGGCTCCGCTCACCCACCCGGACATCATCACATCCCATTTATCTATGTTTTTGACACTCTACACATGCACGGAAGGCCCCACGCATGCGTGGAGATGGGGACCTTGCGCTCACATTTGCAAACTGGTAGCGAAGATAAGTGAATACCACTAGGGGTGGGTTCTACTTACCTTTACTACCAGTTCGCATCGCTCCCATGCTCGTGCTGTTCTGCGCATGCGCAGATCCACCTATGATGACGTCCGGGTCAGTAGGCGGAGCCTCCCGCCAGTTTTTCTACCCCCGAACCAGGGGCAATCCACCCCTGAATTCCACCCCTGGTACAAATGGACCACGAAGTCTTAGGAACACAAGGAGCCTGGAGGTTGTCGTTTATGAGATCTCCAGTTCAAATCCAGCGTACAGCTGTGTCGCCCATTTTGGGCCCATAAGTGACTTTTTCTCCCCTTCCTCGGAGTTTTTCTCTCTGCTCCTTTATCGGGAAGCGATGCCGATGTGCAATTTGCGCACATTATCTTCACTTTCAAGAGATCCGCTTCCAGATAGCCTCCCTCCCCTTCTCCCCTGAGGGGTGGGGGGGTAAGGAACACCCCTTAGCATTGTTTATACAACACCGGACCACACAACAGGATGCGTGTGTCTCTCGGTGTGTGTCTGTGTGTGTTTTCCAACTCACCAAGTGTCAGAAATGAAACGTTCAATCCCTGCCCGCTGGAAGGCTTTTACAAGAAGGCTACGGACTTAAATCCTAGCCCTGATTTGGGAGGGGAAGCAAAGGATTTTCAGCACCTCAAAGAGGAAATTGGGGGGGGCAATGGTGGTCAAATGGGGTGCAGCAACCCAGATACAGGGGAGTCAGACGGCCCTGTCTCTGTTTGCAAGAACTGGGCACCTGCCATGGCTAATCTTTTGATTCAGGAGAGGCCCGAGTGGCAAATTTTTGCTTATCGTCCTCCACCAGCTCCTCCTTAACCCCCAGCTGCTAAAGAAATGCATAGTAGCTTTATTGTTCTTTCGAAAGAGCTTGGGAGAGGGATAAAAAGGGATTGTCTGCTTTTTCGGTACTTACAAGAAGGCCGGGGACTCCAGGGGGACCAAGGACTCCTAGGTCTCCCTAAACAGAAAGAAAGAAAGAATGAAACACGGTTAGGTTTGTTGAGTCGAGGTGTGGGAAGAGAGTTTTGGCAAGGCTGGGGCCAGAGAGACCCCGCCACCGTCCCCGATTTGCTTAGGGGGGTCATGGAGCAGGAGCTCTTTTCCACCAGCAGAAATGCAGCGGCACCAACAACAACAACAACAGGAGAGCTTTGCAAACCCCAGATGGCTCGCTCTGACCGTGCCAGCTAAGTGAAAAGGCTGAAGGGGGTTCCCCTCCTCCTCCACCAGGAAGGGGTAGGAGAGGAGGAGGAATTGCAGGAGGAGGAGGAGGAGGAGGAGGAGGAGGAGAAATTGCAGGAGGGGAGCGAGGAGGAGGAAGAGTCATACAGAAGTGGAAGAAGCTTCTCAGTGACATTGAAAAACAGAAATCAAGACCCAAGGGAAGAAAAAAAAAGGAGGAGGAGGAGGAGGAGGAGGAGAAATTGCAGGAGGGGAGCGAGGAGGAGGAAGAGTCATACAGAAGTGGAAGAAGCTTCTCAGTGACATTGAAAAACAGAAATCAAGACCCAAGGGAAGAAAAAAAAAGGAGGAGGAGGAGGAGGAGGAGGAGGAGGAGGAGGAGGAGGAGGAGGAGGAGGAGGAGGAGGAGGAGGAGGAGGAGGAAATTGAAGAGGAGGAGGAAGAAGAAGAGGAAGAAGGAGAGGAGGAGGAGGAAATTGAAGAGGAGGAGGAAGAGGAAGAGGAAGAAGAAGAAGAAGACATTGAAGAGGAGGAGGAAGAAGAAGAAGAGGAGAAAAAAGAAATTGAAGAAGGAGGAGGAGGAGGAGGAGGAAGAAGAGGAGGAGGAGGAGGAAGAAGAAGAAGAAGAAGAAGAAGAAGAAGAAGAAGAAGAAGAAGAAGAAGAAGAAGAAGAAGAAGAAGAAGAAGAAGAAGAAGAAGAAGAGCAGGAGGAGGAGAAAAGAAGAAGAGCAGGAGGGGGAGGAGAGGGGAGGAATAGATGGAAGAATGGCAGAAGAAAGGGGGAGGAGGAGGAGAAGGCGAAAGAGAAGGAGGAGGAGGAGGAGGAGATGTTACACTGTCCTAATCAAATGAGGAAAGGGAAGGGAAAGGAAAAAAAGGAAAGGAAAGGAAAGGAAAGGAAAGGAAAGGAAAGGAAAGGAAAGGAAAGGAAAGGAAAGGAAAGGAAAGGAAAGGAAAGGAAAAGAAAGGCAAGGCAAGGCAAAGGAAAGGAAAGGGAAGGGAAGGGAAGGGAAGGGAAGGGAAGGGAAGGGAAGGGAAGGGAAGGGAAGGGAAGGGAAGGGAAGGGAAGGGAATTAAAACAAAAAGAGAGAGAAGAAAGCAGTGTCATTCCCCTCCTTACATCCAACCTATGAATCTCTTATGAAGTTCAACAAAATCCCACAAAGTTGCTGTCCCTTCACCCATTTTAGAGACTCTGGAATCGGGGCTGAAAAGAGGAAGTGCCCTGGGTCTTTTCCCCCCAGGTAAAATTTGAAACTGGATCTTTTCAGACCAAGAAACCATGCCAGATTGGGAATGGGGAGAGGAGTGGGGAGGAAATATGCTTAGATACACACACACACACACACACACACACACACACACACACACACAATTGCATGTAAACACGTATTATGGTTAGTTACATAAAACAGACGTCTTTCAGCTGGAGAAACTGGCATCCGTGACTCTAGGGAACGGAGCCCATGAGCATAACTTCAGGAGCTCATATGTTTTTTTGGGGGGGACAGATAGAAAAAGCTCCAACCATTAGAGAAAAGTTTGAACAACAAAGCTGTTCAAGAACTTCTGAAAATGCCTCCTTAAAAAGTCAATGTGTGTGTGTCTGCTTGCGTGAATGCAGCTTTACAGAAGCCAGATAACCAAATCCATGACAATAAAGGCCTAATAATTATTTTGCTTTCTCCTTGTTCCCACCAGTTTCTGTTTTTACTTGACTATTAACCTCGATGGACACAATCCAAGGATGAGAAGGAGGGAATGACTTGGGACATGGAGATAATCTGCTAGGAGAAGTGAAAAATAGGCAATGAGCTTGAAATGAAATATTTTGGCCCTGAATGGACTTGGGGAAAGCAACGTCCATGGCAGTGGACTCCCTTGCCCTCAAACTGAGGAGACGTGGCCGACCTTCTGGGCCCACCCTCAAGAGAAGAGAGTTATGAGCTCAAAGTTGGAATCTTGCTTGCTAGGGCTGCTAACTCTGGATGTATGGATCGACGGATGGATGGATGGACGGATGGATGGATGGACAGATGGATGGATGGATGATGGATGGATGGATGGATGGATGGATGGATGGATGCATGGATGGATGGATGCATGGATGGATGGATGGATGGATGGATGGATGGATAGATAGATAGATGGATTGATGATGGATGGATGGATGGATGGATAGATAGATGGATTGATGATGGATGGATGCATGGATGGATGGATGCATGGATGGATAGATGGATGGATGGATCGATGGATCGATCGATCGATCGATCGATAGATAGATAGATAGATCGATGGATAGATCAATGGATAGATCGATGGATAGATCGATGATGGATGGGTAGGTGGGTGGGTGGGTGAATGGGTGGAAGGATAGATGGTTGGGTGGGTGGAAGGAGATGGGTGGGTGGGTGGGTGGGTGGAAGGATAGATGGATTGATAGATGGATAGATGGATGGATGGATGGATGGATGGATGGACGGATGGACAGATGGATGGATGGATTAATGGATGGGTGGGTGGGTGGGTGCATGGATGGTTGGAGAGATGGATAGATGGCTGGATAGATCGATGATGGATGGGTGGGTGAATGGGTGGAAGGATAGATGGCTGGGTGGGTGGATGTGTGGAAGGATGGATGGATGGATGGATGGATGGATGGATGGATGGATGGATGGATAGGTGGGTAGGTGGGTGGGTGAAAGGATGGATGGATGGATGGATGGATGGATAGATGGATGGATGGATGGATGAACACTTTGCCTCCTGCGATTGTGGGTGCTCCATCACTGGAGCTTTTCAAAAATCACCTGGACAACCATTTGATTAGGATGGTATAAATTCTCCTGCCTTGAGCAGGGTGTAGAACTAGAAGACCTCCAAGATTCCTTCCAGCCTTATGATTCTTCTATTTCAAGAAAATTGAGATTCAGATCCATCAATGTTTCTATCCTGGAATTTGCTCCCTCGGGGACTGGACACTTTCTTCTTCACCCCTGCTGAACGTCTCCTTTTCAAACAAGCTGGGACCTTCTCCTTTTAGTGGAAAGACCATGAAAAAAAAAAAGAACAAGGCCAAGCCATCTCAAGGGAAGAGTCCTCTCCACTGAAGGCTCAGGGTTTGCAGCCAATTGAGATTCTCCTGCTTTCTCAAAGAGATCTTTCAGAAAGTGACCTCAAGATCTGGGTTGGATTATTCCTTTTTAAAAATAAAAATAAAAATGAACCCAACATGTTTCAGGGGAAAATCTGATTTTTGGAAACCATGAAATTGGGGAAAGGCACAGAAACTCCAAATCCTCTTGGTTGACTTACGATTACGTTCCCACGGAATGTTCTATATTTGAAACCAGGAGACCATTTGGCTCTCCCGTGAACAGATCCAGGTTTGTGGCCTCCACGTCCTAATTATTAACTTCTGTGGTGGGTGGGTGGGTGGGAAAATGTCCATGGAAATTGGTGGGGGGGAAAAAAACATCTATTCCGGAACAGGCCGTATCTCAAGAAGATCGCGTGGTTTTGAACGCTTTATGGAAATCCTTCAGCGGAACTGACTGCCTTCCAAAGCCTGTGTCAACCATATTCAGTTGTCCATATTCTTGGTCATTTTTATTTTTCAACGTAATTTTTCAACGTGAAAAATTCCAGGATTATCTATTAGTAGGAGCAACACCTATGGCCGTGATGGTGAACCTGTGGCACGTGTGCCACAGGTGACACACGTAGCCATATCGGTGGGCACGCGAGCTTAGTTCTGGTGCGTATGCATGTGCCGGCGAGCTGATTTTCATGCCTTCTGGGCCCACCAGAAGTAAGGAAACAGGCTGTTTCTGTCTCCAGAGGGCCTTGGGGGGTGGGGGTGGGGAAGGCCTGTTTTTCTCTCTCCCCAGGCTCCAGAGCCTTTCTAGGAGCTTGGGAAGGGCAAAAACTGCCTCCTCCTCCCCCCCCCTGCCGGAGGCCCTCCAGAGGCCGGAAACGACCCATTTGTCAATTTCCGTTGGGACCAGAAGTCTCGTTTTTTGTTCTCCCCAGGCTCCAGAGCCTTTCTAGGAGCCTGGGGGGGCAAAAATGGCCTTCCCCACACATCCCGGAGGCCCTCCAGAGGCTGGAAACAGACCATTTGCCAATTTCCGGTGGGAAGGGGAAGGCCGTTTTCGCCCTCCCCAGGCTCCTAGAAAGGCTCTGGAGGCTGGAGAAGAGCCAAAAACGGGCCTTCCGGTCCCACCAGAAGTTGGCAATCGGGCCATTTCCAGCCTCCGAAGGGCCTCAGGAGGGTGGGGAAGGCCGTTTTTGCCCTCCCCAAGCTCCTAGAAAGGCTCTGGAGCCTGGGGAGAGAGAAAAACAGGCCTACCGGGCCCACTGCGCCATCGCGTGCCAGCAGTAGGGGGGGCACGTGCATGCACGGGGGCGGGACGCATAGAATAATAGGTGTGGGCACACATGTGCATGACCCCCTTTCCCTCCCCCGCTCCTGGCACGCAATGGCAAAAAGGTTAGCCATCACTGACCTACGGGCTTCTAAGCTCAACAGCTAGAGACATCTGGATGGCAGAACAGAGGCTTACTTCTGCATTACCATGCTTTCAAAGAGGAGACAACCAACCACTCAATTGAGCTCTTCCAATCCAACCAAATCTTGGGCTCCCATCTTTTAATCTTGGACCTCCATCTTTTGCTCTTCTCCCTTGGGCCCAAACCTCTATTGACAGGGGACAAGTGTTGTTGTTTTTTTAAATTCACAAGGATTAGTGACACTACCATGAAGTGGCATCCAATAGAGCAGGGGTCGGCAATCTTAAATACTCAAAGAGCCATTTGGACCCTTTTCCCACAGAAAAGAAAACACCGGGAGCCACAAAACCCTTCCCGTGCCTGACTATTTCCTGAGCAGCCACAAAACTAGCATCTGTAGTTGAATTAAACTGTTCTGTTTTCTTCTGAAACTTTTCTTTTCTTGGATTTATCCATGGTTGGCCTATCCATGGGGTTGAAAAGCTCAATAAATCGTGTGCCGGTGGGTGTCGCACATTGGCGGTTGTGACGTATATTTTGAGTGACAGGGAATCGCAGCAGAGGGATGAAAGAGCCACATGCGGCTCCAGAGCCACAGGTTGCTGACCCCTGCAATAGAGTAACCTTTCCCTCTACTCAAAAATTCTCATTTTTTTTTAAATAAAGAAAGCAATCCTTTTGTAAACCTTTTATATCTTTATAAAAGATGCATTTGGAAAAAAAAGAATGCCGTGTTTTTGAAAGTGGACGGGGGAAATAAAAGTGAATGTAGCCTGGGAGGGAAATGCATTTTTAAAAGCCCGCAGAAGAGCCAAGAACTCTATTAAAGAAATGTGTGCTAAAAGAGAAAGTGTATGGTGATATTTACATTAATATCTACACACATCTGGGCAGGAACGGGAAACTGGGGGCCCCAGAGGTGGCTGATCTCCAAGCATCCATGAAAATGGACAATATCGGATAGGATTCCTAAGATATGTAGGTCAATCCTATCAGAAAACCACAGCCCTCTAGTTCCAGGCATTAGGGAAACCTGGACTCTAAATCTTTTATAACAGACTAACAGTTGGAAGGAACCTTGGAGGTCTTCTAGTCTGACCCCCTGCTTAGGCAGGAAACGTTACAGCATTTCAGACAAATGATTGTCCAATCTCTTCTTAAAAACTTGATATTTGGCATCAAAATGAACGATACACAGATGCCACACTGTTCATATATATTAAAAAGTTCCAGTCTTGGAGCATTCACAACTTCTGGAGGCAAGTCATTCCACTGATTAGAATCGGAATCAGAATAGAACTGAAAGGGAGGTCGTAAGCAGCGGTGGTATAAATAGCAAATGCTGATCCTTTGCTATTTCCAGGCCAGCCCTGTGGGCCAGATCTAACCACCCCCACGGGCCGGATCCAGCCCACAATGTCAACTCACAAAGCATCCCTGGCCTGCTCCCGAGTTGCCATAGGCCAGGGGGGATGGGAAACCGGCGAAATGGCACAGCAGCCAAAGACAGATGCACATTCCATGCTTCTCTCTCTCAAGGCTGTCTCCCAGGGTTACCTACAGCGGCCGGAGGGGAATGACCTCTACTGAAATTGTTCTGTTGGTGAATGTGATTGATGATACACCCTGGGGGGAGGGGGGGAAACAGGGTCATAATTGGAGCGTAAATTATGTAAGGTCAGAGCTGGCTTCACTTGGGAACATGCTGACATGAATCTCCTAATAAATAACTGGATTTCTTTTGAAGCTTGGCTCGAGGCTCATGATTTAATTAGGGCATCCGTCAGAACCCTAACATGTGGGCCTTGAATTTAACACTCCTGTCATAAACCGAGGAGTATCTGTGTAGCATAGTCATGCTCCTCAGGACTTCCTCTCAAAATAAAACCTCCCCAAAACAGAGCACAGGTGCCTGATTGCTCCATCCTGTCCACAAAGAGAGTACCGTGTTTTCCCAAAAGACGCATTAGGGCTTATTTTCTGGTTAGGTCGTATTTTGGGGGAAATACGGTACTAAATGCACCCATCTGGATGACAATCTTAACTGGGGCTTATTTTGGGGGTAAGGCTTATATTACGAGCATCTTGAAAAATCATGCTAAGACTTATTTTCTGGTTGGGTCGTATTTTGGGGGAAATATGGTACTAAATGCACCCATCTGGATGACAATCTTAACTGGGGCTTATTTTTGGGGTAGGGCTTATATTACGAGCAACCTGAAAAATCATGCTAGGACTTATTTTCCGATTGGGTCTTATTTTGGGGAAAATACAGTACTAACTGCATCCATCTGGCTGACAATCTTAACTGGGGCTTATTCTGGGGAGTAGGGCTTATATTATGAGCATCCTGAAAAATCATACTAGGACTTATTTTCCATTTGGGTCTTATTTTTGCGGAAACAGGGTAGCAACGCATCTCATTTGCTACTCAAATATTTTGCACACTTTGCAAAAAAACAAAAAACAAAAAAAAGAGGGGCTTAATTTCACAAGGGAACCTCAGACCACAGTAGAAACCAAGTGGCTGCTTGCAGGAAACCAATCCCAAACCTACAAGAACGAAGTTCTGCCAACTTACCGGGTTTCCATCAATACCTGGCGGTCCCCGTTCCCCCATATCGCCTGGAAAACCCTGAGGGATGAAGGAAAGGAGGGGGGGGAGAAAAACACGTTTCCATTATTTTTCTGTTGCGACGCAGGAGAAGAACAGAAGATGTGTCAGGAGACAAATGCATTGCGTTAAAGGTTTTGGCACTTTTTGCCCATCACGAAAAGGACCAGAATCTGGATGAGTGAAGACCCATTTTCTTTGAAGGTGGTTTGCTGGTCTACCTACCCTAGCAATCCTTTCAAGGCAATTCGCACCCGGAATTGTAAACCAAATCGTTGCCCCCCCCCCAAAAAAAAATGGTTTATGAGAAAGGGATAATTTAGTGAGGTGAGGCGAGGACCATAGTCTCACTCTGCAATTCACTTGTGGCAATTATGAATTGTGGAGTTACGTGCACGCAAAGAATAGAATAGAATAGAATAAAATAGAATAGGATAGGAAAGGATAGGATAGGATAGGATAGGATAGGATAGGATAGGATAGAATAAGGAATGGAATGGAATGGAATGGAATGGAATGGAATGGAATGGAATGGAATGGAATAGAAATTGGAATAGAATAGAATAGAATGGAATGGAATGGAATGGAATAGAATAGAATAGAATAGAATAGAATAGAATAGAATAGAATAGAATAGAATAGAATAGAATAGAATAGAATAGAATAGAACAGAATAGAACAGAATAAGGAATAGAATAATGGAATGGAATGGAAGGGAAGGGAAGGGAAGGGAAGGGAAGGGAAGAGAAGAGAAGAGAAGAGAAGAGAAGAGAAGAGAAGAGAAGAGAAGAGAAGAGAAGAGAAGAGAAGAGAAGAGAAGAGAAGAGAAGAGAAGAGAAGAGACGAGAATAACAGAGTTGGAGGGGACCTTGGAGGTCTTCTTGTCCAACCCCCTGCTCAGGCAGGAAACCCAACACCACTTCAGACAAATGGTTATCCAACATCTTCTTAAAAACTTCCAGTGTTGGAGCATTCACAACTTCTGGAGGCAAGTAGTTCCACTGATGAATTGTTCTCATTGTCAGGAAATTTCTCCTTAGTTCTAGGTTGTTTCTTTCCTTGATTAGTTTCCACCCATTGCTTCTTGTCCTGCCCTCAAGTGCTTTGGAGAATAGCTTGACTCCCTCTTCTTTGGGGCAACCCCTGAGATATTGGAAGAGTGCTATCCTGTTTCCCCTAGTCCTTCTTTCCATTAAACTAGACAAACCCAGTTCCAGCAACCGTTCTTCATATGTTTCAGCCTCCAGTGCCCTTAATCATCTTTGTTGCTCTTCTCTGCACTCTTTCTAGAGTTTCCACATCTTTTTTACATTGTGGCCACCAAAACTATATGCGATATTCCAAATGTGATCTTACCAAGGCATTATGAAGACCTTGGTGAGGTCTTCTACAAGGACCTCGGAGGTCTTCTAGTTGCTCTTCTCTGCACTCCTTCTAGAGTCTCCATATCTTTTTTTTACATCGTGGTGACCAAAACTGGATGCAGGATTCCAAGTGTGGCCTTACCAAGGCATTATAAAGTGGTCTTAACACTTCACGTGATCTTGATTCTATCCCTCTGTTTAGGCAGCCTAGAACTGTGTTGGGCAGCCTAGAACAAAGTTTCTCCAATGCTACAGTGAGGAACCCAAGTTTCTTTTGTGCATCTCCTGTGCATAATTGTGGTTCCCCACAGCCCTCTCCTACACGGCCTGAACCTGCCTACTTGCATGTCCATCAAACTGGAAGAAGGAAAGAAGAAAGGCGTCCAAGTCAGATAGTAATGCCTGACTAGGTGGCTCAGTGGCTAAGACACTTGAGCTTGTCGATCAGAAAGGTCGGCAGTTCGGCGGTTCGAATCCCTAGTACAGGTCTGCTGCGCGAGCAGGGGGTTGGACTAGATGACCTCCAAAATCCCTTCCAACTCTTTTACTGTTACTGACTTTGTGCCTTTTTCTACACGCAAAAGACCAGGAGCCACGCACACACATGCTTTTGTGCAAAGATTTCACCAACAAGCAATTCCAAGCTTCCGAAAGGATTTTTTGACTGACGTGTTGCCAAAGAGGAAGATCAACCACGAAGATTAGCACTTGGGCGCTTCGCCCAGAGTTCGTCAAATTTCTATAGAATCAAAAGCAGCATTCAGATGAATGCAGGGAAGTATTTTCATTTTATTTTTATTTTTTTAAACCAGGCAGGCCAGCGTGAATGCATTCTCCATTGTCCAAAGGGAAAGAAAAATTTACATCTGGCCTCTTTCTTAAACTTGGTATCGTTTACCCACACACACACACACACACACACACACACACACAAAAACAGTCTGTGCCACGGATATGTGGTGGATCGTATTATCAGCTGTGTCAATCAAGCTGTTAGGTCACCAAGCATGGAATGGATCCAGGGGTGGGCTGCTGGCGGTTCGGGAAAGCCTCTAGCTAAGATTCTGTGCAGTTCGGAGAACCCCCAAATCCCACGCCTGGCTGGCCCCGCCCACCCTGGCCCGCCCCTCCCAGGAGTCCCCACGCGGCCCGTTTTGGATGCAGGTAAGTTCAGGGTGCGTGCGGAGCCTCGGGGAGAAAAACGGGCCTATCAGAAGTTAGGGAAGGCAGGAAACGGGGCTGTTTCTGGCCTCCAGAGGGACTCCGGAGCCTTCCTGGAGGCTCAAGAAAAGCCTCCGAAGCCTGGGGAGGGTAAAAATGCTGCCCCCCCCTCGGCCATGGTGCAGGAGGTAGACTAGGCCACGCCCACCATGGCCACGCCCACCCAGCAACCGGGCAGAGAACCCCTTGATAAAATCTTTGAAGCCCACCCCTGAATGGGTCTATCATCTCCCTTAAGAGGCAGGAGTAACACACGCTCCCCACGAGATGCGATCGATCGTTGGAATCCATGCTGCTTTCTAAAAATCCAGATAGGATCCCAGCTTCACTGCAGTCCTGGGGGGGGGGGGGCAATGAAACATTCCAGCTAGATGGGATCAGCAGGAACTTCCAGCAAAAATCCACTGACTGGTACTGTGAGTCATTTTGATGAACTATCTCATCAAAGTGATTTTTCCCTGGCACTGATTGTTCAGATACATTTTTAGATTAGAGGGAAGGCAGGAAGTCAGCTACAATACAGGAGCTGTTGAAATTCAACACTTTTGATGCTGGAAAGCTATCAGGAACTCTCCTTTCCAGGCGCTTAACTAGTTAAATCATTTAGCTCTAAATGAGGCTCTTCCGAGCCCAAAATTCTTCTGCAATGGTCAGGAGAACCTGTTTTAAGCACACCATCCTGGGTTCTAAACTCAAACGTCCATGGAGGTTCTCAGTCTTCCAGGTCATGGTTGTCCCAAAGGTGATTTTTGTCAAGAGGCAACTGGACTTTCTGGTTTTTCTTGAAGACGTCTCGCTTCTCATCCAAGAAGCTTCTTCAGTTCTGGTGGAGGATGGAAGTCAGTCAGAACTGAAGAAGCTTCTTGGATGAGAAACAAAACGTCTTCAAGGAAAAATGAAGTCCAGTTGCCTCTTGAAAAAGCACCTTTGGGATTTAAACTCACATCCTTAATGAAGACTGCCTTTACTTCCAACGTGACTTGGTCTCTGGTGGCCCTCTAAACAGAACATCGTAATTTCCCCAGCTGAAGATGGCTTCTGACTATCAAGACAATGATACGGTCCCCTTTTTTTTTCCCTCCAGCTACTCTGCAGAAGATCTAAAGATGAGAATCCACATTCATGTCAACTGCCCCACAAACGATCTCATCAGATCCTTGGCAGTTCCTTGAACGAGCTAACCTTCAATTCTGCTTGTTGGCGGGATATAAGATCAAGACTCATTTCTCCTATTTCCCAGAGATTCCCTGGTTCACCTGATATTTTCAGCCTTTATTTCCTAGTCCAGGACGCAGACCCTAATATAACTCTAAAGGTGGCAAAAAATTTTGCTGCAGTCGTGGCTGGGAAAAAACGGGAAAAGAGACGGGTAAGCCCGACGGCAGAGGATCACTAGTATCGACAGTACAGATTGTATTTGAGACAGTAGATGGTGTACTGTCCCATGATCTATCCATATTTGTAAAATATGCTCCCTTTCTTTGTCTATTTTAATTTGGTCTCTGACTGCAATAAAAGCTTACTTACTTAATTGTTGGTTTTTTAACCTTGTGCCTCAACACAAGGAATAGGATAGACCAAATGTTGGAGCCCCCACATTACGAATGGGTTTCAGTAGAAATGGTGATGGATTTTAGAAGAAACCCTCCCATACTACCACCTCTTACAATACTAGACACCACAGTATCAACAGTAGAGTCCTTCAAGTTTCTAGGTTCTATCATATCTCAAGACTTAAAATGGACACCTCACATCAAAAATGTCATCAGAAAAGCTCAACAAAGAATGTTCTTTCTGTGCCAACTCAGGAAGCTCAAACTGCCCAAAGAGCTGCTGATCCAATTCGACAGAGGAATGATTGAGTCTGTCATCTGCACCTCTATAACTGTCTGGTTTGGCTCTGCAACCCGACAAGACAGACACAGACTTCAGAGGAGAATTAGAACTGCAGGAAAAATACTCGCTACCAACCTGCCTTCCATGGAGGACCTGTATCCTGCACGAGTCAAAAAGAGGGCTGTGACCCTTTACAGACCCCTCACATCCTGGACATAAACTGTTTCAACTCCTGCCCTCAAAACGACGCTATAGAGCACTGCACACCAGAACAACAAGACACAAGGACAGTTTTTTCCCGAATGCCATCACTCTGCTAAACAACTAATTCCCTCAACACTGTCAAATAATTTATTAAGACTGTATTACTACTATTCTTCTCTTCCTTACTAGTCTCTATCTCTTCCCACTTATTACTATAACCATGTTGCTTGCATCTTTCCATTTATATTGTTTTTTACTTGTTTCCTAGTACGAATTGATAGCTTATTAGTAATCACTAATCACTTATTAGTAACACTAAGTGTTGTATCTTTTTATTCTTGAAGAATGTATTTTATTCTCCGTATGTACACTGAGAGCATATACACCTAAGACAAATTCCTTGTGTGTCCAATCACACTTGGCCAATAAAAAATTCTATTCTATTCTATTCTATTCTATTCTATTCTATTCTATTCTATTCTATTCTATTCTATTCTATTCTACTCCATTCCATTCCTTCTCTTTATTCTATTCTATTCTATTCCATTCCATTCCATCTCTTTATTCTTTTCTTTTTGTTCACTTCTCTTCTCTTCTCTTCTCTTCTCTTCTCTTCTCTTCTCTTCTCTTCTCTTCTCTTCTCTTCTCTTCTCTTCCTTTCCTTTCCTTTTCTTTCCATTCCATTCCATTCCATTCCATTCTATTTTTTAAACAATCTATTGATGATCCTCAGAAATGGCTTAAAATTATCCAGCACTCACTGGCATTGAACGAACAAGCCGTGAGCTCTCCCAACTTGGAACATATTTATAACACAATATTTATCCTGTTGGATTTCATCAAGAGAGTTTTTTTTTTGTTGTTGTTGTTTTTATGTCTGGCTCACCTCGCCTAATATATCAGTCCACTTAAAGTACATTGTTTCAGGTCTCGAGAGAGAAAAGGGGTTGATTTACCACCATTCTCACACGCGTCGAAATGAATGTGCAAGACACAGAAGAAGATGTGCGTGAAGATACGCAGGAGCCAAACTGTTAATTTGCAGGATTGCACTCTATGAATCTGCCTTTCACCTTTTAAAGAACATCCCTTCATAGAGAGGGAATCCGTCCAACAGATGGTTAAGAATTTGAAACTATGCATAAAATGTATGTATATTTTTTTTTCCCCAGCTAAGGGAGTTCAACCGAAATGCCACGAACCCTTTCAGATAGTCTGCCCTCCTGTTTATGGAGATTAGGCCTCAGTGGAGAAAGACAAATGGAGGAGAATATGACAATGACCCAGGATGCAAGTGTTATGGCCCGCAAACTGGCAGCAGATTCGGACGATGAGGAGGTTGAGGAGGAACTAGGGCCAGTTCTGGAGTCTGGGGAAGGCTCTGATGGATGCTCTGCATCGGACACAGAGATAGAGCCAGAGCCGTCCGGCATTTCCCAGCCACCGGAGAGGCAGCTGCCTTTGGAGGCTGAGATGAGTGAGGAGGAAGAACAGCTGGGGCCTGTTCCAGACGCACATATCCGCAGAGCAGTTAGGAGAGGTGAGCAACGGAGGACAAGGAGTTGACTCGGGAAGCAAGGCATACGTGGACACTGAATGGCCCCTCCTTGGTTAGGGAATAAATAGGAGGAAAGGGGAATGGTTGTCATAGGAGACAACCATTCGTATTTGTGAAGATTTTGCTCATTGTGTTTCATGCCACAAAGACTGCTTGCTAATTTGCAGCTGCTCGGCTGGGAGCTCACGGCCTTGCAATTATTGCAAGGAACTGATAAGGTCTGTTGCTGCCATTAACTCCTTGCCTGGACTTTTTGGTGGGTGAATGCCATTCATTCACAAGAGGTAAATAAAGAGGGGATTTTCGTAACCAGGAGACTGTTTCTTGCTCCTGCTAAGGCTGGGTCAGAACAGCAAGGAGAAGACACCAAAGCAAGAGATCAGAGGAAGATCTTGAGTTTCTCTGAGTCTTAAAAAGGGCCACAGAGAAAAGCGGTGAAAGGAGAAGAACATGGTAGGAAAGAGTCTTGGGGAATGAACCACGGAGAGTTAAAAAAAAAAAAGGAAGAAGCAAAATATTGTAGTGGATCTTTTTGAAAGTGCTGTAAGATCTGCATGAAGATCTTAAGATCCTAATTGAGCCTTCCAGTTAAAAGGAAGATGACACCTTAATGGATTATAGTTGAGAATGATAAGAGTGAGCTGTGTGAGCAAAATTGAGCTAATTTTTATCCAGGTTTCCAGGTCAGAGGAAGGCCCTCAAAGAACCTTCTTTTTATCTTACAGAGCCAACCCATCTCATCTAACAAGCCTTATCAAACCCTCCACCAGTTAACAGCGATGTCCCCCAAGGCAGCGTTTTAGGACCCACCCTCTTTATACTTTACATAAATGACATTTGCAATCATATTATAAGCAACTGCGTTCTCTTCGCTGATGGCGTAGAACTATTCAATACCACGGACAATGCTGCTACTCTACAAAGAGACCTTGACTATGTGTCAGAATGGTCAAACAACTGGCAACTCCAAATCTCAACCAACAAATGCTCCATCTTACACATTGGCCAAAAAAAAAAAAATCAGAAGACCAAATACAAGCTGGGCGGATACAACCTCGTAGACGGCCCTCACTCTGTCAAGGACCTTGGAGTACTCACCTCAAACGATCTAAGCGCCAGAGCTCACTGTAACAGCATTGCCAAAAAGGCATTAAGAGTTGTTAACCTAATCTTGTGAAGCTTCTTCTCCGGTAACATTGTACTGCAAACTAGGGCATACAAAACCTTTGCCAGACCAATTCTCGAATACAGCTTGTCTGCCTGGAACCCGCACTGTATATCGGACATTAATACAATTGAGCGAGTCTGGAGGTATTTCACGAGAAGAGTCCTCCATTCCTCTGTTCACAACAAAATACCTTATGCCACCAGGCTTGAAATTTTAGGCTTGGACAACCTAGAACTACGCCACCTACGGTCCGTAGTGCACAAAATTATCCGCTACAACGTACTACCTGGCAATGACTACTTCAGCTTCAACCACAACAATACACGAGCACACAATAGATACAAACTCAAGGTAAACCGCTCAAAACTCAATTGCAGAAAATATGACTTCAGCAACAGAGTGGTCAACCCCTGACTCTGTGGTTACATCCGCATCCCCCCATAACTTTAACCTTAAGACTGTCTACTGTTGACCTCACCCCATTCCAAAGAGGTCTGTAAGGGGGCGTGCATAAGCCCATCAGCGTGCCTTCCATCCCTGTCCTAATATTCCTTTTTACTTACTCTTTTCATGTATTCAAGTGATGTTTATACTTATTCCTGTTACCTCGTACATGTTTGACAGACTAAATAAATAAGTATAAATCTCACCAACCAGGTCTTTGTTGACCAACTCAAGCCAACAGCTATCTGGCTTCCCAACAATTGTGGCCACAATTGAGGCTAACATTCCAAACATTTCAACAATGTTTGTTCTCCACCCATGGTGCACAGCTGGTGTTATCAAGGAAGAAACAGAAACCCTTGCTTTTTTTTAGGTCGAGCTTCTTGCAGGAATTTGCATTTTTCCGCAAAGAAGGAAGCTCTGCAGCTTCTCAACTGCAGACTTCGTTGAATAAGATAACAAACAGCAAGCCGTCTCTTCTCCAAGGCAGGGAAGCTTCATGTTGCATCAACCGAACCATCAAAGAAGGAACAGGAAATGTGAAGGAATGTTCAAAGCAATCAGCTCCTTGTGTCTCCTCTACAAACTACAGTTCCAGGTCAGACTCCAAACATCCCTTTAGAGTCTTACTCAGAATTGTCGTTTGTAGAGAAGATACAAGGAGTTGATCATGCATGGTCTAAGGTGGATCATCAGAAGGTAACAGAATAACAGAGTTGGAGGTGACCTTGGAGGTCTTCTAGTTCAATTCCCTTGCCCAAGCAGGAAACCCTATACCCATGAAGGAGAACCTATGGCACACACAGAGGTGGGCGGGGCTACATTCGGTGTATAAGACGCACCTAAATTTTCACCTCCTTTTAGGAGGGAAAAAGGTGCATCTTATACTCCAAAAAATACGGTAAGTCTGGAAGATACAAAGATGGCCACACCTGCAGTGTAGGCGACATGCCTCCAAAACAGAAAGGCCACATCAATAAAAAGAACATTGTTTAGGATCTTCAAATAAAATGACACTCGGGCAGAGCTGAAGCAATTGAGACTTACTGAAAGCTTCTCTTTGCTTTGCTAGAATAAAATAGATTATTTCCAACTATTATAGACAGGACTTTCCCAGCCATTTGGCTCTCTCTCTCTCTCCAAAAATAGTTAGTGGTTTTGTTTTGTTTTTAAATTATCTTGGCTCAAGAATGGATGTTCAGTCTTGAGACCCTATTTGAAAAAAAAAAAAAAAGTATTGAGAAATTGGATCCAAGCAGGTGAAACAGTGCCGGGGATACATTCCCAACAATTGCAAAGTTTGCAAAAAATGTAACTCTTTACGAAACACATACACCATGGATGGGCTGCTGGGATTCCGCAGGGGTTCGGGAGAACCTCTAGCTAAGATTCGGTGCAATTCGGAGAACCCCCAAATCCCATTACTGGCTGGCCCTGCCCAGCCTGCCCCACCCCTCCGAGGAGTCCCCATGCAGCCTGTTTTGGATGCAGGTAAGTGCAGAGGTTCAGAGAGGGTGAAAAATGGGCCTACTGGAAGTTCAGGAAGAGGGCCTCCGGAGCCTGGGGAGGCCATTTTCGTCCTCCTGGAGGCTCGAGGAAAGCCTCCGGAGCCTGGGGAGAGCAAACCGCCATGGTGCAGGGGGCCGACTATGCCACGGCCGCCATGTCCACATCCACCCAGCAACCAGGCAGAGAACCCCTTGCTAAAATTTTTGAAGCCCACCCCTGACATACATGCATGCAGAAGAAAAGGAACGAGGCATCGTAGAAAAGGGGGAATCCGGTTAGGATTCATTTAAAGTAGTAATCTGGGGAGGGGGGTTGGGACAGAGGGAGAGAGAAGAAATAAATCTAGCAAGCATCTCAAAGCTTATGTTGGCTGCAGAGATCTTGGAAATCCTGTCCTGTGAATAAACTGTCTCTTTCTGCCTTGCCAAATTTAAAAAAAAAGGGGGGGAGCGGTCGGAATAGAGCAGCCCGTAGCCGGCTGGAGTTTGCGATGCTGCAAAAACTGTGCACAAACGTCGACCGGTTCAAGATCCATTCACACAAGGTCCTTTAATACAGGGTAAAGGTAAAGGTAGAGGTTCTCCTTGTAGATATGTGCTAGTCGTTCCCGACTCTAGGGGGTGGTGCTCATCTCCATTTCAAAGCCGAAGAGCCAGCGCTGTCCGAAGATGGTCAACATGACTCAACGCCAAAGGCGCACGGAACGCTCTTACCTTCCCACCAAAGATGGTCTCTATTTTTCTACTTGCATTTTTTTTACCTGCTTTCGAACTGCTAGGTTGGCAGAAGCTGGGACAAGTAATGGGAGCTCACCCCGTTACGCGGCGCTAGGGATTTGAACCGCCGAACTGCCGACCTTTTAATCAACAAGCTCAGCATCTTAGCCATTGAGTCACTGAGAATAGAGTTGAAATGAAAGATCTCTAAAGCTGGGACCTGGCCAGGTTGATTTGGAAATGCCTTTTCAAAAGATTAAAAGATCTTCAAAACTCAAAAAAAAGGGGGGGGGAATCATCCTTTGATGGGACAAGTCTGTTATGGAGATGATGATGTTCCTCTCGTCTTTGTCGATAGACTATACCTCCCAGCACCCTGTCAGGCTGGGCAGATGGGAGTTGTGGGTCCAATCACACATAGGACGACCGGTTCTCTTTTCCTGGAGTAGACATCTAGTAAAGTGCTATGGTTTTCCCAGTTGCAATAGATGGCTGTGAAAGTTGGACCATCAGGAAGGCTGAGCGCCAAAGAATGGAGGCCTTTGAATGATTGTGCTGGAGAAGACTCTGTAAGTCCCTTGGACTGCAAGGCGATCCAACCGGTCAGTCCTAGAGGAGATCAACCCCGACTGCTCTTTAGAAGGCCAGATCCTGAAGAGGAAATGCAAATCCTTTGGCCACCTAATGAGAAGGAAGGACTCCCTGGAGAAGAGCCTCATGCTGGGAACGATGGAGGGCAAAAGAAGAAGGGGACGGCAGAGAACGAGGTGGCTGGATGGAGTCACTGAAGCAGTCGGCGTGAGCTTAAATGGACTATGGGGGATGGTAGAGGACAGGAAGGCCTGGAGGAAGGTTGTCCATGGGGTCGCGATGGGTCGGACACGACTTCACAAGTAACAGCAACAACAAGGCATCTAGTTGGGTTTGTTGAGTTTGTCCAGAAATCGACAAATTTGATAGTAGTGTGGCTAAGACATGCAGTCAACATTTTTGATCTTAAGTCATCTAAGAGGAAGGGTTGTTTGCATCCAACTGTGGCCAATTGTGAAGCCCTGGGAGGGAAAAAAATCATATGGGAACCGGGCAAAACATATCTTTTCTTCCAAACGGCAGATTGGAGAAAGATAAATGAGTTTAGAAGAAAGGGAGGGATCTCTGAACGCAAAACAAATGTTTTTCCATAAAAATTCTCTTTTCCACTCAATTAGGCTGAGTACCGCATGGTCTAATGGCAAAGCCAGGATTTTGGGGCTCTCTATTCCCCAGTGGCGGACACGGTGGCTCAGTGGCGAAGACGCTGAGCTTGTTGATCGAAAGGTCGGCAGTTCAGTGGTTCAAATCCCTAGTGCCGTGAAACGGGGTAAGCTCCCGTGACTTGTCCCAGCTTCTGCCAACCTAGCAATTTGAAAGCACATAAAAAAAATGCAAGTAGAAAAATAGGGACCACCTTTGGTGGGAAGGGAACAGCGTTTCCGTGCACCTTTGGCATTGAGTCATGCCAGCCACATGACCACGGAGACGTCTTCAGACAGCGCTGGCTCTTCGGTTTTGAAACGGAGATGAGCACTGCCCCCTAGAGTTGGGAACGATTAGCACCTATGTGCGAGGGGAACCTTTACCTTTTACCTTATTCCCCAGTGGCCACCATTGTGGGACAAGGATGTTGGTCCATAACGGGAGTGGGCTTTAAAAATTTTAGCAAAAGGTTCTCTGCCTGGTTGCTGGATGGGCGTGGCCATGGAGGGCATAGCCTAGTCGGCCTCCTGCACCATGGCAGTGGGGGGTGTTTTTGCCCTCCCTGGGCTCTGGAGGCTTTCCTCAAGACTCCAGGAGGGTGAAAATGGCCTCCCCAGGCTCTGGAGGCCGGAAACGGTAGGCCAATTTTTCGCCCTACATTTCCACATGTGCCCTGTACTTACCTACATCCAAAACAGGCCGCATGGGGATTCCTGGGAGGGGCGGGGCTGGGTGGGCGGGGCCAGCCAGGAGTGGGATTTGGGGGTTCTCCGAACTGCACAGAATCTTAGCTAGAGGTTCTCCCGAACCCCCTGCAAAGGCCCAGCAGCCGGTCCATAGACACCATCGATGGACACTCTAAAGCTCTCTGAGCAAGACGGAGAGAAAGAAACAGAGATTGGAGAGGGAGGGAAAACTTTGAGGAAATCGGGAGAGGTTTCAGCTCCACGTGGCGTCCAACCAAGTGTCTTCGCTGCCAAAGCTGTGGCGTACAACCAATTGGGTCAAGGACTGAATGATGTCTTCCGTGAATGGGGGATTCCTCCACAGCCTGTTCTTTTGTAAAAAGATTCCTTTCCCACCCTAAACATCTGAATTCTCCCTCTGGGACACGTCAACATTACCCAGGGTTTCCCAGAGCTTCGAGAATGGGTGTGGACGTCTGTTGACACGCTACCCTACTTGCTGCTACCTTCCCGTCGCCACTTCCCCCGGGGCAGCTTTTTGTGCCTTGGATGGACTGGAAATAGAGCAGCATGGACAAGGAGTAGAATCATCAAAAGTCCGTTTCCAACATTCATCATGTCCCTCCCTTCCCTGCCCCTGCTGAGCTGAGCTCCCTTGGAAGGCCTCCAAGCTCTGACTCACGTCCAGCGCATCTATTTTAATCCCCTCCTTTTTTTTAACATTGTTACATCATTCCGGGAGGCCTACTGAATGAATATCTATCTATCTATGTATCTATCTATCTATCTATCTATCTATCTATCATCTATCTTCTATCATCCATATTTATCTATCTATGTATCTATCTATCTATCTATCTATCTATCTATCTATCTATCTATCTATCTATTATCTATTATCTATCATCCATGTCTGCTGTCTGTCTGTCTGTCTATCTATCTATCTATCTATCTATCTATCTATCCATTCAACTTATCTATCTAAACTTCTCTATCGGTTTATCTATCTACCGATCTCTGTCTGCTGTCTGTCTATCTATCCATTCAATTTATCTATCTACTCAACTTGTCTGTTTCTATGTCTATCTATTATCCATCTACCTAGCTATTCATTCAACTTATCTATCTACTCAAGATGTCCATCTATCTATCCACCCAACTCTATTTATCTACCTATCGACCCATTCAACTTATCTATCTACTCAACTTGTCTGTCTGCTTGCTTATCTATCTATCTATCTATCTATCTATCTATCTATCTATCTATCTATCTAATTTGTATTGTGTTATTGTGTTATACTTATTCATCCAACTTGTCTATCTATCCATCCACCTCCATCTATCTATCATCTATTATCTGTCTGTCTATCTATCCAGCTCCAGCTATCTACCATGTTTCCCTGAAAATAAGACCCTGTCTTATATTTTTTGAACCCCGAAATAAGTGCTTGGCCTTATTTTCAGGGATGTCTTATTATTTTGGGGCGCGTGGAGCATCTTACCTGATTTCCAGCTCTCTCTCCCTAACCCTAACCAGAGGAAATGGCGGGGACCGGCTGTGCATGCATTTAAATATTTTCAGGGAGGGCTTATTTTGGGGTGGGGTTATTTTAGCACATGAGCTCAAAAGCCCAATTGGGCTTATTATCAGGGGATGTCTTATTTTAGGGGAAACAGGGTACTGTATTGTCTGTCTGTCTGACTGCCACCATCACTTCTCTCTCTCTCTCTCCCTACCTATCACTTCATGGAAGAAGTTTGGCATACCTCTTTGCTAAAGAATGGGATATGGAAGAGACTCTGAGAGACATGAAAATTGGGGCAGGGGACAGCAAAGGCCCATGGGTTTCCTACCATGTTCTACTCTTAACACCAAACTAGGAGCCTGAAGACAGATGGGAAATTCTCACGACTTCTCAAGGAGGAAGAATCCTATGAACGGATACTCAATTCTTTTAAAGAGGCCAAACAGGTTCTTAATCCGGAGGCCAAGCCTTTAATGCCTCTCTGGCTAAATTCAACCTAATCTAAGGGCACCCGGTTGTAGTATAAGCAACACACTTCTTCGCAGAAGTGTGTTGACATATAAATGGTCAAGAAACTTGGCGAAATTGAAAATCAGAGGAGAAACATCACCCTAGGAGTACTCATCTCAAAGGGTCTAAGCCCCAGAGCTCACTGTAACAGCATTGCCAAAAAGGCATTAAGAATTGTTAACCTAATTTTGCGAAGCTTCTTCTCCGGTAACATCGAACTGCAAACTAGGGCATACAAAACCTTTGCCAGACCAGTTCTCGAATACAGCTTGTCTGCCTGGAATCCACACTGTATATCGGACATTAATACAAATGGTCCAGAAGTATTTCACAAGAAGAGTACTCCACTCCTCTGCTCGTAATAGAATACCTTAGGCCACCAGGCTTGAAATTTTGGACTTGGATAACCTGGAACTAAGCGGTCTACAGTCTGATCTAAGTATAGTACACAAAATTGTCTGCCACAATGTCCTACCTATCAACGACTACTTCAGCTTCAACCGCAATAATCCACGGACAAGCAATAGATACAAACTCAAGGTAAACCGCTCTAAACTCAATTGCAGGAAATACGACTTCAGCAACAGAGCAATCAATGCCTTGAATGCTGTACCCAACTCCTCCATTGTTACATCCTCAAATCCCCATAGCTTCAACCTTAAACTGTCCACCGTGGACCTCACCCCATTCCTAAGAGGTCCGTAAAAGGGACATGCATAAGCACACCAGCGTGCCTAGCGTCCAGCGGTGAATTCCACTTACCTTCGCTACCAGTTTGAGAACGGGAGCGCACGCCTCCTCTGCGTATGTGCAGAACCTTCTGCGTATACGCAGATGGTAAAAAAATGGGACGTAATGACGTCCCGGCAGGTGGGCAGAGCCTCTCACCGCCGGCGCTACCAGTTCGGTGAGCCGGATAGAACCGGGGGGGATTTCACCAATGCTACCATCCCTGTCCCACTGTCCCATTTATTTGTACTCATTCCCTGTGCTCATGCCCATGTTTATACTTACACCTGTTATCTCGTACATGTTTGACAAACTAAACAAAATAAAAAATAAAATAAAATAAAAACAATGGCCCCAAAACCCCAGATTGTCGCACTAGTCAACCAGAACAGGGGTGAAATGCTCCCAGTTCGGACCGGATCGCCCAGTCCGGTAGCGATGGTGGCGGGTGGTTCAGAGAATCGGTAGCAAAAATCCCTGCGCCCCTCTCCCATGCCCAGCTGAGCCACGAGATTATCAGAGGCTGTTTTTTTTTACTTTTAAAAGCATTTTTTCTACAACCTCTTCGGCAGAAAAAATGCTTTTAAAAGTAAAAAAAAAAGCCTCTGATGATCGCGTAGCTCAACTGGGATCGTCAGAGGTTTTTAAAAGCATTTTTTTTCTGCAACCTCTTAAGGTTGTAGAAAAAAATGCTTTTAAAAATAAAATAAAAAAGTTGGTCACGCCCACCCAGTCACATTAACCTCCCCACCAAACCACGCCCACAGAACCGGTAGTAACAAATTTTACAGTTCACCACTGAACCAGAACCTGCATTTCTCTCCAAAACTTTTTTTCCCCTCTTCTTTTATTCTTAATACCCTCCGTGGAGGGAAAAAAATCTACCCTCTGAACAGCACGATTCTGAGATATTCTGGTTGCTTTGAGACCAATTGGGAAGAAATACGAGCCTCTCGCCTTCCCACCCGTCCAAGTTTATTTTCCACTACGGGCTTTCCGCTGTAATTATACCCATTAGCAAAATGCACGCTAAGATTAAGCGTGCTCAAAAAAAAAAAATCCCTCCGAAATATCTGTTAACAGTTCTCTTTAATTGCACGTTAAGAGGTTTTTCTTTTTCTTTTCTTTTTTTTTTTTAAACACTGTAACGCAAATGATTCAGAAATGGAAGATTTGGTTTGGATTTGCCTTGTTTGCAGAGAAAATCCCAAGTGGAGTGAAAAATATTTGCCGAAGAAAATGTCACCCTTCTCTTTTAGGAAAGGGAGGGAGACTCCATTAAGAACAACATCAAAGTTAAGTGCTCTACTAAAAAAAGAGAAGGGAAATATGAGGATTTGGAGTGGAGTGGATTTGGAGAGTGAAACATCTGGAGAACATTGGGAATTCTGATACAATACAAGTTGCATCAAAATTTCCCCCACCAGATTTCTACGCTTAACAACTGTTGTTTAGTTTAGTTTATAGCTCATTGTATTTTTTTGGCTCGTCCGCCTTTCCTTTTCTCTATTTTGTTTTAACGGTAACAAACCCAAAGTCTGTGATGTAAGCAGTAATTATCAGCTCTGGGAACTGGTACCAGATTCCTGCCTCCAACCTCCGAGACCTTTTTCAACTTGATAAAACTTGATATTGGTAATGCTCACTTAATGATGGGGAAAAGTTCACAAACAAGAAGAAGGAGAACATTGTATGAGTTTGGGCTATCAAGTGCAGAAGGGGTTGAGTGATTTTTTTTTTCCCAGCCAGGGTGTATAAAATCCATCTGCCATTTTAGACTAATGTTGCATTGACTTGCATTTGCAATGGTGAAAAAAAGGAAGGTTCTACATTTAGGGAGGAAAAACAAAATGCACAGGGAGAGTATAGGTGGTAGCTCACTCAATAGTAGTAACTGTGAGAGGGATCTTGGAGTCCTAGTGGACAACCATTTAGATAGGAGCCAGCCGTGTGTTGCAGCTGCCAAAAAAGCCAACACAGTAGGCTGCATTAACAGAGGGATAGAATCAAGATGACGGGAAACGTTAATACCACTTTATGATGCCTTGGTAAGGCCACACTTGGAATCCTGCATCCAGTTTTGGTAACCACGATGTAAAAAAGATGTGGAAACTCTAGAAGGAGTGCAGAGAAGAGCAACCAAGATGATTAGGGGACTGGAGGCTAAAACATACGATGAATGGTTGCAGGAACTGGGTATGTCTAGTTTAATGAAAAGAAGGACTAGGGGAGACATGATAGCACTCTTCCAATATCTCAGGGGCTGCCCCAAAGAAGAGGGAGTCAAGCTATTGGCCAGGGGGGATGGGAAACTGGGGAAATGGCACAGCAGCCAAGATAGATGCACATTTCATGCTTATCTCTCTCAAGGCGGTATCCCAGGGTTACCTACAGCAGCCGAAGGGGAGTGACCTCAACAACCCACCGTTGGCAAATGTGATTGATGACACACCTTGGGGGGACGGGGGAAACAGGGTCATAATTGGAGCATAAATTACGTAGGGTCAGAGCTGGCTTCAATTGGGAACCTGCTGACATGAAGCTCCTAATAAATAACTGGATTTCTTTTGAAGCTTGGCTCGAGACTCATGATTTAATTAAGGAAAGAGAATTGGATGACCTCCAGCAAGGTGGACAGACTCAATAACAGTAGAGATGAGAATACCTTTAGAAGACCTGAAGGATCAAGTTAAGGATAGGTCATCATGGAAAAAAATCTATCTACATGGTCACTCAAAGAGTCCACAACACATCATTGGCACATCATCAACCACCCCAAAGAGACAGCACAATCAAGAACTGCAACGTTCTCAAGAACTTCCAATATCCACATCCCCAACACCCTTCTCCTGTTTAATTTGGAGCAAGATCTGCATAATAGACAAGGAAAAACTTTACCGGCCTACCGATCTGGCCCTTCTTCCCAGGAACTCCAGGGATTCCCTAAAAAACAAAGAGAGGGAAAAATATGAAAAACTGGAGAACAGTTGGACAGCCAGAAAGGAGAAATCAAAATCTTAAACAGAAAGGGGAAATCAAAACATGGAACAATTTAGAAACATAGTGGGCCAGAAGGTGTTGCGGCCCACCAGTGGCCAGCAGAGCCAGACAGTGAGGAGGTTGGGGAGGAACGTGGGCCAGTCCTGGAGTCTGGGGAAGGCTCGGACGAGGGCTCTGAGTCAGAGGCAGAGATGGGGCCAGGGCCGTCTGACAGTTCTTTGCTGCCTCCGGAGTCTCCATAGTCTGACATCAGCAAGGCAGAAGAACAGCGGGAGCCTGTTCCCAGTGTGCGCATGTGCAGAGCTGCCAGGAGACAGGAACAATTAAGGAAACAGGGTCGACTTGGGAGTAAGGCTTGGAGATGATTGGCCCCTCCCATAAGACATAAAAGAGAAGCGAACGGGACATGAGCTTTTGCAGGAAGCGATTAGTTCATCTGGTCGGGAAAAGCTCTGGAAAAGCTCTGTTTGACTCTGTGCTAAGTTTGGCCTTGCCCTGCGTGTGGCAATTAGTTCTCTGGCAGCGTTCCAAGGGAGATAAGGTGGGTGTTTGTAAACACTCCCCTGATAGACTGTTTGAGAAGCCTTTCGGACTGGGAATGACAATAATTCACAGCCATTTGAATTAAAGAGGTTTGCTGGGACTAATTTTGTGCTGTTTGCTTTCTAAGGAAGCCTAGGTCAGAACAGAAAGTTAGCATGAGAGAACAAAGGAAGATGGAGAAGGGGTTCAATTCAGCCCTTAAACTTTTTCTGTCTTGAGTCTCAGTAAGACACCCCACACACAAACACACACACACACACAAGGTTTGTCCCCAGCCAGTTCCAGGAATTGGAGACAGCTTTTAGCTGGATGAATAATTAAGCTACTGATCTGGACCCAAGGGGGGGATACAAGCCAACAATGCTCGCTGGAGAACTTCACTTTATAGTTCTGATTTGGTGACACAAAAGCCTTAAATTAGCATCTCCTGAGCATTAGCTCATTCCTCTTGTAATATATACACACAGTCGTGGGCTGTGGGATCTAGGATCTGCCAATAGCCCAGAGCAGAGAAGCTGGCTTAGCAGCACAGAGCTGGGACCACGGACTCCCCGATGAAGCCTACAGAGATCCAAAGTCCAATCTTACTTGGCCGTGAAGTCCCCTTGATAATGATGAGTCTAGGGCTAGTTATCTCTATCTCGGGGGAGTGTCTCGGTGTTGGGAAAGGGGTAGGTAGTTTTCAGACACATGGGGGCCTGGGCTGTAGACCCTGGTCTGAAATCTCTTAAGGGAAGGAAGGAAGTCTAAAAACACACATTTGGTTCTAACTCTTTATCAAAGCTCCCAACTGTACAGGAAGAACTCAGTCGGTTTCCTGCTCTGGTTGGCCATCGGTAGACTTTCCCGGCCTCACTTTGACCCCTCTGGCTGCTCATGGTTCAGCCATGACCTCATTGTTTACAGATTAGAAAATAGGGAAAGCCAACGGAAATGAGAGGAAATTGTTTATTCTTCCACCATGGCTTCATAAGAGGGGGAAACCGGAGGGCTGGAGGGGTTGCAATCCTACAGGGATAAGCTCTTCTCAGTCTCAAGTTCAGAAGCTCTCTAGAAGGCTTAGGATCTCTGATTCCATGGATCTTCTGGGGGAGGGAGGGAGGGAGGGAGAGAGGAAGGGAGGGAAGGGAGGAGAGGGAGGGAAGGAAGGAAGGAAGGAAGGAAAGAAGGAAAGAAAGAAAGAGAAGGAGAATATGTAAAATATCTTAGGTGTGAATTGGGTAGGGAAGGGAAGGGAAGAGAAGGGAAGGGAGGGGAGGGAGGGAGGGAGGAGAGAGAAGGAGAATGTAAAATATCCTAGATGTGAATTGGATAGGGAAGGGAAGAGAAGGGAAGGGAAGGGAGGGAGGGAGGGAGGAGGAGGAAGGAAGGAAGGAAGGAAGGAAGGAAGGAAGGAAGGAAGGAAGGAAGGAAGGAAGGAAGGAAGGAAGGAAGGGGAGAAAAAATAGATGACTCTATTCACATTGGGCACTTAGTACCCCACCCACAGCTTTCTTCATCCCCCACCCCTCATTGGAAACCCTCAACGGATCACACTCAAGAGACTGCAAGGAGCTCAGCTCTCCACCCCTGGGAACAGCACCATGGTGTAGAACTAAGACTAAGCGGGACCCAGAATCAGAGGGTCCTTCTCTGCCCTTGAGAAGTTCACAAGATGGAATTTAAGGGCCCATCCCTTTTCTCTCTCCCCTTCAACTACCTATACCTCCTCCGGAGTTTGTTTTAAGGGAGGATGAGGTTAGAAGAGGGAGCACCATTTTCGCCAACTTGAACTCTTGAGTGAAAGGCAAGACTTTGAGCTTGAAGGATGTACCAGGAGTTGGGTTGGCCACCTCTACAGCAAGACAAAGGCGAGGAAGGAAAAGGGAGCTTTGCGGTCGAGTCACATTGCTCTCTGCAACAAAGGGGGACCAGGAGTGGGCTGCTGGGTATTCACAAGGGTTCAGGAGAACCTCTAGCTAAGATTCTGTGTTTGGAGAACCCCTAAATCCCACCCCGCCGCTCCCCTCCCAGGAATCCCCTTGCGGCCCATTTTGGATGCAGGTAAGTGCAGGGCATGCATGGATGCTTGGGGAGGGTGAAAAACAGGCCTACTGGAAGTTCGGGAAGACTGGAAATTGGCCTTCCCATTTCTGGCCTCCAGAGGGACTCTGGAGCCTGCAGTGGCCGTTTTCACCCTCCCGGAGGCTTGAAAAAAGCCTCCGGAGCCCAGGGAGGGCAAAAACGCTCCCCCCCCCATCGTGGTACAGGAGGCCGACTAGGCCACTCCCACCATAGCCACTCCCACCAAGCAACCAGGCAGAGAACCCCTTGCTGAAATTTTTGAAGCCCAGACCCCTGAGGGGGACGCCCCCAGACCCCCCCACAATGATATAAAGCAAGATTGGCCAATACTTACTCTTTCCCCATCGGCCCCTGGTGTTCCCAACAGTCCCGGTGGACCAATGTACCCCTGTGGGAAGCAGGGAAAGAAAAAAAAACAAATAGCATTTTGTCTTCTCGGAAGGTGGGAGGTCAGAGGAGGTCATTGTCCAGCGCTGGGTCGAGGCGACCTTGATGAAAGAAACCTTGGGGCAAGTGTATATGCCCATGGACTGCATGGTGATATTTTCCACGATGTAGTCCAAGGGCACATACCCTCACGCCAGGGACCAGTGTGCTTGGCAGGGAAGAAGGAGGAGGAGGAAGAACCAGCAGATAAACAGGCAGATAATACCACTTAAGACTTATACACCGCTTCGCCGTGCTTTACAGACCTCTCTTGAGTGGCTTACAGAGCCAGCGGTCCTCATTTGACCGACCTCGGAAAGAAGGATGGAAGGCTAAGTCAACCTTGTGCCCCGTCAAGGATTGAACTCCAGGCAGTGGGCAGAGTCAGCCTGCAATGCTGCACTCTAACCACCGCGCCACCCACGGCACTTTTCAAGGCAATTCTCATCTATTCTTCTAGATCAGGGGTATCTAGATCAGATGGAGGAGACAACCAGACGAAGGTGGGGACAAATGCACCATTAGTTTGGAATCACTACGCCTCCAATTTGACTTGACCGCTAGTAATTCAGATTCCTGCGCGCAGGTAGCATGAAATAAACTTGTAGTACTTTTCTGTTGTAGTTCTAGCTTGGTTCCTGACTTTTTGCACTTGACTCTGTGTGTGTGTGTCTGTGCGTGTGTGTGTGCAAGAAAGAGAGAGAGGGAGAAAGAGAGCGTATCTGTTTCTCCAATGCAGTTGTCTTTTTTTTTTTTTGCAAAGTGCTATTTAAACGTTGGCAGGAGAAGCGTTTGAAATCCATGCAACCGATTTAGCTAGTGATAATCACAACCGCTTAGCCTCTTCGTGTTTTCATCACTTCCGGGTTTCCGTATCAACTCTCGCTGGACATTCCTAGCTGCGTTCTGGTCAGTACCCATTTTGGATTGATAAATTTTCTGGTTTGATTTGATCCATCAGAATCAGAAACTGGGTTTGCACTTCGCCCTAAGGACAAAACAATCTAATCTAGGTTAGAAAGTGGTATGAATGCAGCCCCTAAGTCTTTAACAAACCTGGTTATCCATGTTGCACAAAAAGATCCTTCCGGCTTTATATATATATAAATCCGGAAGGGTCTTTTTGTGCAATATATACTGTATATGGTGCCTCGATAGAAAAACACTTAATCTCTCCCCTGGCTCAAGCTGATGAAGGGAGAACTTGTGGCTCAGAAGGTTAATTCAACTGCCTAACATTCAGGCAGCCCAAGTTCGAATCCGAGAAAGGGTATGGCTAGCTGATGAGAGCTAAATAGCTTGAAATAGATCTATACCAGTCTCCCTTTATTTCTTGATCAGCGAAATATAAATTTGGTATAAAATGGTTTGTCGTGAATGCGACTGCTTGAGGGCTCCTGGATTGGAGCTGAAAGGCGAAAGGGAGCAGAATGCTCCCTCCCACATGTTGGGGTAGACCAGGTGCCTTGATAGAAAAACACTTTATATATATAATTTGTTTTTCTTTCTTTTTCGTAGGTTTTATGTGTCTTTCTCTTTAGCCAGGTTCTACCTACGTGAACCAAGATATTATGCAGCCCTAGTTCAGTGAACTCACAATTCACTAGTTTCTGGGCTTTTTTTTTCTTTCTTTCTTTTCTTTCTGGCAGCCAGCAGACCCTTTGCTGCCCATTGGGAGACTAAGATAGATCAATGGGCAGCAAAGAGTCTGCTGGCTGCCAGAAGAAAAAAAGCTCAGAAACTAGTGAATTGTGATTGCACTGAACTAGGGCTGCATAATATCTTGGTTTACGTAGGTAGAACCTGGCTAAAGAGAAAGACACATAAAACCTACGAAAAAGAAAGAAACACACACACACACACACACACACAATTTATATCAAATTTATATTTCAAACATTTTTTAAAAAAACCAAGTATGCCAAACTCACTTTCCACCAAGACAGAATTACAGGTATCGCTCGACTTACAACAGTTAATTTAGGGACCGTTACAACGGCACCGAAAAAAGTGACTTAGGGCCATTTTTCACACTTAATGGTCACGTGATCGAAATTCAGAGGCTTGCCAACTGATTCATATTTATGACGGTCGCAGTGCCCCTGATCCGCGTTTGTGACCTTCAAAGCCAGAATTGCTTCACAACCATGTGTGAGTAACGTTAACAATGGCAATGTTTCCCTTAAGAACACTGGCGAGAAAAGTCACTTAAGAAATGTCTCACTTAGCAACAAAAAAATTGGGGGCGGGGCTCAGTTGGGGTCGTAAGTCGAGGACTACCTGTAACGACATGGTACCTCTGAGAACCTGGCGACTTTTGTAAAGTAACAACCATTTCTTCTATTCCTTATGGCAGGGGTCTGCAACCTTAAACACTCAAAAGAGCCATTTGGACCCATTTCCCACAGAAAAGAAAACACCGGGAGCCACAAAACCCTTCCCTTGCCTGACTATTCCTTGAGCGGCCACAAAACTAGCATATGTAGTAGAATTCAAAGTTCTGTTTTCTTCTGAAACTTTTCTTTTCTTGGATTTATCCATGGTTGGCCTACCGGGGTTTGGAAAGCTCAATAAATCGCGTGCCGGCGTGTGTCTCACATTGGCAGTTGTGACGCATATTTTGAGAGACAGGGAGCCGCAGCAGAGGGGTGAAAGAGCCACATGCGGCTCCAGAGCCGCAGGTTGCTGACCCCTGCCCTATGGAATGGAAGCGCGACCTTTTGCAGTTAGGAGTTTTCCTGAAGGGCGATCAATTGTTACCGCTTGAGCCCACTCCTGCAAGCTGACTCACTTGTACCCCCAGTTCCACCCCGTCCACTTTTCCTCTTTTCCACACCATTATATGAAAACGCTGCCAGGTTTAAAGTTTGTGTGTGTGTGTGTGTGTGTGTGTGTGTTTATTGCTCACAAGTTTCCTGGCACGAAAAAAGCAGCTGGTAGCGTTTTACTGCTCAGAGGAATAATAACACATGACAAGAGAGAGAGGGAGGAGGCGGATTTGCTGGCCTGGAGCTCCGCTGTGATTGATGACTGAAGATGAGACAAGGAAGAGGAACAAGACAAGGTAATAATCCTGCCCTTTGACTTCTTTGGGCAAAAAAGCAGGGAGGAAATAGAGAGAGAGGAGGAGGAGGAGGAGGAGGAGGAGGAGGAGGAGGAGGAGGAGGAGGAGGAGGAGGAGGAGGAGGAGGAGGAGGAGGAGGAGGAGGAGGAGGAGGAAGGAAGAAGAAGGGGAAGAGGAAGAGGAAGAGGAAGAAGAAGAGGAGGAGGAAAAAGAAGAAGGAAGAAGAAGGGGAAGGGGAAGGGGAAGGAGAACAGGAACAGGAAGAAGAAGAGAAGGAGGAGGAGATCTCAAGGGGGGAATGGAGATTTCAGCACCCAGACTAAAGTAGAAAACCTGAGTAAAATCTCCAAGCATTTCTTTTTTTTCATCTCCAAAATTGAAGTTTTTTTCAAATGAAGCAAGCATCAGAGTATAGATGCTAGTGACTTGGAATATGGAGTTAATCAGAGCATGAAGTAACATTGATGCTTCTGGCTTGGAGTATGGAGTTAGTCAGAGCATGGAGTAACATTGATGCTTCTGGCTTGGAGTATGGAGTTAGTCAGAGCATGGAATAATATTGACGCTACTGGCTTGGAGTATGGAGTTAGTCAGAGCATGGAGTAACATCGATGCTTCTGGCTTGGAGTATGGAGTTAGTCAGAGCATGGAGTAACATCGATGCTACTGGCTTGGAGTATGGAGTTAGTCAGAGCATGGAGTAACATTGATGCTTCTGGCTTGGAATATGGAGCTAGTCAGAGTATGAAGTAACATTGATGCTTCTGGCTTGGAGTATGGAGTTAGTCAGAGCATGGAATAATATTGACGCTACTGGCTTGGAGTATGGAGTTAGTCAGAGCATGGAGTAACATCGATGCTTCTGGCTTGGAGTATGGAGTTAGTCAGAGCATGGAGTAACATCGATGCTTCTGGCTTGGAGTATGGAGTTAGTCAGAGCATGGAGTAACATTGATGCTTCTGGCTTGGAGTATGGAGTTAGTCAGAGCATGGAGTAACATCGATGCTACTGGCTTGGAGTATGGAGTTAGTCAGAGCATGGAGTAACATTGATGCTTCTGGCTTGGAATATGGAGCTAGTCAGAGTATGAAGTAACATTGATGCTACTGGCTTGGAGTATGGAGTTAGAGCATGGAGTAAAAGTGCCAGTACTCCAGAGTCTGGAGTAACAATGATGCTAGCGGGTAGAGGGAACACTGAACTTTGAAGAGCTAAAAAAAAACAACAGAAAAAGCCACAGAAATCGGGGGTGAGTGTTACACGTGCCCCTTCACTCTACAAATTGTGTTCCTCTCCATTTCCAGGTGGCTGGGCACTTGCTCCTTGGCTTAATTTCAAAATGCACCAGTTTGGGGGAGAAATGCAAGGACAGAAGTCCGGTGTCCTCACAAACGAATATCCCAGGATCCAATTTGAGTCAGTCCCCGGGACCAAAGGTTTACTTTTCCAAGCTTTTGGGCTCGTGCCGGAACCCATCCCCAAGGAATATCTCCCTTTCTCTCTCTCTCTCTCTCTCTCTCCAGAATATATTCTGGAGATATTCAGATATTCTAAAGAGAGAGAGAGAAATTCCCAGGGGATGGGTTCCTGCACGAATCCCAACATTTGAAAGAATAAACCTTTGGTCCTGGAGACCGACTCAAGATTGGTTCTTCCAGTGTTCTCAGTTTATCCTCAACCCTGAAACCCCGAAATTGGGTTGGTACAAGATCAAACTGAGGTCTGGAGAACGGGGTGAACTGACTAATCGTCAGAGACAGCGGTGGTATTCAGCCGGTTTTATCAGATTCAGGCTAACTGGTAGCGGCGGCTGCAGGAGGCTCCGCCTACGCGCCCGGACATCATCACATTCCATTTTTGAAGCTCTGCGCATGCGCGAAGGTGGCGCATGTGAGCGAAGCCACCAAGCGCGTATGCGATCACATTTGCAAACCGGTAGTGAAGTTAAATAAATACCACCCCTGGACAGAGAAGAACCCGAGTCCTCGTCTTCTGACTCTTTTTTCTCAGTTCCAATCTCTTCCACCGCATGTCCATTAAGAGAGTGGAAGAGCGGAGAAAAGCAGCCATTTCGAATAGCTCCGACCTCAACCTGCAAACGTCAGAACCCAACCCGGCGGTGGAAAGACCTTCTCGCTGACTTACCTGGCTCCCTTTTGGGCCAGGCTCCCCTATCGGTCCAGGTAATCCCTAAAACACAAAAGGGGAGACAGAAACAAACGAAAGGCAAAATTAATTTGGAGAGGTTCCCGCTCGGAGCATTTTCCAGGAGAGCAGCAAAAGGCCAGAGAGTGGAAACACGCGGCTGGGAATTGGGAAAGTCTT
This sequence comes from Pituophis catenifer annectens, assembly GCF_029215685.1. Lineage (NCBI taxonomy): Eukaryota > Metazoa > Chordata > Lepidosauria > Squamata > Colubridae > Pituophis > Pituophis catenifer. Next base: position 5,329,859 of record NW_027256897.1, on the reverse strand, counting down.
AAGGAAAAACCAGAAAGGAATTTCAAAAGTCAGGAGAAAGAATAATAATAATAATAATAATAATAATAATAATAATAATAATAATAATAATAATAACAACAACAACAACAACAACAAAAACAAAAACAACAACAACAACAACAACAACAAACAACAATAATAATAATAGACATCTACCCAACTAATGGTTGGAAGGAGATGACTCTGCAAATATATATACAGGATATATATATCCTGTTTCCCCGAAAATAAGACCCAACTGGAAAATAAGTCCTAGCATGATTTTTCAGGATGCTCATAATATAAGCCCTACCCCCCAAAATAAGCCACAGTTAAAATAGTCAGCCAGATGGATGCATTTAGTACCGTATTTACCCCAAAATAAGACCTCACCAGAAAATAAGCCCTAATGCATCTTTTGGAGCAAAAATTAATATAAGTCCTGGTCTTATTTTCAGGGAAAACATGGTACATATCTGTGTTTTTTTGAGAGGAATTTGTTTCCAACGGTAATCCAAAACAGGTACCCTGTGCCCAGAGAAGACATATTCAAGTCAAAATGGACAGCTCCATTACCAGGATCAAATCGATAGAATAGAATAACAAGAGTTGGAAGGGGACTTGGAGGTCTTCTAGTCCAACCCCCTGCTTAGGTATAGGATACCCTACACCCAGTGGCGGGCTGCAACCAGTTTAACAACTGGTTCGGTGATTGCACGCTTCGCGCAGCGTTCAAAATATAGCAGTTTGAAGCTCAGCTTCTTACCTTCTAAGGCAGCCCCGGTAAGTAGAACAGCGGAGGCACAGAAATCAGCTGGGCCGGGCGAATCAGCTGAGCCAGAAAGAAGCAAATATAGGACAGGATAGGGCGGGTGCGAGTGGGCGGGGCCAGTTGATCATCGGAACTACCAATTCACCCGAACCGGTCTAAACCAGCGGCAGCTCACCACTGCCTACACCACTTCAGATAAATTATTATCCAATCTCTTCTTAAAAGGTTCCAGTGTTGGAACATTTACGACTTCTGGAGGCAAGTTGTCCCACTGATTAATTGTTCTAACTGTCAGGAAATTTCCCCTCAGTTCTAAGTTGCTTCTCTCCTTAGGTTAGCGATCATGTGCTCTCTTGCTTCTACATACAGACGCACGTCATCTAACCGTTGGCCAACATGAGACAGGTCTGTCAATGGCCTTTTACTGGGAGCTGAACGTTGGATGAGACGTTCCCCCGTTTGGCAGACGTTGGAAGCCCAAACATCTGGATCTAGAATAGGAAGGCAGGAGTTAAGCCTTGCTGTCTCCGTAGGGTAGGGCTAGGGGGGTACGAAGCTGCCATGCCAACTCATATTATCCCACTGCGTCCGCCCACACAGCTTCCAGTTGGCGCTGTCCCCAACTTGGAAGGTTTGTGAAGATTGAAGTCCAACCTGCTCTCCAATCCCTGGCTGAGTGGATGTCAGAAGCGTCTGGCTGGCGCTTCTGGGAGAGACAGTGATGGATCTAGAAAGGTTCTTTATTTCTTTTCCCTTTATTTCCCCCGTGTGTTTTTCATAAATAGATTGCTCACCGCGTTTTATTGTCCTTCGGTTCTGACTTTTATGGAAGAGTCTAACGGTTTATGGGGGAGGGGTGGAAAAGAACTGAGAAAGAAAGAAGGACACCGTTCGTTGGGCCAACCTCATCTCGCCAAGTTGCGATTTCCTCCCCCCCCCCCAAAAAAAAGAATAGGATTTGTTTCAGTGACATTCAAAAAATGTTACTACCAGTTTTGTGGGTATGGCATGGCTTGGTGGGCGTGGCAGATTACTGCAAAATCTCCATTTCCTCCCGATCAGCTGGGACTCGGGAAGCAGAGAATAGATGGGGGCTGGGCCAGTCAGAGGTGGTATTTACCGGTTCTCTGAACTACTCAAAATTTCCGCTACCGGTTCTCCAGAACTGGTCAGAACCTGCTGAATAACCACCTCCGGTCTGTCTGCGACAATGTCACGATGGGACAAATGCAGGGATGGGCTCCTGGGGGTTCGGCAGGGTTCGGGAGATCCTCCAGCCAAGGATCGCCTGGGTTCGGCGAATCCCCAAATGCCACCTGTGGCTGGCCACGCCCACCCAGCCTCGTCCCTCCCAGGAGTTTACACGCAACCTGTTCATCATTCCAGGTAAGTGCAGGGCCTGCGCAGAGCGTCTGGGAGGGTTAAAAAACAGGCCTACCGGAGGTCCTGGAAGTCCAGAAACGGACCCCGAGGGAAGCTGTTTTTGCCCTCCCGGAAGCTTCAGCAAAGCCTCCTGAGCCTGGGGAGAGTGAAAAATGGGCCTCCTGGAAGTTCCTGAGGTCCAGAAACAGGTCTGTTTCTGGCATCCCGAGGGTCTCCGGAACCCGGGGAAAGCAGTTTTCACCCTCCTGGAGGCTCGAGGAAAGCCTCCTGAGCCTGGGGAGGGCAAAAAATCCCCCCCTCACCGTGGTGCAGGCGGCCGACTAGGCCACGCCCACCATGGCCACACCCACCCAGCAACGGGGGTAGCGAACCCATTGCTAAAGGATCTGAAGCCCACTCCTGGACAAATGAGCAGGTTGGAGTATTTTCAAGATTTAAATCTTGGTTCTTTTCTTTTTAATCTTGAGGCAGGATGTCAACCTCCTCTTTTTCCAGGCGGAAAATTCAGTTTCGTGTTTTTGGCCCCTGTGGAATTATCTGTCCCTTTTCGGTTTGGGGGGGGGGGATTTTTTTTTTTTTGCAGGAAATGTGGCTCCCAAAAATGTTGACTTGATGTTGTCTGACGAAATGAGGCTTACTCACAGACAAGACACGCAAATCCAAACGTTTTTTTCCATTCAGCCTGCGAAAAAGGCATTAAACTGAGGCTGTCCTAAATTGAAGGAAGTTGCAGAAATTGTTCTTCTCACATTGATAGGTTTGTGGGGTCCTTTGGGGGAGGGGGCTCTCTGAGCTCAGTTGTTTTCTTGCAGACATTTCGTGACCCAACTAGGGAACATCATCAGTGCTAGAAGGGAGTGGGGTGTGTGGGGATGAGGAGGAATGGAAGGTGGGGTCCTTGCTGCTCTTT